>NW_006160064.1:271258-278213 GCF_000334495.1 Tupaia belangeri chinensis
TTTTTTTCCCCAGTCTGTTTATTTTCACTGATATATCTCAAGAATCTGGAATAGTATCAAACACATAACAGGTGTTCTTCAAATATTTGTTGAATGAATGTGTAAGAAGCTTATTCAAAGAGAACGGACTAGGACCAACCCTATGGCCTGGTGGTTGAGGGAGCTGGATCCTACATGGCCAGTTACAATTTGAATCCTGGTCCCAGAGGCTTGAAAACTTTGCCTGGCATTGTGTGTATGAGTCTGTGTGCACGTGCACATGCACTCAAAATCCAGACAGGACAGAGAAATGGAAGAGAAGGAATTTCAATATCACCATGCCTCATTGGAGCAGTGCTTTCTCCCTCCACCTCTCTCTCTGTCCCTGGTAAGTGCATGTGCACCTGAAAAATGAATGAATGAATGAATGAAGAGAATGGGCAGAAAAATTTAAAAGGAAAGTAAAAATGCTCCAGTTCCAGTCAAAGTGCAACTATACTCTTTTAACATAGTAAGAGGTACAGGAACACAGTCTGTGACACAAAGCAAAGGGTAAAATGATCCTAATGGCATATTTAAGTAGAAAACCTGTAAATTCTGTATGTTGTGCTCTCATTCCTTACTGTATCTGCAACAGTGAGATTGATACCCAGTCCTCCAGCTCGTGTGCTTAACAGAAACACAAAGATGTCGTTACTGCAGAAAAGGGAAGGATACATTAAGAGGGAAACTAAAAAGAAAAAACATGTGACAAAAGAGAAGGATTTCTGAATACAGAACACAGTGTGGAGGTGACCAAGGTCTGACCAACATTTCCTAGGAACACTGAACAAAGGTGCTCTGCTGCCAAAATGAAATGTTGGAAATGATCTTCCAATTCACAGATAATTTTTTCCGGCCTACTAATACCTGATAAACAGGCGATACAAGTATAAACATACAGCAAATGTATAGAAAAGTGTGTTATCATGGACATGGAGGCTTCTCTCTATTCAATGGCCATATTTTTAACAAGTCAGACAATCCCTAGTTCATACAGGAAGGGCTCAACAAATCAGTATTTTGACAGTTTTCTAAAAATCATGACTACCAACAGTCTAGGAACTAATAATTATTATTTCAAAACATTCACTTTTTTTTTTAGAGGTTTTTCTATAGGGCGTGTGCACTCGCCAGACAGATAGAGAGAGAAATAGAGACAGAAAGTGAGAAAATCACCCCCCAGGGGGGATGGTCACACTGCAATCCCTTCCCCTATATTCTCCTCTCAGGATCTTGGGCACGCACGCACACACACCTGGCATAAGTTTTAAGCCACCGGGTCCTGGACACGAACTGTGGTCGACTACGTGGGAGTCCAGCAACATAGCCATTATGCTAACTGCTGGTTCCTCAAAACATTCATTTTAAGATGATGAAAGTGTCCCTGAAAAGTGATCCTAAGTCAGGAGTAAGACTCTTGGTATGACTACTGTGTACTAAGCTGAACCTAGGGTCAATGCATGAAAAACGATTATAGTTAAAGTACTTCCAGGTGATCACCTACAAAGCTCGTGCATAGAAATGATTAAATAAGGTTTTCTCATTTCCCTTTTACAAACTACATCGTTTTAAAAAAAGAAACTCAGAATTGCCGACAGGGGCCACTGTCATGCATTCAGGCAGCAAATATTTACTGCATATCTTCAAGGAACAAGGTCCCTGCCATGTGATCACAAAGAGCAGGCTTTGCCTCTGAGATTTGTCTCTGCATACATAAACAGCGGCTCAGTTTTAGCTCACTTCTTGTAGATTATCTTGCATTTTCATGTTCCTGTCACCCTTAGTTATTTCCAGTCCACTTCTAAGAGAAAGGGACCGTGTTATACTGGTGAGCACACCTGTCAGTCCTCTACACCAAGCTGCCAGTCCCTGTTCTCATAACTACAATGAGGAATACAGCTGGAAATTTATTTAGTTAGTAGTATTCTAATTGCAGGTCACACCTAACTTCAGTCATGAAATCAGTGTAGTGAACCAGGATTACATTAAAGAAAGAAATTAGTTTAAAAAAAAAAAAAGAACGGAAATTATTCATTCTTCTTTTTTTAAAGAGAGATTTTTGCTATAGGGCACGTGCACTCACCAGAGAAACAGAAAGTGAGAAATCACTTGTGGGGCATGCCACAATCCTTTCTCCACCATTCTCCTCTTGGGACTTTGGGCAAGCATGCACATGTGCCCGGTGTGAGTTTGTTTTGTTCTTTAAGAATTATTTATTTAAATTATTCATTCATTTATTTAAATTTGACGAGAGAGAGACAGAGATAGAAAGAGAAAGGGGAAGTGAGAAAGCAAGCCACAAGATCTGAGACTCGAACAGTGGTTGGCCACATAAGAGTGTCCAGCACTTTAACCACCATGCCACCTGCTGCCCCTCCTCCCTTGCAGGTTTTCTTTTCTTTTCTTTTCTTTTCCTTTTTTTTTTGTTATTGAGAGGTGTTTTGTTGTTGTTGTTTTTGTGTTTTGTTTTTTTTTTTGCTATAGGGTGCGTGTGCTCACCAGAAAGACAGAGAGAGACAGAGAGATAGAAAGCGAGAAATCACCCCCCAGGAGGATGGCCACACCACAATCCGTTCTCCTCCATTCTCCTCTTGGGATCTTAGGCACACATGCACATGCACCCGGCGTGAGATTAATCCACCCGGTCCGGGACTCGAACTGTAGTCGACTACGTGGGAGTCCAAGAACATAACCATTACACCATCTGCTGGTTTCCAGAATGGAAATCATTCTAATACATCACAGGTCATAAGAGTAAGTTACCATTTTATGAAGCTTCAGATATGGTAAATAGGTACTCAATTACAATGCAGAATGAATTTTATTCTGTAGATTCTAGTGAAAAAAAATCAGGATGCTCATCATTAGGATGCTCCCTTCAGGCTACTCCCCACTGGAGTTGCTTGACTGCTGAAAGTACGTTTCCTGGACTGCAAAACAAGGATGCTCTGAATAGCGCTGAAGTAACTAAGTGATGATGCATCAACATCACACAGGAATACCAGTGAAGGGACTATTTTGAAATACACATCCTGGCTAATCACTGAGCTAAGCTGGTGCTAGTAGAAGTCTGCCCATCATTGGCATTTCATTAAATACAACTTTCCTAGAGGCAGGCAAGGCATTATTGGAGGCCTCTAGCAGATTATGATTCCAAAAGTTTTACATTCCCATGAAAAGTTCCACTAGTTTTTTATCCTAGAATTTTGTTATGAAGCTGGGACCAGCAGATAGCATAATGGTTAAGTCACTGGACTCCCACATAGTTGACTGCAGTTCGAGTCCTGGACCCAGTGGCTTAAATTCATGCCAGGTGCGTGTGTGTGCCCAAGATCCCAAGAGGAGAAAGGAAGAGATTGTGGCAAGCTTATGCGCCCTAATGCAAAAACCTCTCTCTTAAAAACAATTGTCATAAAGCTTCATATTTCATAATTGTACTTATTTAAATGCTCCTGGGGGCTGGACAGTGGCACAGCAATGAAATCCAGCACTCTGTGAGGATGACCCAAATTCTGGAGACATCCTGACTATGTCAGGGCATGCATGCCCATGATCCAGGGCTAGCTGGTGCTAGGGTGAGTTGTGGCATCAAGATCCTACTGAAGATGATATCTCTCCATCTCTTTGTCTCTCTTGCTCATAAAATAAATGAACAAACCTAAAAAAAAAAACTTGTGGATACATTGGTTTGCTGGAAAAGTCATGATGTCTTTTTCAATGTTTTTATATACAAAAATGCATTGTGACTTTTCTGGAAACCCAATAATTATGTATTAAGAAGAAGCCTTCTGACGTTGAGACTGATGGCATATGGCAAGGTCTGGCTGCCTTCAATGTAATTCTACCCTATATGACATAAAAATAAGGATTAGAAAAATCTTGGGTTGTTACAATTTCCATTCTGGATTACACTGGACTACTTATAAATAAAATATATAAATCAAACTGCTGAGAAGTTCCTTTTTACTTAATAAATAAATCTGGTATTGCTAATATGAATTAATGTTTCAGGGTCTCAGACAGAAGAAAAGAGAAGCCCAGAGGGCAATGTGGTGGTCTGGGTGCCCTCTAGAGGGCTGAAAGAGAATCTCTACTCGAAGTCACTAGACAGGCCTTCAAGGGGTCTAGAAACTACACTGCAAAGACGTGACTAGATCTCACCTGTACTTTCTTTAATGACTCACTGAGGCCTCTCTGCACACAATCTTGTTGGTTGAAAAAGAGCCATAATGAAAGACGACACTAGAGATCTGTAACACTCTCACCAAGAAAGAAAAATCCATACTACAGTTAAATTTCTTATGTTTTGCAAAGACCCTGAATGGTCAGATATTGTGGCAGGGTGGGAGATCCATTTGATTCAGGTCATAAGGAAGGAGGAAGAGAAGAAAGGCCATGGCACTGCAGAGCAAAGACCTTGTGAATGGCTTCTAGGATCATGCACTGGTCACATGTTCTGAATGCGGCCCAGTCAGGACATTCTGGCCAATTAGTCTTTAGTCTCAGTCAGACTTTTTCCTGGGAGGATCCTTTTTAAATAAATCTTGTATGAAGGGAATGTAAATGGCTTTTTTTATAGGAGTTCTTATTTACTCTGGCTGACCTCTTAGTCACAGGGCTTCCCAGTGGAAACTACAATTTTTTTCCTTTTACTGTCTTTTCATTAATAATAAAATTATTTGGCAGGGCATGCTTTTTTATTTTCAAAAACACCTGTCTTTTTTCTCTTTATTGGGCTACTACTGCAGCCAATCAAATTCATAAGCTGAGAACCTTGTCCTCCATTTGGAAGGGTTAGCTTGATAAGCTTGTCACTGCAAGTTCAGTTAAGATTCTATATAAGAAGTAGATTCTTTCTAATTTGCATACACTCGCCAGAGAGAGACAGACAGAGAGAAAGTCAGAAAGCACCTCTCAGAGGGGATAGGTCAAGTTGCAATCCTTTCTCCTCCATTCTCCTCTGGAATTTGGAACACACCAGCATGTCTTTTGGGCACCAGGTCAGGAACTTGAACCACGGAGTTGTCCATATGGGATCCAGCTGCTTTAAATCACCACACTACCAGCTGGCCCAAGAAGTAGATTATTTCTTAGCCACAATCTCAACTCTGAGCACCTAGTTTGTAATATAGGTGGTGATCAGAAGGAGACTTTAGTCTCTACTTTCATTTTGCCTAATATTAAATACAGGGTATTCAAATGATGGCAACCCAAATGTTAACTCTAAACGAACTCACAGCTCCCTAAGTAATTCTCAGCTGTAGTGTTTCAAAGCTCAAAAGGACTTTCCTATGAAAGCCATACCAAAAATACCCAGCAGATGGCAAGGTGATTTCCTGACCGAGGTATCTTGAAAATCCTAAGAGGTATGTGCATGTTTGTGCCCAGTGTCCTGAGAAGAGAATAGAGGAGGGATTGCAACATAGCCATCTCCCCTGGGGAATGATTTCTCCTTTTCCCACTCTGGCACTCTCCAGAGAGCATAACCCTTAAAAAAAAAAAAGTATAATTTTTCATTTTTGCTATAGAACACATGCATTTTTGCATAGAAAAACATAGGAAAAGTATATCATGACTTTTCTGATGACCCAATATATCAGTTTTGCAGTTGGGTGCATGCACTTGCAGGGTTTGGGAGGATGAGAAAAAGTGAAAATTCACCCACAGGGGCATGGCTACACTGCAATCCCTTTCTTCATTTCTCCATCCTGTTGAGATTTTAAGTCTACATGTACACACAGTAGGCATGTTTTTTAAGTCATAGGGGTCAAGATTTGAACCGTGACTGGCTATGTGAGAGCTGGCTCGTTTAACCACTAGGCTACAGAGCTGGCCCTCTAATACAATTTAATGGTGTAAATACCATTCTTTTAGAGCTAATTTTCTCAAACGATTGTGGTCTAGTAGGAGTACCCAAATAACTCGGCTTTTACAAGTTAAATAAGAGATTTTAGAGGTAATAAATTAGACATACTTTATGATTTTTTTTTCACTAAAAGGTTACTGTAAATACTACCAAGTCCCGGATCTCATAGAATTTCTGGGAAGAGAGTCAGCTAGTAGAACAGCTGTAGTCCTACAATTCAGAAACCCAAATCATCGCCAGTCAACATACACTATAGCTCTGGGTGGAGCTCAAATGAATAGAACTTCTTTACAAAGCAATCTAACAATATGTACAGAGTCTCTCTTTTGTAATTGTCAGAGGGTATTGTACTTGCCAGAAATAGAGACAGAGAGGGAAAAAGCAATGGAGTGTGGTCACACCGCGTTTCTTCACTTTTCCTCCATCCTGTCAGGATTTGAGACATGCATATGTGTCTGGCATGTTTGCATGTGTGAGCAAAATCCTGAAAGGAGAATGGAGAAGGGACCACATGGTGGCCATCCCACAGGGGGTGGGGTGGGGAGGGTGGGTGATTTCTCACTCTCACTCTCCTTTCTGTCTCTAGCAAGTGCATGTGCCTTACATCAAACTAACTCAATAAATAAATCTGAAGTGAAAGAAATTTAAAATTCAGGGCCAGCAGGTGGCATGGTGGTTAAGGGTACTGGGCTCTTACATGGTAAACTGCAGTTTGAGTCCTGGACCTGGTTGCTTGCTTTCTGACTTTCCCTCTCTTTCTTTCTCTGTCTCCCTCTGATCCAAATGGAAAAAAATAATAATAAAGTTAAATAAAATAATTTTTAAAAATTGTAACCCCAATACCCTACAGGAAATTAGAGAAAAGAAAAAAAAGAAATAAAAAATTGTTGGGAGCAGCGGGTGGCGTGGTGGTTAAGGTGCTGGACACTCCCACATGGCTGACCACAGTTTGAGTCCTGGACCTGGTAGCTTTCTTTCTCACTTTCCCTCTCTCTCTTTTTCTGTGTCTCTCTCTGGCCAAATTAAAATAAATGAATGAATAAATCAAATTAAATAAACAATTATTTT
>NW_006160064.1:295862-303918 GCF_000334495.1 Tupaia belangeri chinensis
TTTTTTTTTCACTAAAAGGTTACTGTAAATACTACCAAGTCCCGGATCTCATAGAATTTCTGGGAAGAGAGTCAGCTAGTAGAACAGCTGTAGTCCTACAATTCAGAAACCCAAATCATCGCCAGTCAACATACACTATAGCTCTGGGTGGAGCTCAAATGAATAGAACTTCTTTACAAAGCAATCTAACAATATGTACAGAGTCTCTCTTTTGTAATTGTCAGAGGGTATTGTACTTGCCAGAAATAGAGACAGAGAGGGAAAAAGCAATGGAGTGTGGTCACACCGCGTTTCTTCACTTTTCCTCCATCCTGTCAGGATTTGAGACATGCATATGTGTCTGGCATGTTTGCATGTGTGAGCAAAATCCTGAAAGGAGAATGGAGAAGGGACCACATGGTGGCCATCCCACAGGGGGTGGGGTGGGGAGGGTGGGTGATTTCTCACTCTCACTCTCCTTTCTGTCTCTAGCAAGTGCATGTGCCTTACATCAAACTAACTCAATAAATAAATCTGAAGTGAAATAAATTTAAAATTCAGGGCCAGCAGGTGGCATGGTGGTTAAGGGTACTGGGCTCTTACATGGTAAACTGCAGTTTGAGTCCTGGACCTGGTTGCTTGCTTTCTGACTTTCCCTCTCTTTCTTTCTCTGTCTCCCTAGAGCACGTGTGCCCTATAACAAATTTTAAAAGAAGAAAAAATAGCTGGTGTTCAACCCCCTTTTTTATTTAGTGGGGTTACAGAAATGTTAGTTGTTCTCCAGAAACCATTCTTTCTCAATTCAGAGCCTCTGGGAACACCTGGCCTCTCAGAATAAGACAACCTTGTCTGATCTCGGTTGCAACTAAGTGTAGTCATGCAACTAAGTTCTAGTCAATGAAATATCAGAAGCATCAAATTAAAATAAATGAACGAATAAATCAAATTAAATAAACAATTATTTTAAAAAATTTTAAAAGGAATAAAAAAAGAAAGAAAAATTGCAACCTAAATACACTTGACTACATGCTTAATTTTCTTCCCAAGAATTCAAAGGTAATTATTAACAGATCGTGCAATTAAAGGCCAGGAAGTCAAAGCTGTCTTTATTTACAGACATGAAGATCTACTTTATCCTCAGTTCACTGAGGCCAAGGAAGAAAATTAAAGGTGTTCATAAATCATTTCGTTTGTTACCCAAGAAATGGGTACAAACACAGAAATTACCAGGTATATTCACTTTTTCTCTCTCTATTCTCCCATCTCCCTCTCTTAGACACATACCTGTATGACTATAAAGCACATTTAGCAACCTCTTAAAATGGCAGACACTATATCATGATTGCTTAACAATCTGAGATGTATTGGCATTTCTTGAAACTCACTATTTCAAGCACTGGAGGAAAATTTTAAAAAGAATTGCTGTAATTCCCATTAATGTAGCCTGTTCTGAAAATCAGCCACCATGTCACGCCTCTCCGAGATCTTGGATGAACCATCGAGCCTCATGTAGGTAGGCTTCCTATAAACCATATATTCCTGCCAATTGGGGTGAAAGGATTTAATAAGTCTAGTGCAAATTAATTTATCTAATTTCCACAAGTATATACCCACCTTCTACCTCATCCACATTAAGGACAAGTCATTATGTCTAGAATGAGAAGAAAGCTATCCCCAGAATATAGGAATTTAACTTAGAAATGAGCTGACTTCCAGGGAATGAAAATAGAGCAACCTAAAGATTATGACCTCCCTTAGTTTCACCTAGGAAATGAGTCTTATCCTTACAGATTTCTGTAAGTTTATGGGGAAAAAAAAAAACCCAAACCCAACAAAATAAAATAATCAAACCAAAATGAGTTTTCAGTCACCAACCAAATATTTTTCACAGCTATGAAAACATCTAGTTTTATTTTGATAAATAACTTTCAGCCTAATGTTTTTCCCTCCAGCAAACCCTTACTAAAAAAAGACCTTAAATTCACAGTCTAAGCTTTCTCTCGTCACTGTCAAGGGATATCTAAACATCACAGTTAAATAGAAGACAAGTAATTGTATATGGCAAAGAATGTTCTTGACATCAACTGTAGGAGAAATTACAATTTTTAAGAATGGAAGAAGGGCTGACCCCTTAGCATGGCGGTTAAGTGCAGTGCATAGAAAGCTGAATACTGGGTCAGCAGGGGAGAAGAGGGTAAGGTGACTAGATCCCACATGGCCAACTGCACAGTTTGAGTCTCAAACCCTACAGCTTAAAAATCATGCCAGGCACATGTGTATTCATGCCCCAAATCTCGAGAGAGAAGGAACTAAGATACTGCTATCCCTTCAGTGGGGTGGGTGTGATTCCTTACTTTCCCTCTGTCTCTTTCTCTCCCCCCACACTCCTGTCTCTTAAGAGCAAACAAACAAACAAACAACTCAGCAAGCTGAATCCCACATGGCTGACAGTGGTTCAAGTCCTGGCTTTGGCAGCCTGTCACATGTGCGTTCCCCCAAATCTTGACAAAATGAAAAAATGGAGACAAAAGCGTTAGCATCACCATGCCCCAATGGGAAGGGTGATCTTTCTCTCTCTCTTTGGTGAGCACATGTGTCTACTGGAAATAAAATTTAAAAACATAAAAAGAATGGAGTGGGACCAACAGATGTCATAATGGTTACATCACTGGACTCCCATGTAGTCAACTGAGATTTGAGTCCCTGACCTGGCAGCTTAAAACTCATGCTGGGCGTGTGTGCATGTATACTCAAAAATCCCAACAGGAGAGTGGAGAAGGGACTGTACTGTCACCATCCGCCCCTAGGGGGGTGATTTCTTGCTTTCTGTCTGTCTGTCTGGCAAGTGCATGTGCCCTATAGCAAAAATCTCTCTTAAAAAAATTGGAGAGGAAACTTAAAGAGATGCAAAAGAGAGAATTGTTTGCATTTTTAGAAACTTTAATTCCTGTAGCAGATGGTGTACAAATGAACAGATTTTCTCTTTTGTTATCTCTGATTACACTCTAAAAAGCCTGTTTATAGAGAAGCTACTATCCAAAGTGAAACACAGCTGCTTATTTATAAGAAACAATTATTTCAGTTTTAAAATAACATTTCCCTACTGAAACTGATCAACAATTTCATTTGGGAAGTGTCTGTTAGTCAGTGTATGCTTACTGGAAAGAGAGAGAGAGACTGAGACAGTGAAAGGGAAAGATCTCCTGGGATCTTGGGCATGCATGCATGCACTTCAAGCCACAGGGTCTGAGACTTGAACTATGGTCAACTATGTAGGAGTCCAGTGATGTAACCACTATGTCACTTCCTGGCCCCAGTGTAGCAGCCTATTATAGTAAGTGAGTGCCAAGACTTTGGCAGAGGTCTCTGGAGATGGTATCTGTGAGGCGAGGCTGGTCAACAGAGCAGACAAGTCCACTGAAGCACCATCTACACTGTGACGTTTTTTGTTTTGTTTTATTTTTATTTTTATTTTGTTTTTGTTTTATTTTTATTTATTTATTTATTTGTTTAATTTTAAATTCTTTCCTTTCTCTGGGTTGTCCTTCAAGGGTTTTTATAATCAAAGGAGAGCAGTAAATACTCAAAGTAAGGTTGAAGTTTACATTTAGAGGTATAGCTCTATAACAGGACTGGGGTAATGGCAGAAGAGGAGGGATGTTTTGGATAGGAGGAAATTCAGAAAAGGTAAAAAACAATAGCATGATTATGGTCTTTGGAAGCTTGCTATACCTTGGCAAATAATCCAATCAAGGAGTATTGAAAAACAGAACAACAAATTAGCTAAACAAGGGCCAGTCAATGGCGTGGTACAACAGTTTGATCCCACATGGCCAACTGCATGGTTTGAATCATGGACCTGGCTACTTGAAATTTCAACACATTGGGTGTCTATGCATCGTGTGCCCCAAATCCAGAGAAAACAGAGAAGGGATTGTGGTAGGTCATTCCTCCAGAGGTGCTTTCTCACTGCCCCTTCCCTCTGGTGAGCACAAGCACTTTACAGCAAGAAAGGGAAAAAGAAAAGAACTAAATGATACGATGGGGGGGGGTCTTAAAAAAGTTCACAGAAGCAAGGGACCAGCAGTTGGCATAATGGCTATGTCGCTGGACTCCCACGTAGTCGACTGCAGTTCAAGTCCTGGACCCGGTGGCTTACAAATCTCACGTTGGGCGCGTGTGAGTGCATGCCCAAGATCCCTAGAGGAGAATGGAGGAAAAGGGATTGCAGCCTGGCCATCCCCCCTGGGGGGTGATTTCTCGCTTCTTGTCTCTCTGTCTCTGTCTGGCGTGTGCACACACCCTATAGTGAAAACCTCTCAAAAAAATAGAAAAGGTTCACAGAAAAGTACATTATAAAAATACTCTGTGCCAGGGCCTGCAGGTGGCATGGTAGTTAAGGGTGCTGGACTCCCACGTGGCCGACTGTAGTTCGAGTCTCAGACCTGGCGACTTGCTCTCTCACTCTGTCCCTCTTTGGTCAAATAAAAATAAATAAATATTTTTTTTAAAAAAAAAGAAAATACTCTGTGTAAAGGGAGCTGGCTGGTGGTATAGTGGTTAAGGGAACTGGACTCCCACAGGGCCAACCACAGTTTGAGTCCTGGACCTGGTGGCTTGCTTTCTCACTTTCCATCTTTCTGTCCCTCTCTGATGAAATTAAAATAAAGAAATTGAAAAATAATAATAAAGTTCAATAATTTTTTAAAAGAAAATACTCTATATGGAGTTTAAATATTTTTTACACTAAAATAAATCTCTACTTTTAATTCCATTTTCCCCCAAACTTAAAATCTTGTAATCCCCAAGAAAGTTTACAGAGAAGACACCCATCCCACAGACTGGATTTTAACAAAAAAGCAAGCTTCCTGCACAGGCATTCTTTTGCCTTTTATTTATTTATTTTTCTGCTTCATTTTTAATTTTGCCAGATAGTGTGTGGGTTCACCATGAGAGATAGAGAGAAGGAAAGTAAGAAAGCACCCTTAATAGGGAATGGCCATGCCACAAACCCTTCTCCATTTCTCCTTCTTTTTAAGATTTTGGGCACACACACACACACACACAAGCACCTGGTATGTTTCTCAAGTGAGTGCCCTGGTTGGCCATGTGAAATCCAGCTGCCTTAACCACCATGCCATCAGGTGGCCCTTCTTTTGCCCTTTAAACCAGAACTTTTATCTCATGAGAGCATTGATGAATGAATGAATCCTCTTATAAATCTTGTTCACATATTTACACATCAAGGTCAACAAAACATCAGGGATATTAATCCTACCCCATAATCAAACCAACTCCAATTACAGTTACTGAAGCAACAAAAGAGAATCTCTGTTATGGCTTCAAGTCTTTTATCCAGGGGACTACTGGATCTCCTCAGAAGTCTTTAGGTGATTTTAGATTCCATCTAAGTAAATAGCTTCTAAATAACAAGTGAATGGACATAGAAAAACCTGTTAAAAACTGAATGGTGGTGGGAACCAGCAGTTAGCGTAATAGCTATGTCCCTGGACTCCCATGTAGTCGACCGCGGTTCACGTCCCAAACCCGGTGGATTAAACTCATGCCCAGCGCATTTGCGTACGTGCCAAAGACCTGAGAGGAGAATGGAGGAGAAAGGATTGTGGCATGGCCATCCCCCCTGGGGGGGAATTTCTCACTTTCTGTCTCTCTGTCTCTGTCTGCCTGGTGAGCACACGAGCCCTATAGCAAAAACCTCTTCAAAAAACAAACAAACAAAAACTAAATGGTGGTGGGAACCAGCAGGTTGCATGGTGGTTAAGGCACTGGACACTCCCACATGGCCAAGCACGGTTCAAGTCCCAGACCTAGTGGCTTGCTTTCTCACTGTCCCATCGTGTCCCCCCCCGTCTCTCTCTCTCTCTCTAGTCAAATTAAAATAAATCAGTGAGGAGTCCCAGCAGCTCAGGCAGTGGGAGGAGCAGTAGGGTTTATCCGCTCAACTCAGTAAAGGCTCTAGGTGTGCCATGGCCTCTCAGGCACCCAGCACACACCCTGTCCACAGCCAAGATGCCCAAGAAGGAAGGTCAGCTCAGCCGAGGGGGCAGCCAATGAAGAGTCCAAGAGGAGATCAACGAGGTTGCTGGCTAAACCTGCTCCTGCAAAAGTGGAGAGGAAGCCAAAAAAGGTGGCAGGGAGGGAGAAATCTTCAGACTAAAGAGAGCAAATGAAAGGGAAAAGGGGAGCAAAGGAGAAACAGGATGAAGTGGCCAACTGAGACACTAAAGATTTACCTGCAGAAAATGGAGAAACTAAAAATGAGGAGATTCACCTCTGATGAAGCAGGCGAGAAAGAAGTCAAGTCTGAGTAATGTCATATACCATGTCTTATCAATGGTCCCTGTCTCCCTTCTTGTACAATCCAGAGGAATATTTTTACCAACTATTCTATAAATGCAAGTGTCTTAGTAGCTCTAGAAACATTTTTAAGCAGAGAATCCCATCTCATCCCATTTTTTAGGTGTAAATGCCTTTTTTAAGAGATGAAATAATTTCTTGGTTGTTTATATTTTGGCACAACCAGAAAATAGTGGGATATTGACTTATAGGAGGTTTTGACTCTCTTGTGTGTCAGCTTAACATTCCATAGGTGGGGGCAGGTGGCTAGTTTTTATATCCTAAATACAAAGCATACTAAGTGGCAGTTTGGAGTCATGATCATGCATTAATGTGTCTTGAATATTTTTAATTACTTCTATTATGTTTTTTAGTAGTATTGTTTCCTAAAGAAAACCACTCTTTGATTGTTGCTCTCCATGTCAGAATTGTGTGCACTCTGTAACGTCTTTGGCTGTGGTAGTCCAGTTTTCCTAATAATTTTGTTAATGTGCTGTGAAAGTTTGGAAATTTGAAGTATGCAGTGTGTCTGATACTAAATTGTGATCTGGTTGGATGTACGTAACAGCTTTGAACATTTGAAGACAGTGGTTCTTGATATCTTTTAAGGAAAATTTGACTATAAATTTGAAGATGGAATGTCACTGGAATAATTGAAAAAAAAAACACTATACTTGGCTTTTTCAATTTTTGATACATAGGTTAAGAATTAGGTACTAACTGGGAACCAGCAGTTAGCATAATGGCTATGTCGCTGGACTCCCATGTAGTCTACCGCTGTTTGCGACCCGGACCCAGTGGCTTAAAACTCACGCCGGGCACATGTGCATGCATGACCAAGATCCCAAGAGGAGAGTAGAGAAGGGATTGCGGTGTGACCATCCCTCCTGGGGGGTGATTTCTCACTTTCTGTCTCTATGTCTCTCTCTGTCTCTCTGGCGAGCGAAAAATCTCTCCCAAAAAAAAACTCTCAAAAAAAAATTATTCCTGTCTGAGTCTGACATTTGCCCCTTTTTAGTATTTGAAATAAATTATTTCTTTTTAAAATTTATTTTACTTTTTATAATTCAATCACTATACTTTATTTGCTTTATATAGAGAATTTAACCAACATGAAGTACACCTCAGACCAGTCCAGTTGAGAATGCTATACACATCTTCATCAATAAATTATTTCTATGTTAATTATTCAACCAAGACACAACAAGCACAGTAAACTCTTAGGTCTGAGCTGGACTGTTCTCTGGTGATCTCAGGCAAACTTTGTAGCTACCATCCTCTCTGAACCCTTCCTTCAATTTCTACTGGGTAATCTCAGACTCACCTGAATGGAGTCTGTGAAAGGAACAACTCCATGGAAAAGTCTGAATTCTGTCCTGAATGGTTGAGGATGGAGACTGAAGTTCTATTCCTGAATGAGACAGCAGAAAGTGGGTAAGCATTGGTTTCAATGGGATCAGCAGTTAGCATAATGGCTATGTTGCTGAACTCCCATGTAGTCAACCACGGTTCGAGTCCCGGACCCGGTGGCTTAAACTCATTCTGGGTACGTGTGTGTGTGCATGTGTGCCCTAGATCCTAAGAGGAGAATGAAAGAGAAGGGATTTTGGCATGGCCATCTTCCCTTGGGGGTGATTTCTTGCTTTTTCTGTCGCTCTCTTTCTGGCAAGCACACATGCCCTATAGCAAAAATAATAATAATAATAATAATCCTTTCCCA
>NW_006160064.1:310429-312631 GCF_000334495.1 Tupaia belangeri chinensis
GTAAACAGAATGTGACAAATTCTAACCTCATGGGGTTTGTCTGAAGACTGGGTAGCGTGAGCCCAAGGCCTGACATGCAGGAAGGGCTGTCTGTGGGTGAATTCTCACCCATGTTTTCCTCTCCCTGGAGGAATTACTTGGCCTTGGCCTCAAGCTGAGTGGTTTTGGTCAAAGCAGTGTTCCCGTGTGAAGAGGAGGAGAGTCTATCTGGGATTCCCATGTTTGGTGCAGCCAGAACAGGGATTCCGGGGCTAGCAGAGATTCCCCATGCCTAGTCGGGCATCTGGAAAGGAGCTGGTTGGGCTCATCCCTGGGCAAACATACATGAAGTACCTACTGTATGTTCTGCAGTATTCTAGACACAAGCATAGTTGAATTTTCAAAACAGAAAAAAACTCCCTCCCTCCTGCTCCTCATGGCCAGGAATCAGTCCCTAACACAGAGTGACAACAGGGTGCTATGCTTTCCTCCAGGAGGTTCCAGAATGCAGAATGAGAAGACATCCTGCACTCGGGGAAAGGTAATGGTGCTCTGAAGGCTGGAGATGTCATATGTGACCCTCTCTGGCCTCCTCTAGATATGGATGCATCCTTCCTTATTCCACAGAAGACAGCGGACCCCAGGACCAACTAAAAATGTGAATGCGCATTGGGGTGAGAGGCGGGTTTCAGTCTCCAGCCGGGCTAGGAGAGCCCATGCCTCTGACCCTGCTGTCCACACCTACCTGCAGAGACATGTACTCCATCCTGGCCACCTGTGTGGTCCGGTTTTCAGGTTTCCAGCAATCCCCAGATTTTCTGTGCCTCAAGCAGCTGATGGCCTACGTGACCCTCCACATGCCTGGCTCAGACCTAGAGCACCGGGCCCGTCGTCTCCTGGCACACCTCAGAGCTCAGCACTCCATGAAGCCAATCCTGAGGATGAGCAGGACTGGGAACCCCCTCACTCCTAGAGGAGGGGTGCTATGCTTTCCTCCAGGAGGTTCCAGAATGCAGAATGAGAACACGTTCTGCACTTGGGGAAGGGGCATGGTGCTCTGAAGGCTGGAGATGTCATCTGACTGTGGCCAGGAAGGCATGGAGAATGTAGTCATGTCCTCCTCCTGCAGCCTCAGGGCGATCTAGCACTTCACAGCTATATCCACCAGCGAGCCAACCCAGATACCACACGGACCCAGAGACTGCATTCAGGGCCACCAAGGTGTCAGCCCACGTTGAAACCACAGTCCCCTGCACCTAGCCCTCACATGAGGCCCCAAAGGCCATCCTGACCACTGACCCTGATGACACAAGCCTCCACAGAGGAGCCTTCTCCACCACCCCCAGTGAGTGCTGTTGATACTGCAGCAGATTCTGTGCTGAGGCAGCCTCCACCCACCCTGGAGCCTAACCCCCTCTGATGCTCTCAGAGGCCCCAAACGCTGCCCAGAATCTGACTCCAGCCTCCCCTATGATCTCTATGCTCCACTGCCCCTGCTGTCTCCTGGGAGCCAGAAAACCTTTTGTTACTTATTTCCTTATTTTTTCTTCCTTTCATATTTCACAGCACTCCTTTGATTTTCAGTAGTTCGAATAAAATTTAGTTTCTGTTCATTACTATGAATGCCCTATTTCCTCACCGGAGTATCTTCCCTCCCTTCCTCCTCAAAATATGAAAGCAAGAATGGAATTAGACAGTGGCCTGGGCCCTTCAGGAAGATGTAGAAAGGCATACATGATGGTCCTTCTCTGACCTGACTTCAAACACCTGTCTTCGATGACCTCGAGACTCAGTCCAGGCCAGAGGAACAGCAAGCTGAAAGTCACTCAAAAAGCGCTTTTCGATATGTCCTTTTAAAAGAGTTCAATGGAGCCAGCAGGTAGTGTGGTGGTTAAAACAGTGGACTCCCAGGCAGCCAACTATTGTTGGGGTCCTGAACAGGATGACTTTGAAATCATGTTGGGCGTGTCATTCCAAACATCCCCAGAGGAAAACACCGGTGAAGGGACTGCAGTGTAGTCATTGCCCCTGGAGGAATATTTCTCCCTTTCTCTTCCTCTCTCATGACTGCACGTGCCCTATTTTAAAATCTGAAGAAAAAAAAAGTCAGGGGTTGTCATCTCTATTTCTGTGTGAGTTGTAGCAGTCTGTGCTAATGGATGAACTGATTTATTACAAGCACATTCTTATTTAGTCTGTCATTTTTCCTTATTTGTTTCACAT
>NW_006160064.1:319461-322009 GCF_000334495.1 Tupaia belangeri chinensis
CCTTCTCCAGTGGGAAACACCTACGTAGACACACAATTGTGGCCTGACAAAAAGTTCATCCAAAAATATGAGACTCAAATGTGAGAGTCCTGCCATCCCTTGACACAACACAATCTCTGAAGTCTCTGAATTTTTATGCAGACTGAAACTTTCTGAGAACTCACCCCTCTTCTAGAAAGAGTGCTTCGTGTGTTTGTTCTCAAGCAGGATCACCCACCTCACTCAGTCACTGACCACAGTCACCTCTGCCATGACCCCTGAACAAGGAGCTGCTCAGATCTCACATCCGAGCCTGCTGCATCTCACCTCCCCGCAGCTTCCTCAAAGTGGACGGTCATCCTATTTCCCACGTGTCCTCCTGTTAACTCAGAAGTCGACCCTGGAAAAGGCTAGTTATTAATATCAGTAATCTCAGGGCAGAGCAGGGGCATGGTCTGTGGATGTCCTGGACTGACAGACAGTGAGCAGGCTCTAGGCTAACCTACTGCCAGGACTTCCTGTGAGAGACTGAGCTCTCCACAGTGGGCAGCAGGGGGCGCTGTGGGTCTGTCTCTGGCTGCACAGGGGTTGCCCACAGCTGGGCCCTCCCCGTGCTCTCGTGGCTGGCCCATGGAAGCTGAGCTCACTGATGCAGACTTAGCAGCTGGACTTCTCTGAGTCTGGTCTCAGAACTGCTTTCTCCCTGGTCCTGTTCTCTGCGTGTGGTCTCAGCACTGCTTTCTCCCTGGTCCTGTACATATAGCCATGGCCGTCCACAAGCAACAGATTTGCACAAAAATCCCCTCCTATGGCAGAGTGGGAAGAAAAGGCAGACTGGGGCAGCCCAGCCATGTGGAGACCAGAGGCTGTGTCCATCCTGGCCTAGACTCCTCTCCTCCTTCATCTTCCTCTCTCACTGCACAGGTAGGACAGACTTTGGGGACACAGGGCAGGCCCCACCCTACTTCAGTATCGTGGATGAGACTCCTTAAAATCATCACCCTAGTTTCTACTCCTTATTCAAATGTATCTGTGTCTAAAAGTTCCCTCTCCCAGTCTGTGCTGACTCACCCACTCTCCCTCTTTCAACTCCTAGAGCATCTGCCAACTTATCCGCACTCTTGGAGTAACACCAGTGTTGGTG
Source organism: Tupaia belangeri chinensis (assembly GCF_000334495.1). Taxonomy (NCBI): domain Eukaryota; kingdom Metazoa; phylum Chordata; class Mammalia; order Scandentia; family Tupaiidae; genus Tupaia; species Tupaia belangeri. Next base: position 320,585 of record NW_006160064.1, read on the forward strand.
GCAAAACCATATACTGATTGTGACGGAAACCAGGGAGCCCTCCCTGCTATCCCTGTGACATTACTCAGACTCCAGAAAGCACCAGAGCTCCGAGATCCCCAGCTACTTCTCCAGATTTGAAGACACCTCGACCAGTGCTGGTGTTCTGCACATCTCTGGACTGTAGCCTGAGAATGAGGCCAACTATTACTGTACAAGTGGGCACAGCAGTCCTTCCCACAGTGACATGGGCAGATGGGGACATGGGACAAAAACCTTGCTGTTTTCTAACTTGGTTTGGTTTTTTTGTTTGTTTGTTTTTGGTCAAAAGTGTGGGTCAACAGATGCATGGAGTTGGATAAAGATGCAAGGCCCTGATGTCATGTTGTCAATTGGCAGCCTGTTAGTGGGAGTTCACAGAGTTCTTAGTAGGCTCATGGAGCCCTTAGCAGCGCTCAGAAATGCTTCCTCACTCTTGGAGCATGTAATGCTCAGGGTGAATGCTCACAGAGCACTTTCCTCCCTCTTGGAGCTCACAGAGTATGCAGCTCAGCTGAGCCCAACCAAAACCATCAGGGCTCAGCAAGCCAAACAAAGGCCATGCAGAGCTGAATTAGCTCCTTTCTCTCAATGGGCGGTACAGAATAGTGACTCACCACCAAAACCAAACATAGCACATGCACATGTGCCTTACACTTGATGGTGTAAAACAGCACAGACATACTTACCAAACAACCAGGCAAGTTTACTACCATTAAAAACATAAGATGTTGGGACCAGCAGGTGGCGTAGTGGTTACAGCACATGGCTGACCTAGTTTTGAGTCCTGGACCTGCTGTCTTACTCTCTCACTTTCTCTCCGTCTTTCTTTCTCTCCCCCAACTCATCAAATTACAATAAAATGAATAAATGAAATTAATCATTCTTTTTTCTTTTCTTTTCTTTTTTTTTGAAGAGGTTTTTGCTACAGGATATGTGTGCTCACCAGAAAGACAGAGAGAGACAGAGAGACAGAGAGCAAGAAATCACCCCCAGGGAGGATGGCCACACCACAATCCCTTCTCCTCCACTCTACTCTCAGAATCTTGGGCACGCATGAACACACGCTTGGCAATAATTATTTAAAATAAATATAACCTGTTTACTCTGTGGCTTTCAAACATGGTAAGACAGAAGGTGAGGGATGCAGAATAAACTATTCTGACTCCATTTTCAACACATCTTGTCAATCACTTCATGGAGAACATTTAGTTTAAAATAGGGACTTTGAACCCTGACCCTACTGATGATGAGGTGCAGGTCATTCTTTGTAAGATTGTCGTTCTGTGCATTGCAGGAAGCACCCTTGGGTCCCACACATCAGATGACTGGAGCACCCCAATGCTCAAATCCGACCCATCTCCAAAAAAAAAAAATCTCCAGACATTGTAAAATATCCCAATCGGG
>NW_006160064.1:323681-324961 GCF_000334495.1 Tupaia belangeri chinensis
GGCACGCGGCGCCTGGCAGGACGTCAGGGAACCCTCTCCCATGGCAGGGGAAGGTCGCTGTCCAGGGTAGGGGAAAGAGCCGTCTGGGTAGGGGAAGGCACTGTCCAGGGTAGGTGGAGACCAAAGCTCGACCTTTTCCGTGTGGGCCCTGGACTCCTCCCCTCTCTGGGAGAGAGAGGGAACTCTGCCCACCTCAAGGACTCTCACTTTGGCGGCTACTGTGCACGGAAGGGGGAGGCAGCTGGGGGGCTTCTACACCCCAAAAACGCCCATTCTACACCCCAAAACAGCCCTCTCAGTTTCCTAGAGATGAAAGAGGGCAGGTCATCTCCCCCCTCAGCTGCCCACCGCTGGGAGAGCTTTAAGGGACGCCTAGGAAGTGGGGAGTCTGCGGTATGAGGAGAGCGTGCAGCAGCTCTCTCCTCCTCATGCTCCTATCTCACTGAACAGGCAGAGACAGGCCTTGGGGACCCCATTCTGATCCTTCCAAAGAGCTTCGAGACGCATCACTCTGGTCCCAGTACCACTACCCACGTGTGTCTGTGTCTGCAGGTTCCCTCTCCAAGCCTATGCTGACTCAGCCACCCTCCCTCTCTGCACCTCCTGGAGCTCTGCCAGACTCAGCTGCGCCCTGACCAGTGGCTTCAGTTTGGTCACTATGGGAGACGCTGGAAGCAGCAGAAGTCAGAAAGCACTCCCTGCTCTCTCCTGAGCTGCTCAGACTCAGCTACACACCAGGATCCGGGGATCTCCATTGCTTCTCTGGATCTGCAGATACCTCGGCCAATGCAGGCTGGAGAGCCATTTAGGCTCCAGAGAGGACAGAAGTTCCACAGACCTTACTGAGCCCATTCTTGTCACTGTCCCCGACAAAGGCTGGACCAATACCACATGACATTGTAACATCTGCATTGGAAAGTGATTCTCAAGGAGAAAAAATTATTTCCTCTGAGTATTGATTTTGAGATCATGGGTCAGCTGATCTGGGGGAGCCTGCCCTTCCTGTGCTGGAGGACAGCTCTCTGGAGTCATCACTGGCCTCATGGTTACGGGACTGGGCTGAGGATCACAGAGCTCTGTACTCTTCTCTGTGTTTGGAGTACAAATTCAAGGTACTATCGTATAGACATGCTTTTGAGCCCCTGAAGGCCACTGTCCTTATGGGTGGACCATGCTGGCCCCTTTGATATGATGCCTGTCACCATGCCATGTCCTGCTCAATGGGGCTTTGTGCTGGCTGGGCCATTGTACCAGCACAGATGAGACTCTCTAGGGCTAAC
>NW_006160065.1:0-17648 GCF_000334495.1 Tupaia belangeri chinensis
GTTATCGACAGATAAGATTGTTCAATTAATTTTATTAATGTGTTTTAAAATTTGTATTTAACTATTTGTAGAAAAATCTGAATAAGTTTTAAATGCCTCAGTTTATTTATTTAATTTATAATTTCAGAGAAGAGTTCTGGACACTTTCTAAGTAGTATCATTCGAAGAGAATTATATTTGAGAAATTCAATTCAAAGATTAATGAATATCAATGCCTGCTATTCATGAAAGGGTTAAAGATTTTATGGCAAAATAGGTTCCCAAGTGTCCTTCATTCAATTTACAGTATTTAATCAAATGAGAAAATTCAAGGTGTTAATCAAATGGGAAAATTCTAGCAAGGTTTTCCCACTGAGAATGTACCCATGGTCATATTGACAGAGTTAATGAGATTTGGATACTTGGGTATAAAACCTCTTATTAAGGGGGGAAAATGTGTCAGACCTCTAAAGGATTTTAGTATACATTTGCCAAAATCAATGGTTTTAATAGATAAAAAACTTAATTCTCCATTTTTCATTATCATTCATTTCTAAAAGTACTCAGCTTATTAGAAATAACAGTGTGTGCGCACATACATGCACATGCAAAAATACACATACATGTCTCTGCAGGAGAATATTTCACTTCAAGTAATACTACTGAGATCGAAGTTAAAATGACAAGCATGAAGTAAGTTGTATAGGAAATGAACTAAGTAAATTATTCAAGGTCATAATAGATTATAGACAGGCACTACTACAACTTGTTTCTTAGTTTTGATTACACACCATTGTTTGTGTTAAATAAATGCTATTCACTTGAACTTCACACGTTTCCTTAGATATTATTTACCCCTTTTGGATATAAAAGTAAATACTAAGTCAAAAGTCTATAAAATCAATAGAACAATGGAAAAAGAACTCAAAATATGAATATCTTATCTGTTTATGTATATTAAGTACCATTGCCGGCATTTGAGTAAGAAGATCAAAATTAAGTAACAAATAGCCACAGTTAGAAAAGGTAATAAAATCACATAAAAGAATATGATGCACAATTTTGGACAAATGTATTTTAAAAGCTAAGCAAATGGAAATGGATGCTTTTATAGTGAAACATAAATTAATAAAATTGACGTTGAAACAGGTCAGATTTTATTTAAAATGTTTCAGAATATAGTAAAGATACAGTTCCTACCCAAATATTCTATAAAGCTAGCGCAACTCAACACAAAAACTCAGTATAGATAAATCTTTTTTGAATATATGCCTAGATAGAAATAAGATATTAGAAAAAACCTAACCATGCAGTAGTACTTAAATCAAAATATATCAAGACAAACAGGATTTATTCCAGGAAAGTAGAGCAATCCATCATTAGACAAACTTAACCACATTATTAATTATTTTATTCTCTAGCTCCGAGATATTTTTTCCTGGTTAACAAGAACTTTGAGAGCTATAAAAGCAAAAGAGATAAAATCTCAGTTTGGCTAAGAAATGATAGAGCTAGAGGCTGGATGGAGGTGGAGCATTAAAATGTGATGTTCTGTGATGTTGACCCTCACAAGGAGGTTCTAGGTTTGTGACCTGACACTTACTGGAGTATTCACGCCTATGATTTGGGCTTGGCAGAAGGTGGGAGTGGGTCACAGCAACAAGGATTTGTTGGCCGTGCTGTCTGTCTCTGTTTCTATTGCTCATAAAAGAGATAAATAAACTTAAGAAAAAGTAATCAGAGATATAAATATTCATAATGTAAGAAAAATTATGAATAAAACCTAATTTTTATTCTTGAAAGATTAAATCATTTGGAAATAAGTATCAGAAGTATTGGGGACCAGCAAGCAGCATGGTGGTTAAGGTGTTGGACATTCCCACATGGCTGACTGCAGTTCGAATCCTGGACACGGTGGCTTGCTTTCTCACTTTACTTCTCTCTCCCTCTGAGTCTCTCTCTGGTCAAATTAAAATAAATAAATAAATAAATAAATAAAAGTAAAATAATTCTTAAAAAAAAGAATCAGAAGTATCAATTTCCAACTGAATTCTGAAAAAAAAAGTTGCGTGCTTCGTCAAAATTTAAATTTAAAAGTCAAGACTCTGTATATATACACATATATATACACATACTATTAAGGTCTCTCTCTTATTGTGTGTGTGTATATATATGTGTGATATATGTGTGTGTGTCTATACATACACACACATATATACACACTGTTAAGGTTTCTCTCTGTGTGTGTATGTGTGATATATGTGTATGTGTGTCTTTACACACACACACGTATATACACACTGTTAAGGTTTCTCTGTGTGTATGTGTATATACATATATTGTGTTTACAAACATATATATGTATATACGCATACAGTATACATTGTGTTGGGGGCTTTAGGTAAAATGTGAAATTAACCTGAAAATGAAAAAATGAAATAATATATCAGCCAAAAATAAATAAATAAACACAATTATTTTCAAAAATAGGAGAGATGGACAGAAATGTTAAAGATCAGCCAAAAATAAATAAATAAACACAATAATTTTCAAAAATAGGAGAGATGGACCTAAATGTTAAAGAAGTTAATGTTAATAGGTGGCGATAATGGACAGTGAGGTAAACCTAAAACTAGAGTTATTTGGAATATATTGACATGGTAAAATCCCATTGACATGTAAGTACTTTAAGTGAAAAAGACTATTAATTCAAAATATATAAAGAATTAAGACAGTGATATTTCATTGATATGAGACATATTTATTATTTATTATTATAGTATTTTTTTTCTTTAGGCTTCTGTCAAAGGACACATGTACTCACTAAAGACAGACAGAGAAAGAGAGAGAAAGTGAGAAATCATCCTTCAAAGGGAGATCCATGTTGATATCTGTTTTCCTCCATTCTCCTGTTGGGATCTTGTTCACACATACACAAGCAACCAGCATGATTTTTAAGCTGCTGGCTCTGGGATTTGAGACATAGTTGGCCATGTGGCAGTTATTTTATTTATTTGTCTGTTTATTTATTTATTTAGGTTTGTGCCATAGGCCATGTGTGATTGCTGGAAAGAGGTGGAAAGAGACAGAAATAGGGAAAATGAGATATCATCCCCCAGGGAAGTTGTCTGTGCTATAGTCCCTCCTCCTTCATTCTCTTCTTGGGTTTTTGGGCACTCACACATACATGCCTGTTGTGATTTTCAAGCCTCTGTGTCCAGAACTTGAACCTGCTTAGACATGTGGGAGTCTAGCACATTAACCACCTACTGGTCCCAGGGAGTTATTTTTAAAAATAATTATATCAGGCATTACAGGTTCATATGTGTCTCTGATTTTGTATGATATCAAGCATTTGTTTGTATAAAGTCTGGTTTATAAACAGTTTTCTCACTAAAAAAATAGAGACACATAGGGGCTAGCCTGTGTTTTGTTGTTTAGGGAGGCTGGATACCACATGGATGATTGTGTGTTAGAGACTCGGATCTGGAAGCTTGAAATACGTGCTGGGCATGTGTGCATGTGTGCTCAAGAGGAGTATGGAAGAGAAGAGATTGTGGTGTGGCCATGATCTATGGGGATGCTTTATCCCTTTCTCTCTCTCTCTCTGGCTCTCTCCAGCAAGTGCACATTCCCTGTAGCACATTAAATCTGCGTGTGTGTGTGTGTGTGTGTGTGTGTGTGTGGTGTGTGTGTTTGGGTGTATAATAGAGAGAGCAAGAGAAGGAGGAGAGAGAGAGGAGATAAATTATTTATGTATTATTTAATTAAAGATAATTTACTGAGCTTTCAGTAATAAATGAGCATGTAAAGGACACCTTATTTTTATACACTACAGGAAGAAATGAAAATCAATCAGTAATATCTCTTTAGAAAGCATACTTTTATTTTTGTTTCTTTTTCTAACACTCAGTAGTAAGATCATATCACTTGTAAAATAGACTCTATTTTCAAAAATTAAACATGCATCACTATATATCCAGGAATGCTACTTGGTAAAGTATCTTATACAAAGCACCAGAATTAAACCTAGTAATGAACTTCATATCAGAAATATTTTGGAATTCAAATTATTTTTTTTCTTGAATGTACATTTAATTCATTATATTTAAAGTTTCCAAGACCTATGTAGTTTCATAGAATCATTTTTCTTTAAAGTTGGAGAAAAGATTTTTAAAAATATAATTGTGTTAGCATACATTTGAATGAAGGAAGAAAATGCACTAAATTATGAGAGTATATAAATTACTGTATTTTTTATTTAGAAAGAAAAATAAATGTAATTTAGTGACCTTTCAGATGAGAAAGACTGAGTTATTAGTGATGCAAAGGATTAGGAGCAAACTAAATATCCTGGCAATCGATTTAAAACTAAGCATTCATGGAGACAGTGGAAGTAAAATCTCTTGAAGAAAGAAGCCACAAAATAAGCAAGAAATACTACTTTTAGAACAATAGAAGACACTTACATAAACATCGTTAGCATCATGTAAATTAACATGTAAAAAAACACCAGCAATTTTTTTTTTCTTCACTAATTCCAAGAGTAGAATGAAAGTATGTTCTCTGAAGAATGAAAAATCCACTCAGTGCTCGGGGACAATGTGTCCTTCATTGGACAGTCTTACCCCAGTGTGGGATGTGGGACTAATATGCACAACAAATGAAAAGAAAAATTCTGTTTCCGAGTTAATGATCTTTCAACCTGTGCACATCTGAGTCTCCTGAATTGCTAAAGTTTGTACTGCATCATTAGATAATACCTGTTACCCTGACTTCGTTTATTTTCTTCTGTTTTTGCAATTTTTATCTGAGTTCTTAAGACAACTCTAGGGAGACCTCCAAGTAGTTTAAGCAAGACAAAGTCTCAAATTTACCGAACTCTCCTTACCCCAGATTAAATACAAAGAAATTCAAAAGTTTCATGAAAAAATGGAATCAAAATACAAGCTTATTTTTGTGTAACACATTTTCAAATCCATGCATAGTATTTTTATTATGTATTTTCTATGAAATTCTTGAATACTGCTTATATAACAATTCATGCAATCACTTTATTATTTATTTAGAGAGTTTTTCTTCTTTTTCATAAGGTTTTATTACTATTTTGTTATTTTATCTTTTTATATTCTATTACTGTGCATCTTTACAGCATACAAAATGAATTCTACCAATACACTGCATATTGTTCAGTCAAAAATATTACTGAACACGTTATTATGGAAGTTTCCTACACTGTTTGTGGGAATGCAAATTTTCATAATGTTTTTGGAATAGGGCACACACACTCTCTGGAGATAGACAGTGGGAGGGAAAGTGAGAAATCATCTCCGCAAGAGGGATGGCCATGCCACAAGCCCTTGTCCTCCATTCTTCTCTTGGTATTTTGGGTACACATGCACATGGGGTGATTTTCAAGCTGCTAGGTCCGGGACTCAAACCATGATCAGCCATGTGGGTGTTCAGAGTCTTAGCCTAGACTTCTAGTCAAGTCACTGTGCCACCTGCTGGCCCCTAGCATGGATAATTTAAAAGTATAAATCTTATCTCTAATTAAATCATATATAAAACATAAGAATAAAGTCATGACTGAGATAGGAAACACATTTTTTAATTTTTTTCATAACTTTCTCAAAACCGGAGCCCTTCTGTAATCCAGCTATTGACTCATAAACTTAAAAGATCAGAAACACGAAACAAAAATCAAACGAGGTTCAAACACAGCCATGTAGAGTTTAAAATATGTATTTTTAATGTTTTAGCTTTGAAGAGATAATAAAATATTTCACTGTGTTTTTTGTAGTGTGTTTTTGTCCTCTTGAATTCATTGTCTAGCAGTTTATTAATCTCCCTTCTGAACTTGATGTGATCAACAGGCAAATCATATTATGGTCATTTTATGCTTTCTTGAAAATGAACTCTTTGATCTTTTAATTTATAAGTACTTAATGAACAGTTACTATATGCAAGTCATTGTGTTAGGTACCCAAATTATTTAACACATAATATATAGGCACCAATTCAGAAAATTTGCCTGATTATCTCTTTTTAACTCCATGCCATTTTATAACTGAGAATGTCTTTCTATATATTATATGGATAAATTCCAAGAAGATGATGAATGAGAGAGGGAAGAAGACTTGGCAGATATTCAACAAAATCAATATTTTCAGAGAGAAAGGTATAGGCCCAAATGCCATGCTGGTAAGTGCTGACTGCTTTAGCGTCAGGAACAGATCAGGGACTAGAACATTTAGAAAGGTGGCATATGCCAGAGTTTAGTATGATTCATGTCCCTTGATGGCTTATAAATTTAAAAAGATCATTGTGGCTGAATAGATTACAGTAGAGCGGTATCAACAGCCGGAGGAAACCTAGCCCAACAACACTGAACATGAGCTATAAGGTGCTTTTGGCATTTGTTGTTATTTAGACAATATTGTCATTATAGAGGAAATTTATAGGGAGCATTCGTAGAATCTAAGCAACATATCCCTGAGGTGGGAAGAACATGGTTTCTGGGTAAAGAAGGTTAAATGTGAATTCTTTAAAGAGGGAAATGGATCCTGGAGTAATGTGATAGATGCAAGTGGTTTCTTGGGTAAAAAAGATAAAACAGCATCTGTAAAATACATTTCAAGCCCCAAACAATTTAGACTGCTTGAATTGATTCTGGAATTTATAAACTAGTGCTTTCTCTAAATTTCAAAACTCCACATCAGGAAAGGAAAATGGTCTGTAGCCTGCATGTTAATATTTTAGGTTGCTGTGTTTTATAATTTCAGGTAGTTTTTGTGCTTTATAGATAAAGTCTTAAACAATATGTTGCTTACTGCTTTGCTTCTGTAACTCCTAGGCAACTCCATTTCACAAAGTGTCAATTTATCTGCATTAAGAATGTAGCACTTAGATCAACAAACTATTACTATAATGCAAATATGAGCCCTATCGTTTTTTTTTTTTTCATTTCTTCTCTTGTTCTAGAACAGAAAAAACTGTCAGAGACAAATATGACCTTATTGACTCAGAATATAAAATAATGCAACAGTTTTTTTTTTTTTGAGGGGTGTAAACATGGTTGACAGAATGTAATCCTTAATATAGCTATTGGGATTTGAAAGAAGAGAAATAAATAGCAACACTTCTTTATTTAGGTCTGAATCAGTTGCAAAATACAACCAAAAACTAAACATGATTGAAGACAAAATAAGACCTTGATTCTTGAGGAAAGTGGCTTATGAAACTGATGTTACTGATTTTAAGACACATCATTCCACATTTTCAATGATCCAAAATCAAGTTGCATGCACTTTCAATGTAACCTTTCAATTTCTGCAGTCAGCTGGCATCTGCTCTATATCTGCTAGCTCATGAAGATTTTCCTTCTCAAACTCATTTAATAGATTTAATCACTCTCAAGTCTTAGGGGGAAACAAGTGAAGAAAGAGAAACACAAGAACCTACTAAGTCACCTATACCAATAGAGCTGCTTTCATTCTCTGCATGTGCCTTTGTTTTGTCATTGGGATACATCATGCGTTCATATACGATCAGAGAGAAACTGAGCAGAAGAAATAACTTCAGAAAGATGTGCTAAGAATTTTCTAAAACTGATGTTGGGATAATTACTCAGAAGGATTTATAAATGTCGGGCAGAGAATGCAACTGATTCTACTACAGTGATTTTGGTTGATTTTTTTTAAGTTGTGTGAAAATTTATTCTTCCACACATATTTTAAACAATTTCCTTTCTTTTGTTTACAGGATTACTTTATTTTATTTATTATTATTGTGGTGGTAGCTATTTAATTTGCTAAAGGTGCTCAAGTGCTAAAGTGCTCATGAAAGAGAGAGAAAGAGAGAGAGACAAGTGCTCATGAAAGAGAGAGAGAGAGAGAGAGAGAGAGAGAGAAAGTGAAAAAGCAAGCCATCAGCTGCCAAGACTGGAACCACAGTCCTGTAGGAGTCCAGTGCCGTAACCACAATGCCACCTGCTGGCTACAATTTTATCTCTTTTTAAAAGTTAAGTTAATTATTTCTTTCATAAAAGAGATAGCAAAACAGAAATTGCCAAGAAATTTAAATATAAAACTATTTTAGGAACTTACAAAATTTATCATATTTATATCAAAATCCAATGCTCTATAGATAAAAGATTCTATTCTTCTGTTTTTTGTTGAGTTCATCTTTAAAGATATTGTACTAGTAGACATTCTATTTTGTGGAACAGCCAGACAGGTAACAAACACACCCTTATTTTATTGTTAAATTGAGAATTCTAATAACACAAGAAAGATTCTAAATAGCTTTTTTTCTTTTTTGTAGAGGTTTTTGCTATAGGGCATGTGTGCTTGCCAGAAAGACAGAGAGAGACAGAGAGATAGAAAGCGAGAAATCACCCACCAAGGGGGATGGTCACGCCCCAACCCCTTTTCCTCCATTCTCCTCTTTGGATCTTGGGCACGCACATACATGCACCTGGCGTGAATTTAAGCCACCAGGTCCAGAGTTCGAACTGCGGTCTACTACATGGGAGTTCAGTGACATAGCCATTACGCTAACTGCTGGTCCCTCTAAATAGCTTTTCAACTTTAGAGGGAGAAGTAATTTTTCTGCATGAGTGATAGTGGTTACAAAGTGATTGAACTTATGAAGAGCTTTGAAAAATCTGAAAAAGTTAATTTATAGAACGTTTGACTTATTTGTGAGGACTGAAAAGGATTTTTCCATGTAGACAAATAGTAATAGAAATATTGTGAAATCAAAAGATAAATTGGAATGAAAAATAATGTGTGGAAACATAGGGAATGCACATGAAATCACCACTTGGTATATGTAGCCAAGTATATGGATCAGGCAAAAGTAAATTAAATGAAATTGAATTAAGGCTATGGCAAGTCTTTAGTGACCCTGAATGTGTGAGGTTAAGGTTGCAAACAATTCGCTGCATTGTTGAATGTGTCTTTGGACATTTTCCCTGCATCTTAACATTTTCACTCTAGAAAGATTATGATAACACTTTCTCAAGGAGAGATTTTAGAAAAACTAGTCAACCTGCTGTTAGTTTCTATACTGACATAGTAAGGTCCTGCAGAATGACATTCACATTGAGAATAGGCAGGAAAAGTGTAATGAAAGAAATATTGTAATAATGCTAGAGTCTGCATTATTTAAGAACTGGTTGATCGGATTAAAATTGATACACAACAATAACTTGAAGATTTCAAATCTAAATGACTTAAAGGCTTATGAAACCATTATTAGAAATAAACAATACAAGATAAAGAGAAATTTGGAATTAAAAATTAAGTTCAATTTTGTTCATGTAGACTATAACTCTAACTTCTAAAGTGTAGACTACATGAAAAGCACTTCAGACTTGCTGCTTACAAATAAAAAGATAGCTGTTGATTAATAAATGAGTATGCAGTTTTAGGAATATACAATCTAATACTATTGAAGCAGAAAGTAGGTTGTTCAAATGCCATATTATTGTAGATAAATAAGGTGGACAAATTGCCTCCCATTCACACATGTACATAACTTTACAATGCAAATATACCTTTCTCTCATTGTGGAGTCTATCTATCCTTTGACATCAAGATCTTCCATGTATTTTTGCTTTTGTATTTTGGTCTACCATCTCAGGGGGCTGAAAATCCTGAGTCACCTTATGAATAAGCTAGCAGGTTCTTCAAGACACCACATGGAAAGCAAGACCCAGTAATCTCCAAATATTCTGTCTGAAACAGGAGATAAATAAATGAAGCCATGCTATGTTATCAGCTTACAACCAGCTGAGCCATAATAAAAGAATGGCTTCGATGACCAAAACATCATGGGAAATAATGAATATTATTGCTTTAAACCAATACATTTTGAGGTTCATTATTTCATAGCAAACGCTTACTGAATACATGCATTGACGTCTACAAGTGGGCACTCCCTTAACAATCCAAAATATGTCTCATTGGTTTTGCCACCAAGTACCATGTGCCTGCTATAGAGATGACAAGGAATCTAATAGAAAAATTTAGAAGGTGAGCTAAAACTGAAAAATAATAAATTAGTAGTAAAATATTTGAAAATTGTTTGCAATATTATAGAAGATAGGGCATATACCTACAGAACTTGTGCAAGTTAGAAGTATTACTTAGTTTTTCATAACTAGGAATAATAAGTTACTGCAAGAATTGAGCTAAAGAAAAAAATTGTTTAATTTGAAAGTAGAACTTATATGAAATATATATAGTACAGTATTTGCTATGTACTTTTTACTGTTATTCTTTTTATCCAGAAACATTTTCAAGGGAAAAGTAGCTCAGAATACAACTAATAATGAGATTGTAACACATTTTGTTAAGGTTTCTGGAAATTTTAAGATGGCAGGTAGTAGAGATGTTCAGATAGTCCAAAAATTTTTAAGGATTTTAAAGAGATTTCTCTGAAGTAATCAGGCATGTGATTCAAGCTACAGAGAGTCCCATTTCATAAAAATTTGTGGATGTGGATTTGAAACAGGGAGTGGACACAAAAAAGCCTCACAGAAAACTCACTACATCTTTTTTTTTTTTTTTTTCTATAGGGTTCATGCACTCGCCAGACAGACTGAGAGAGACAGAGAGACAGAAAGCAAGAAATCACCCCCAGGGGGGATGGCCACTCCGCAATCCCTTCTCCTCCATTCTCCTCTCATGATACTGGGCACACACACACACACCTGGTGTGAGTTTTAAGCCACCAGGTCTGGGATGCGAACTGCGGTGGACTACATGGGAGTCCAGCGACATAGCCATTACGCTAAATGCTGGTCCCAAACTCACTACATCTTTAAGAAAGTTGTAATGGTGGATATAACAATGACTTGTATTCATTAATATTGAAGTAGTTTAAATCACAAAAATGGAATCTGGACTTCAGATTCTTACACAAATGAAAGGTGAACTGAGCTTCAGTAAGTTTGATCGTGGATCATTTTTATGCAAAAGGAAGATCAAACCAGTTGGAAGACTCAAGGTTTCATCAGAGGATAACATCAAAAAATGAAGAGAACAACAAATTAGGAAACGACCCCCAGAGAGTAGATCACATGCCCAGCTGATTCCATAATTACTTCTTTTTCTCTCCTATTTTGAACAAAAATGTCTATTGTGATTATCCTGTTCCTATCTCACTTTTGTCTGTTGGGGGATAAATAAGTTGTCTTTTTAACTCACTCCCTTGGATCAAGAGGAATTCATTAGTGGATGTATTCCCAAATAAGCTTCCTCTGTGTCCAGACCTGATGTAATTCACAGGAGTATGAAGTATAAGGCCAGTGCCCTAACTGGACATAATTTGGAGGTTTCTGGTATGACAGTAGAAATGTTTGCATATGAAAGTGAGTTAGGCTGCTTACCTGGGAAACACAATCTGAAGAAATTGCTTACGTGGGATTTATTGGTGAAAGCTCTCAGAAACAAATCTTTTAGAGACTGACAGAAGTCCTGTAGGCAGAGGAAGAATTTGAACTCTAAAATGAAGTCCAACCCATCCTCAACTTTATGAAGAGCTCTGGAACAGAAACAAAACTTCCAAGTTGGACAAGTTGTGCCAATGAAGTCAAGCCTTTTCTGTACCCAGCATCCACAGATACAGCCTTCACAAGAGATACATGGCGGGTGGGGGGGGGCAAACTTCTCAGCAAGAAGATCTAGAGGACAGAACCCAGTATCCACTAGAGTGAAGAATGTAACTTACCTGTGCCAGGGGCGTCTGTTGGTGAGTTGAAACAATGCTGAAATGCCCATCCACCTGAAATATGATTTTAGCACTCACTCTATTTGGAAGGATCTCTCTCTCTCCCTTATAAATCGGCACTTGGCTACGTGGCTTTCTTTCATCCCTGAGATACTTGAAAACACGACAGAAAATTGGGATAAGAGTTCCCTTGGATGGATCCAGTCAAGGTGATGACACAAATTACTAAGATGCTGTGCTTCATAGATTAGGAGGCTACGGGAGCCCAAGTATGAGTCTCAGTCCAATTTAAGTCCAGGCCTGTGGCATGTACCTTTAATCTCAGGTACTATGAAGGACAACACAGAAGAATTGTAACATGGTGAGACTCTATCTTTAAAAAAAAATTGGGGGCAGTCACTGTAATGGCGGTTGGATCCCACCATGAGGATCAAGTCCTGGACCCAGCAGCTTGAAAATCACACCAGATGCCTGTGCATGTATGCCCAAAATCTCAAGAAGAGAATGGAGAAGGAATTGTGGCATGGCCATCCCTGTAGGGGGTGCTGCTTTCTCATTTTCTCTCTCACTCTATCTCTAGTGAGCATATGTACTCTATAGCAAATACATAAACAAAATATTTTTTTAAGATCACTTGGAGAGAGATCATAAAGGACCTAATATATATAGAGAGAAATAACCATCCCAGTCATGCTACCCATCCTCAGACCAAAAACATGTACTATGGCTAACTTAGATAATCATTTCTCATAGCCTGACTCAGATTAGACCAAAACTGCCTACCCATCACAACTCTTGAAAGATAATAAATCATTATTGCATTAAGCCACTAAATTTTGAAGTGACCTGTTATGAACCTAATTGACACACACACACACACACACACACACATATATATATCAGGCATATATACACTATTGTTTGCTTTACTTCCTTAATTATAAATTTTTTTTTGTGATCCAGGTTTATGAAGTATCTATGACCTAGATTGATCAGGGTCAAAAGTGGCTAATAAGAGCATTAGAAGTGCAGGGATTCATAGTTTGAGGGAAAATTAAAAAAGACATAATCATTATATAGGTGAAAAAATAAAAGTACTTGTTGCTAGCACAATCAGCATTTGAAAACCAACTGTAATTGACCTGAAGGTAATTTCCCTCATTATTCTATTCAAACAAATATGAATATAATCTGAGTCATAGTTTAAATATGTGTTTACTATCTAATAATATGCATTTCCCTCATAGGGAAAATGAAACACACAACATAAGTGTGTTTATGGATAATGACCATTTACAGAAGGGACCATATGGAATAATTTAAGCAATGCATACATTATAAGAAATACATCAGGGCAAAGCAGCAGGAAACCTTCTGTTCTACTTTCTTTTTAATATTTCATATTTTATAATTCTTCATTAACGAATATTTTCTTGCAAACTAACAAAAGTATTTATCTTCATGGTAGTAAACTATTTGAAGAAAAATATTCATAAGAGCGCATATATGAGGGGCCAGCAGAAGGTGTACTGGGTAACGTTCTACCCTACAATCTTTCAAGAGTTGTAATGGGTAGGGAGTTTTGGTCTGATCTGAGTCAGGCTATGAGAAATGATTACCTAAGTTAGCCATAGTACATGTTTTTGGTCTGAGGATGATTGGCATGGTTATTTCGTTCTATATTTTAGGTCCTTTATGATCCACATGGCTGACTGCGGTTAGAGTTCTGGACCTAGTGGCTTAACAATCATGCAGAGAGCATTTGTATGCATTCCCAAAACCCCAGAAGATTAGAGGAGAAAGGATTGCATCATGGCCATCTCCCCTGGGTGGGGGATTTCTGGTTTTTCTTCTCACTGACCCTCTCTGTCTCTCTCCGATGAGCACACACAACCTATGGCAAAAACTGTAAATAAAAAAAAAAGGAATGCATATATGATCAAATTTTATTCTCAGGGTTATTTCCTTAGCACAGCAGTTAAGCATTGAGCATTAGGGAACAAATTATACACAACCAACCATGATTTGAGTCCAGCTTCAGATACTTGGAAAGCTGTGCTGGAGGTGTGCACTTACGTGCCCCAGATCCAGGCCGAATAGAGAAATGGAGCCATGACCAAGTCTTATTATGAAACTTTCTCTCTCTCTTCAACTGGTGAGCACATGTCTCCTCTGGCAATTAAAAAGAGACAAATTATATTTCATTTTTTATTCATGTCAATATGGTTGTCACATTCACATCTGAACATATGTTAGCTTGAGTCATATGTAAAAAGCACAGGTCTTCTACCTGCATAACATGGTTTCTTTCTTCACACATGTACACCAATATAATATTTCTCTCTGCTTATCAAAAATATTTAGTCCTCTGGGGCCAGCAAGTGGTGTGCTGTTTAAGGTTGCTGGATTTCCACATGGTCAATTATGGCTTGAGTCCTGGACCTAGACTTGCTTTCTCACTTTTTCTCTCTCTCTGTCCCTCTCTCGTCAAATTAAAAATAAAGTAAATAAAGTTAAATAAAATATTTTTTTAAAGAAATTAGTCTTCAGATTAGATAATCTTTCACAAAAATAAAATCATTCTCTGTTTCACTGTTGTTATGTATGTATGTTATGTATCCTAATATATTGGACAAATTATATTTTTTCTTATTAAAATATGGTCAGAATCAACTAGTAGCCTAATAGTAATTTTAATAATAATTTTAATTATATACTGGAATAGACTTCAAAAAGCAGGTAGAAAAATTAAATGACAAATTTATTCTTGTGCAAAAGTTTTGAAATTCATAAATGTTTTGAGAGTTGTTTTGGTTCGTTTAGCTGTAGGGCGCGTATGATTGCTGGAGAGAGAGAGACAGAAAAACAGAAAGCAAAAAATCAGCACCCAGGGGAATGGCCACACCACGATCCCTTCTTTTCCATTCTCTCAGTTTGGGGGCATGAGTTTTAAGTCATGAGTCTGGGACTCAAACCATGGCTGACTATATGGAAATCCAGCAATGTAACCATTATGTCATTGGCTGGTCCAGAATTAATACATTTTTGCAGTATTTATTCTGGGTAAACTTTTTAAAGACTCCTCATAAATCTGCTCAAATTATTTTTCTTCTTCTTTTTATAATTGTCAAAGGGTGTGTGAGTTTGTCAGAGACAGAGGGATAGAGAAAGAGAGGGAGAAGAGGTATCCTCATTGGGGCATGGTCACTCTGCAAAACATTCTCCTCCATTTCTTCGTCTTGTTGGGATTTGGGGAATACACTCATGTGGCTGGCATGTTTTTCAGGCTGTCAGGGCTGAGATTCAAACTGGTCAGCTGTGGGAGATCTGGCTTCCTGAACTACTAGGCTGTGGACAGGCCCAGAGACAAGTTTCTTTCAAAGAACACCATAAATACCATATATTGTATTTTATATGTAAATGTATAATGTACATACTCACTTTGTATAAACCCACTTCAACAAGTTATTTCATGAGTTGTATGTATAAAAAAGCTCTTCCAATTTACTTGAAAAATATATCATTGTTATCTATGTTTCAACTTAAAGTATACATATTTAAATCACAGATATAATTACTAATAGTTTGCAATAGTTTTAAAAGTAAAGAGACATTTTTAAATTTATTTTAAAGCTTATTTCTTTTTGAAAGGGTGAGAAAGAACCCTTGGCCAGGTCTCACCATGCTACAATCCTCTCTGAAACCTCCCAATCAACTAGGGTAACAGACTCACACAAGCACGCTCAGTGTGTTCAGATTAACCTGGGATCCTAACCTGGGTCTTCTATATGGCTCCTGTATCTTGCAGCAGCATCTTACACCACTACAACTGGGTCAAGAAGAGTAATTGTTAGCTAGAAAGTCATCTACCCAAAATCTGCATACAGAATACATAATACTTTGTATTTGGTAAATTTTAAAAATACACTTTTATTTTAAAAAAGAAGAAGGAAGCTAGCTTAAGGAAAAAGAATGAAACCATCCCCATCAATCAAAATGCTGATTAATTCTTTAGTTTCTCAAAAAGTGTCTAAGACAGAAGTTGTTATTTTGAGTGCATTGCTGAGAGGTCTAAGTATAAAACCCTCCCAGACTGATGGTAGGCATAGCCAAAGCCATCCAAACTGTCAAATAAATGTCTGGAATGCTTAGCACACAAGGAGGTCCTCAAGTCCCCTGTCTGTCTCTGTAGGAGTGGTTCAGAAGTTTTCAGTCCTAGGGAGATAGTATGGTACTCTCCAGTTACCATGACCATAAAGGACAAGAGACATGAGAGAGGTTTCTTTGGGTTGGGGAGGTTTGCAAATCTCTACCGCCAATTTGTACTTACACAGCTCTTAATTTTTGTGTGTGAAATTGCTAGAAATCAATGTTAAGGCAGTGTGAGAGTTAATGATTCATCCATAATCTCAGACTAGTGTATACCAAAGTGCCAGCCAAATGTTTTCATGCATCAGTTAGTTATTCAAAATTAAATAACAAGAGAATATAAAACAGTTCATGCAACCTAGCCCATAAATAGATGAAGTTCTAGCTTCTGTTGTCCAGGTGTTTTGTTTCAGTTGTTTGTTTTGTAAAGGCTTTAGACCACATAATAAATTAGCAGAACAAAATTTGGTCTTTTGGATGATTATATTTATTAGAATTGAGTTACAAAAAGCAATACAATGACTTTTGAAATTAAAAACATGTAGAGAGCACGGTGGCTTTAGGATAAATAAAATATGTGATTTTTTTTAATGCATAGTAATTTTTAACCTGAATACTTTCCAAAGCTCTGTTACTTGAAGTGAGGCAGACTTAAGGAGAAAATGTAACACACTCAGGTGCCCTGTGTATGTTTTCGTGAATGTAACTGCTCTGAAGGAAGTACAGTCCGTTTCTTCTCTAATTAAGTGTGTAATATAGTACTTTTTCAAGACTAAGAGCTCTGCGTGGTAAAGGAAAGGCACTTATTCTGTGATAATACATTTAAGAGAAGCTTATAAACCTTGTTGTTTAAAAAAATCTTAGGGGTCAGGTGTAGTGCTCTAGTAACTCAACTGGATCTATATGAGAAAGATTGTGGGTTCATTTCTGGGAACTTCTTGAGTGCTCCTGGTGAATGTCACCTCCCTGTGATCTGGACCTGCTGAAACTGGGGATGGGTTAAAGCATGAAAACCCTGTTAAAGGTGCCTGTCTCTCTGTCAGTGTCTCTCTTTCTCTCTCTAAAAATAAATAAATGTGTTCATTAATATTAGACTACAAGTATTTATTTTCCTAAAATAATAAAAAGTAAGGCTCAGTTACTATCTTTCCAATGACTTAATAACTAATTAAGAGTGGTATATTTTGTGACTTAGTATGCTTTATTAAAAAACATTCTACTTACTATCTGAGGTAAAAATGCATAATTTTGAAATTTGTTTTCTTTTTCTTAGGGTTTTTTTTTTTTTTTTTTGCTATAGGACAGGCATGCTCTCCAGGGAGACAGAGATGGAGAGGGAAAGTGAGACAGAGACAGAGAGGGAAAGTGAGAAATCACCTTCCCCTCAGGTAGGGATGGCCATGTAACATCTATCCTGACGGGGCCATGCAGACAACACAAACTGGTAAAGAGGCTGTCTCCCATGGCCTGGCTGGGAAGAAACGGCAAGACAAGGCCAGCGGTTTACTAACTCTCCTTGTGTCATTTTACTGGCCTATAGTTCATTTCTCTGCCGTGAGTTTTACTGTTATTACGGTATCTTGCAAGAGTAAGATATACCAACCATTACCATAAAGCCAATTAGTAATCTTGTAGGAATGTGGTTCCCTAAGACTGACACTAGGATCAGGAAGTTTAAGACTCCCCCACCTGTCTGTTTTTAAGCCAAAATTAACATATAGATTAAGTTAGTATAAGCCAAATTAGCATTAAAAGCATATGAAGACTAAGTTAGTTTAAGG
>NW_006160065.1:17775-23916 GCF_000334495.1 Tupaia belangeri chinensis
CCTTTCCCATTTAAAAATCATAGACTCACCCTCCATTGTTGTAATGTATAAATAGTCCATATATTAACTGTGTCTTTACTTAGCAAGACAAGATTTCCATCTAAGTCGTTGTAACCAGCAAAGTTATCGCCCTGGCCCAGGACTGAAGTTATCAAACATCCTGCAAGCCTCCTCTTCAAAAGACTCTTCCCAGTAATAAAGATCTAAGAAAAAAATACAGCAGACAAATAGACTTCCTCATCCTGAGAACTGTGATTGATTTTACCTGAGCTAACAAAACAAACAGCATGTTTTATAATTATTGCTTCCATGCTTTGTATACCCTGTTCCTTAGAGTAAATCTTTTACTGCCCCTCACCCATTTACTTGCATGTATCACACTTTCAATAAAAAGGCACGATGATTCCTAGCAGTTGTCACTCCTCAGAGAGCGATCTCTGGGAGTGTCCGGCTAAGGACGTGCATAAAAAGCATCGAGGCCTTAGTCTTCCTTTCTTTCCAGCGCCGCCTCAGTCGAGATAACCCACCCACGCCGAGGCTGGTCCCCGGCACCATCCCTCCTCCTCTGATCTCCTCTTGGGATTTTGAGCCTGCACACAAATGTACCCGGGTGATTTTCAACCCACAGGGTCTGGGACTCAAACACTTGGCCGGCCACGTGGGATTCTGTGCTTTAAACTCTATGCCAACTGCTGGTCTTTGAATATGTTTTACATAGTTTGGCTGATTTCTCAGTTACACGTGTGTGTATGTGTGTGTGTGTTTGTATACTGTTGTCTGACTTTCAATCTCTTCATATGAAATTCCAAATTTGTCATAAAACTTTATTTGATTGTGTATAAATGTAAATAATTATTTGACTATGTTAAAAAAAGTTAAAACATTTGCTAATTATGAGACCAAAAGTACAAATAAATATATGTAACATATCTACGTTCTACTTTTCTGTTTATATTAATTGAATATTGACTAAGGTATAGAGAGGTACAGTCTATATTTTATATCCCATCTTAATTAATAAGTGAGACATGTGCTGGCATTTTCTTCAGAATAACCCTAAATTTATGATAATTTTTGTTTGTCAATATATTTATATTGAAATCATTATCTACTTTGGAAGTGGCAATTATTCCACACACATATTAAGATGTAATTCCTTAACAAGTTTCAGGTCCCTGATTACATGTCACTTCCAAATACTGGGTTTTTCCGCCCTACAAGCCTTCCCATACACACAGCAAATGTGGTTTTTTTATCACGTACATAATTGAGATGATTTTTGTGGTTATATTCCAACTCTGTCTCCCCTGCTGAAGCACCGTAAGCCACCTAAGAATAGAGCAATTTTGTCCTCCTCTTTGCTACATTGTCAATCTAGTTAGTGTCATAGAGTCAGTAACTGATTTTAAAAATTGTGTACATAAATAAATTTCCTATCCAGTGTCTGTGACAATACATGGCATAAAATATATTAGAAAAATTTAAATTCATCTCATTCAGGGTCAGTGAGGATATTTAGTTTAACTGTGTTTTAGATTTCTATTCCCATTCAATCATAAATCAAATGATATTTCAAAAACATTTTCCTCAGCTTTAAAAATTTACTATATATAAGACTTCGTTGTCTTAGCAAAATGTGTCAAGGCAACTCACATGCTAATACAATAAAAAAAACTAAGGTTTAAGATTAGATTTCATTATACTATATCTTAGATTACTTATAACTTTAAATAGAAGAATATAAAACTAATACCAATTATTAAAATGTATAAAAAGTGCAGTGTAAATTTATAAATCTTTTAAAATCATTCCCTATTAGATCCCAGCACAAGATCACTGATCATAATTCAGTTTATTGCCCCAAGTATTTTTTTTTCTCCTGTAAAACCATGTAGTAGCTTCAATGTCGATGTGGGAATGGTATATATTACTAGAGATTTGACCTTCAATAGAAGATATGTATATATATGCATATGTACATGTGCACTTGTGAATACCATTAGATACACACAGTGAGGAGTGTAGATAATATATATCATTCAATACTACAAAGCAATATATGTGTATATGTATGTGTATATATATATATATATATATGTTCAAATTTTGTCTCATGATTTTAAACAGCTGTTTAAAATTTAAAATTACTTTGTGAGTATTTTCTCATGGAATTAATTTTAAATCCTTTAATCATGGAAGTTATAAAAATAACAGGCTATATTTGTTTTTTTCTTTTTTAAAAGTATTATTTATTTATTAATATTATTGTTAATATTATTTTTCACATGAGTTTTGCCAGAGAAAGACAGAGAGAGAGAAGGAGAGTGAGAAAGCAAGCCGCCAGGTCTAGGACTCAAACCATGGCCAGCCATGTGGGATTTCCAGCACCTCAACCACCATGCTATCTGCTGGCCCATAACAGGTTATATTTGTAGGAAGTTGCAAAATTGACAAAACACCAATCTGTTTGTTTATGGAGTCAGTTTTTAATGAATATTTGATTTAATTCTATTTATCAGTATTTTTATTATTATTATTATTTTAATTTGCTACAGGGCATGTACACTCACAACGGCGAGAGAGAGAGAGAGAGAGAGAGAGAAAGTGAGAAAGTAAGTCTCCAGGTCCAGGACTCCAACCACAGTTGGCAAATGAGAGTCCATTACCTTAACCACCGTGCCACCTGCTGGCCCATAACTAAGTTATTTTTAAGCTAGAAAAATACTTAACTCAAAATTTAGTAAATATCTTTTTTAGAATGGGAAAGAAAATTGTAAAAGGGAAGGAGACAATGTCATTGTTCTGTGTATTAACCTGTGCAGTATTTTTATTTGGTAATTATTTTATCACATATTAGCACTATACTTACATTTTATAAACTTTTATGGAGGAATATTATGCAATAAAGTGTAGCTTGTACATTAGTAATAGTTATTGTGTTAGTAAGGACATTGTGATCATATTTACTTAGTGAAATTTGTCTTCTCTGTATTAACCTTAAATTTAAGTTAAATTTAAAATTTAAAAATTTAAATATAAAAATAAAAAAGAACAAACTAAAATGAAAAATGATATCGTAATATTGGGTATACTTTAATTATTTATAGAAATATACTTTAAATCACGACTTAACCTATCATAGCAATATATGTATCATTTTATTTACATTAAACAGTACATAGCATATTAACAAATCATAGAATTCTACAATAAACAGAAATTTTGAATAATTGGCCCTATTATTTTATAATTTTTTAAGATTATCTTGTTGGTTACAGAAATGTTCCAGTCACACATAAACTCAGCCAACAAAATTATAAGCTTAACACTGGTTCAAGTATAGTAAAAAAATAATTGTGTTTACTATGAAAGGGTAGATGAAGCTTTTTGTCATTATTACCTTTGTTCTATTGTGCAGGTTAGTAGGAGTCTAATATTTTGAGGATTTAATTTTATTTTCAAATAAATAAGAAAATAAATTCTACATTCTACTTTTATTCATCTCCTTTAAGCATGTACATTAAATTTTAAAATATTCAGAAGACATTTGAGTATAATTATAATAAAATAAATATCAAGTAGAATTATTTTAATTATTTACATTACAATTTTACAAGGTACTCTTTTTATTATTTTTAACTTATCTTAAATAATTGCAAATATATTATTGTTAGTTACATTGAATAGCTCTTCGTCTTTAATAATGTTGCAATCAAATTCATGTGCACACACACACAATCTTTTCTATAGTTTAAATATATAAATTTTTAGTCCCTTTGTTCATGCTTCACTCAATTATTTGTGAAATACTATTTATAATTAAAATGCATCTATATATATTCTCAATATTATTAACTATTCCAACCCTTTAAGTTTTATATCCTAGCATTGTACTTCACTATCATAATTCCTTTGATATTGTTTTATTTCTTGTCTTCTTGTGTTAGTATTGACTCTGTTTTATTTCTTCACATCTGCAATTATTATGAAACATAGCAAGAAACAAATAGTAATTCATTCTGAGAACATTTATTCAGAAAATTGCTACATCTTTGAACTCAAAAACAAAATTATATATTTGATACAATAATACATAGACTATG
Organism: Tupaia belangeri chinensis; assembly: GCF_000334495.1. NCBI lineage: Eukaryota > Metazoa > Chordata > Mammalia > Scandentia > Tupaiidae > Tupaia > Tupaia belangeri. The sequence continues at coordinate 21,879 of NW_006160065.1, forward strand.
CTAAAAAGGTAAACATTTATTCCAGGAAGCATCCTACATTTTTATTCATTCTTCACAGGAAAAAAAATTCTTTTTGAATCCTATTTTAAATAGAACTCTTCTGTTAAGTTTAAAACCAGAACAACAAAGATTATAAAATAAGAGCATGTTACTTTTGAAAAATCATTGTATTCTGGCTGTGAATGAGAGACAGAAAAACATGGAAGAAAACTTTTTAAAAATACATTTCCTAGAGAAGGCAGAGGGCAAACATTAAACTAGAGATGGAAAGGGAGTCAGAAGTTGCTTGCATTCAGATTTTTTTAAACCTATATTTATTTATTTATGAGACAGAGTGTGTGTGTGTGTGTGTGTGTGTATGTGTGTGTGTGTGCATGTGTCAATACACACAAATGACGGAGTGAGAGAGAGAGTACCCTCTACAGGGTCTGTTCATGCTGCTATCCCTCTCCCACAGTCCCATAGTCCATCAGGATTTCGGCACACCTGTGCACACCCAGCATATTTCCCATTGACTGGGCCAGGAATACTCTTTCAGGATCATCATTACATATGCAGTCAGTCATTTTCCAAAATGTGCTACACAGCACACAACTTTATCATCTACACCCATTCGTGTGGCTCTGAAAAAGCTACTCAGCTGGTCATGGTTCTTTACCTGGGAGGTGACGCGTTACTTGCCTATTCAGAGAGGCCTGTTCACTCATCTTTTCTCGAAATGCTTTTGTCACCAGATTGCCTATCGCATTCTTTCAAAGTGACTGACAATCCCACTAAACTACTAACTACAGTCCATAAATCAGTGTACTACCACACATCCGCCTGCATCGCCTTTCAAACGAAGAGCACGAGCTCATTTGGTACCTGAAATCCTGCCCGCTGGAGACTCTCTTCAAAATTGCTCTTCAGAGATAACCCAGAAAGAAGCTATTGTGATGTGGCTGTCTACTTTTGGGTGGTGCCAGCATTCCATACAGAGGCATGTGTAAACCAGCTCAAGTCTTCTCTTCCTTTGTGAATTGATCGGGGGAACTCACACGTACAGGCTCAGAGAGATGTGAGTAATGAAACAGGGGACCATGGACATGTCAGCTTCCTCTTCATGTGACTTTCTGGTGCCTTTGACTACTACTGAAGCCCTACCACTTGTAAATCATTTGATGATGGAGTATTGTAGTGTGTAATGAACTTTATGACCTGGTCGGTCACACTCCCAGATAGTGATGGAAAGCTTCATTCACATGGTAACTGGTGGCCCATGATCAAAAGTTCAATTTCTGCCAAGCCCCTTACTAGGCCAAGAGCTGTCTTTCAAGAGGACGGTAGCTATCTACAGGAGATGCCAAAGCATTGCTACAAAGTCCTAAGAGATTACAACACTATTCACCCATAAAGGGCTGCTGAAAGCTCCCAACAGTGTTCCTGTCTGCCACGGACAGTTCAAGCACCATCGAGTCTGCTAAGTCATATGGCATGAATGGTGCAGCAGCTTGCACAGCAGCCTGGGCCTGTTTTAGAGCCTTTTTTTTTGTTCTGGGGACACTCGGAATTAGCAGCTTTTGTGTCTCTTGGTAAATGGGTTAAAGTACCTCACTCATATGAGGAATATGTTGTCTCCAAATGCAAATAGGCTTGCTAGACCTCATGCATTTTCCTTGGTTATAGGAAGGACTATATGCAACACCTTCACCTAAAAAAAAGGGCTCCCTAACCCTGGGAATTCCACTTCTCTAAATTCCAGTGTGATATTTTGTGGAATATAAAGGCAATTATGATCTCTGCAAATTGTTGATAGACCCTTGAGATATGACAGTAAAGATATATCATTGACAGCCCAGCAGGTGGCATGCTGGCTGAGGCACTGACTTCCCACATAGCCAACCATGGTTTGAGTCCTGGACCTGGTGGCTTGCTTTCTTATTTCCCTTCTCTCTCTCTCTCTCTCTCTCTCTCTCTCTCCCTCTCTGGTGAATAACTGTGAAAAAACTAATAATGATAATAAACAAAATAAAATAAATAATTATTTAAAATATGTATA
>NW_006160065.1:24326-37468 GCF_000334495.1 Tupaia belangeri chinensis
TATATATATATATATCATTGGCCAATCAGCTGAAAACACACTACTAGGATTTGTGCACAGGTGTGGAGAAAAAGACATTTTCCAGAACAATACCAGGGATGTACCTGATATTGCTCAAGCAATGAATCTACATTTTGTAAATAAACTGCAATTGGAATCACCACCTTTTAATGCTTCCTATAATCCACTGTGATTCTCCAAATTTCTCTGTCTCTCAGGCCAAATAGAAGAGTTCAATAGGAATGTGGTAGGAACAGCCACTCCTGCATCTCACGAGTCCTTGATGGTGACTCTAATCTCAGCAATCCATCCTGCTGTGTGATTTTGGTTTTGTTGTTATTGTTGTTGTTTTCTTAGTTCACTGTTCTTAGATAGAGGTGTTCTGATGACCTCTACATGAACTTTTCCACCGTAATAACCCTTATTCCACAGATTAGGAAACTAACATGACTTGAATACTTGGCTGCTAAATATGTTTATCCTATTTACACATTTTAGAACAGGGAAAAGAGCCACAGGATGTTTGGGAACCTAGTATTCACACTATGAGATGGATCTAACCTAAATTCCATTGATCATCTGACCTCATAAGCTCCTTCTCTGGAGAACCATAGTGATATTTTGGATCTTCTAGAATTAGCATCGGTTCACCACCAGTGTCACAAATCTCTGATTATTTCCTTTTTCCAAGTGCACAGCTACCCTATAAAAGGCCATAGGTTCCTTTGTAGAAGGCTAGAAAAAAGACTAACAGTATAAAGTTAAATGGATCCTTCCATGAGGAGAATCAAGGGGTTCTGGGTCTATAAACCAATTTGAGACTAAGAATTGATTAATGGATGGTGGCTTGTAGTTTTTCATTACTTAAGTTAGATTTCCATTCACTTACATTGAATGTTTTCTGCTTATACAGATAAAATAAGAATTTAGCAGGCTTCCTGTATATTTCATTCTAAGTATACCTTGATTAACTGGCTAATGCCATAAATCTGCATGACTCATATTATTCTTACTGAAGTTTTGACTCTGCTGACCATTACAGTAACCAAACTTCACCTTTAGAGATTGAGTGCTGCCCTTTGGACCCTGCAACAGTGGCATCCAATTACTTTTCTTGTATTTATTTTCCAGTTTAGTGGTTGTCCTTCTTACTGTAAAGTTTGTTCTATGGACAAAAGTAATCAATGATCTTTTCAAAGATGCTGAGACTCCTTTCACAATCTTACTCCTCAAAGTATTGGCGAAATATGTCTTCTTAATAATAAGTATATCTTAAATAACAAATGCACCCTAGCATTGCAAGTCTTCTAAACTTTTGAATCCTCGCCTCCACATTAAATGAAGAGGGATTGGGCATTGCCAATTAGCTCAAGGTAGCCCATCTTTAGACCATGTTCTGGTCAGCAAATCAAGCTGTCAGAACCCTTTATGATTCTCAAGCTGCAATGTTAAATGCAGATTTTCTGATCAGTAAGCTCTTATCAATAATTGTCTGCCCATTCCAACTTGGTATTCCTCCTACCATTCTCTTAATACCCATTCCACACATGTTTTTCAGATTTCTGCTTGTATAAACTAGAAAACTCCAGTAATTTTGGAGTATAGTGTATTTCCTTATGAATCACACCCATGTCACACTTCCTGTCCTGTCACACCTCTAGAAGCAGAAAAGGATGGGAGGAGTGGGTCCAGAGACAAATAAGCATTGTCTCATAAGGCAACTGCCTTGATGGGGGCCCTTTCTTTATCCTCAGACAGGGCAGGATTAGTCCTCTGTAATCCAAGTGGAAAGGAGGACATGACAGTGGAAACAGAGGCAGTTACTAAAGGAACTGAAGAAACCACTTCTGCTGGAGCTGGGGAGGTCACATTTATTGGAGGTAGAGAGAACAGTTCCACTGGGAATGGAGAAATCACTTTCACTGATAGAGAAGACTCATTAGAATTTAGGGCCTCAATGTCCCATCATTATAAGGATCCTCCTGCATGTCCTCATTCCAATATACAGGACTGTATTTTTTTCTAATCAATACCCTCACTCTAACAGTAGATTCCCTAGGAAGCTGAGAGTTCGACTTGCCTTGTTATTCTGCCGATTGCAGGATGAGGTCTTGCATTTGATTTTTAGTAGCTTCATACTTGCAGCTACAGGAGATAAGGCTCTCCCTCAGGGCACACCTAGAAATACTTGGGTCATATATGCGGCCTTCGAGCTGGGAATTTGAATCCCTGAACTAATCCTTCTCTTCACCCCTTTGTCTACCATCATTAAGAGCAACCAACCAGTGTTATAATCCTTAGCTTTCCAATAGCAGTAACTTAACTCCTGGCCTCTGCTAAGTGGTTCATTAGGAGTATCTAATGGAAATATTTTGCATATACATATTGTCATATTGTGCCATCAGCTAGCAGTGCTCTCTTTATACTGGGAGCACAGTCATTGGCATCATTATATCTAATCAACCTAAACAGTGAATTCTAGAAACTTCAGTACCAATTCAGAAAAAAAAAAATCCATAAAATTCTGCTTCTCTGGAATCATTCTTGGTGCTAAACTAAAATTTGTATTAGTTAAGGTTCTTCATAGAAACAGAATCAAAAAAGATTATGTGTGTGCGGTGTGTGTATGTGTGTGTGTGTATACATACATATATACACACACATATACATATACGCACCTATATATATATTTGACTCATGCAATTAGAAAGACTGAGAAGTTCCACCATTCACATTTGCAAGTTGGAGAACCAAGTAAGCCAGTGGTGTAATTCAGTCCAAGATCGAAGGCCTGACACCTAGGTGAGCTGATGTTACAACTCTCAGTCCTAGGAGTCTGAGGTCCTGAGAGCAAGGAATAAAGTGGGAAGAGGTGGAGGCAGTGTTAATCCCAGGGTGAGAAGGCCTGAAAACTTGGGCATATAAACTCTTGAGCACAGATGAAGATGAATGTCCCAGCTCAAGAAAAGAGAGTAAATTTGCCCTTCCTGTGCTATTTTTGTCCTCTTGGACCTTCAATGAATTGGATGACACCTGCCCACAAGGGTGAGTGTGTATTATTTTTACTAAATCTACCAATTCAAATGCTAGTCGTTTCTAGAAAAGCCTTCATGGACACACCCAGAAACAATCTTTTATCAGCCATCTGGGTACCTTATCCTGACTCGAATTGACACATAAAATTAACCATCACAATAGTCATTTTTAAATGTCTAGTTACATATTACTGAGACAGTTTACTCAGATATAGGTATTTCCTGAGGATATTCAGTGAGGATAAAATAAAATGTAGTTATCAACAACCTTAGTATAAAATTTTGTTTTAAGGGTATAAGAGGAATTAGAAATAGCAAGGAAAAGAAAATGTACATCTTATTATTTTTCAAATCTGACTGAAGTCTTTCTCCAGTCCTGTAATCCATATTCAGTTTAAAATTTGAGATGACCTGGGACCAGCAGGTAGCATCGTTGTTAGAATGCTGGACTCCCACATGGCTGATCACAGTTCAAATCCTGGTCCTGGTGACTTTCTCACTTTCTCTCTCTCTCTTTCATGAGCACATGTGCTCTATAGAAAATTTTTAATTAATCATAATAATAACAATAAATAAAAATAAATAAATAATCCTTTAAAAATATGGAGAACCTTTATTGTTATGGAATGGAGAAAAATATATTGTGTTTTCCATATATATTAGGATCCTGCAAGCACAGGTTAATCTGGTTAAACTAAACAGAATCCAAAAGTTACGAACTAAAATCTTGAAGTAATTCTGTTCAACTGGCTAGTGACAACAGTAGTAAATCATTTTAAACTCACTTGAAAAATATTAATAGAATTTTGGACAATTATTTAAAATATCTTATTTCAACATCATTATTATAAGATTATAATAGAAAAAGTATTGGACATTATACTTAGGCAAATTCTGAGTACTAGAGTTCTAGAATACCAATTTAAAATCTTTTCAGATCTACTGGAAAGGCTTACATAGTACCACAGTTCTAGAAGTCTGGAATTCTAGATTTCTATAAAGGACCATATAACAATACTGAGAAGAATTTTAATTGCCTAAACTGGGATACAAAGACTAGAATATGGTTTAAGAGAGTAAGTACTTTATGAGAAGAGAGTGTCTAAGACATAATTGAACTGGAACTTGGTATTGAATATTCTTTCTAGCAGACAGAAAATGAAAAAGAAGAACCACCATGTAAAAAAGCACAAAAATTTTAATTTGCTGAGTTGAAAATTATATTATGTCTGCTTTTTAAAAAGACTTTGTGGAATCCTTGAATGGAACATTTAATCAGGTCTAATTTATGAACTCTCTTATTCATTTAAATTTATATCAATCTGTGCACAAGCTTCATGCACACATAATGAAACCGTACACAAATGATTTATTTTTTGATGACGTAGTTCATTGGATAATTTTCTGAAGCTGACAGCTATCAATACTATTTACCTTTGATGTCTAGATAAAAGTGAGTATCAGGTGTCTCATAAAGTATTGAAAGAATAAAAGAGAACAACATACCTACAATTATAATGTGATGTCATATACACATTTTATTTAATGGTGCACACTGTTGTGTTTTTAAGAGTTTGAAAAATGGCCGACATAAGCAGTAACATAGTCTGATTTATGATACAATGTATAATGGTAAGTAGAAGTATTAATTGTTCCCGATCACCTTATTCAACAATAGGTGCTTATAATAATGCTCATATGATGACAAGAGGCTGAGACAAAGATCTTCTTTTTAGCAGAAGCAGAGAATTGTTTTTTATATGTCTCCATGAAACTTTAGCAAGCATGATTATTCTATTCATGGTTTATATCTATACCAAAGGCCAAAATAAAAAAAAAATACTTATTGATAGACAGTATGTTTCCTAAAAGGTATACATAGATAGATAGATAGATAGATAGATAGATAGATACACACACACACACATATATATATATATGTTTCATAATTTATCATAACATTGCTTTTTTTCTTTAAAATTCTGTCATTTTTACACAACATATATTGACCAAAACACATTAAAACTGCCCTTCATTCCTTTCTAACCCACTCTGTCTCTTCCCACAGCCAACGTTTCTCTGATTGGGGCCAATGGCATCTCTCCCTAAGTCTTTCCCCTTTGGAAGGCTGTCTTAGTCCATTTGAGTTACTATAAAAGAGTTGTAGACTGGGCAATTCATAAGCAATATGAATTTATTTCTTACAGTTATGCAGGCTGGGAAGTCCAAGACAAAAATACCAGCAGATTTTGTGCCTGGTGAGGGCTCATTCTCTGCTTTGGAGATAGATACTTATTGCTATATCCACCCAGATAAAAGAGCATGAAGGGCTCTCTCTTCTCCTTCTTGTATAAGATCACTAATCCAGTCTTAAAGATGGTTCCTTCCTGACCTAAGTCACATACACAAAAGCCCAGTCTCTTCTTATTATCACATTATATTTATATTCTAAATATAAACCTTTAGGAGATGCCCCAATTCAGACCATTCCCGGGGCCCATCCCATAAGGCACTATAAAAGCATCTCTATTAAATGCTACTCTTTTATAGAACTATGCAGAGTGAGGAAGCAAAGATTTCTTTTAATTTAAATGAGAAAAAGTTAAAAGTAGGATTTCTTAGATATTAATTTGAAGTCTACCATTATATTTATGTGACTAACATAAACTGTAATATAAGTAAGATTATATTAATAATAGAATATTTCAAATGAATAATCAAAGAAAGTCTCAGTGTCAATAGAAGTAATGCTCAATTTTAATAGTAAACTTCAAAGTCCAAATTTCAGGTATAGTTTTCTTGCAATCAAATAATCAAAGAAAAAATAAATAGGGCATAATAAGTCTGGAGGATTAATGAAAGCATTTTTGGATGTATTTGTGTACTACTAGAATAAAGTTACTGTCATATCGTTAATATGTTCAGCACCAAATTCTTTCTTCTTTTCAGATGTTCATAGTTTCAATTGGGTCTTCAGCACAAAATATTAAAAAGTAAGGATAATTATTACTGTGAAATAATTATTATCTATAGGCTGGCAATCTTCAAATTTACATTTCAATACAGATGCCATTCCTGAATACAAGACCTAAGTAATTTTTTCACATTCATGCTTCAGAAAACTAAAAAGTTCAAAACGTATGAAAACTAGTTTATTATACCAAGAAACCAAGCATAAAACTTACACATCTCAATCTCAATATCAACAGTACATCTCAAGTTACCCAAATCAGAAAACCAAATAAGAAAACTCTTCTGTCTTTCAGCATTATCAAAATAATCACAATATCTGATTTCTCTATGATTTAAACAGCTCTTGAATTTTTTCACTATTCCCATCCAACATCTACCATCATTGCTTTATTCTAAGGCATCATGGAATTTTGACTGAAATATATATATTTGGAGAGGTTTTTGCTATAGCATGTGCTCGCCAAAAAGACAAAAAGAGTCAGAGAGACAGAAAGCAAGAAATCACCCTACAGGGGGGGATGGCAATGCTGCAATCTCTTCTCCTCCATTCTCCTCTCAGGATCTTGGGCATGCACGGACATGCACCCAGTGTGAGTTTATGCCACCATGTCCGGGACTCGAACTGTGGTCAACTCTATGAGGGTCCAGCAATGTAGCCATTATGCCATCTGCTGGTCCTGAGCGGAATTACACTTTAAAACTTGAATTATGGTCATTTCACTATCCCGCTTAGTTCATTAGTGATTTCTCCTTTTTCTCTCCTTTTTCTCAATATATATATTTTTTTTTTTGGAGAGGTTTTTCACTATAGGGCGCGTGTGCTCGCCAGACAGACAGAGAGAGACATAGAGACAGAAAGCGAGAAATCACCCCCCAGGGGGGATGGTCACGCAGCAATCCCTTCTCCTCCATTCTCCTCTCGGGATCTTGGGTACGTACACACACGTGCCCGGCATGAGTTTTAAGCCCCCAGGTCCGGGATGCGAACCGCAGTCGACTACATGGGAGTCCAGCGACATAGCCATTACGCTAACTGCTGGTTCCCATTTTTCTCAATATTTTTAAGAATAGAATCTTGGGTACAATTACACTTTCATTTTCACTTAATGAATTTTTTTTTTGTTCTCTATGTTGTAACTGTATTTCATTCACATAGCATATTTACATATGCTACAATCTACATCAACTTGAGCCATTTTTAGTGTCTTTATTGCACCAAAAAGAAAAGATAATAGGGATCCAGCAGATGGTGTAATGGTTGCATCACTGGACTCTTATGTAGTTGTCCATCATAGTTCAAATCTGGGACATGGTGGCTTAAAATTCATGCCAGGAGAGTGTGTGTGTGGCAAGAACCTGAGAGGAGAATGGAGAAGGGATTGAGGATAGCCATCCCCCCCCCCCCCCCGGGGGGCGGGTTTTTTTTTTTTTTTAAAGTTTGTTCTATGGACAAAAGTAATCAATGATCTTTTCAAAGATGCTGAGACTCCTTTCACAATCTTACTCCTCAAAGTATTGGCGAAATATGTCTTCTTAATAATAAGTATATCTTAAATAACAAATGCACCCTAGCATTGCAAGTCTTCTAAACTTTTGAATCCTCGCCTCCACATTAAATGAAGAGGGATTGGGCATTGCCAATTAGCTCAAGGTAGCCCATCTTTAGACCATGTTCTGGTCAGCAAATCAAGCTGTCAGAACCCTTTATGATTCTCAAGCTGCAATGTTAAATGCAGATTTTCTGATCAGTAAGCTCTTATCAATAATTGTCTGCCCATTCCAACTTGGTATTCCTCCTACCATTCTCTTAATACCCATTCCACACATGTTTTTCAGATTTCTGCTTGTATAAACTAGAAAACTCCAGTAATTTTGGAGTATAGTGTATTTCCTTATGAATCACACCCATGTCACACTTCCTGTCCTGTCACACCTCTAGAAGCAGAAAAGGATGGGAGGAGTGGGTCCAGAGACAAATAAGCATTGTCTCATAAGGCAACTGCCTTGATGGGGGCCCTTTCTTTATCCTCAGACAGGGCAGGATTAGTCCTCTGTAATCCAAGTGGAAAGGAGGACATGACAGTGGAAACAGAGGCAGTTACTAAAGGAACTGAAGAAACCACTTCTGCTGGAGCTGGGGAGGTCACATTTATTGGAGGTAGAGAGAACAGTTCCACTGGGAATGGAGAAATCACTTTCACTGATAGAGAAGACTCATTAGAATTTAGGGCCTCAATGTCCCATCATTATAAGGATCCTCCTGCATGTCCTCATTCCAATATACAGGACTGTATTTTTTTCTAATCAATACCCTCACTCTAACAGTAGATTCCCTAGGAAGCTGAGAGTTCGACTTGCCTTGTTATTCTGCCGATTGCAGGATGAGGTCTTGCATTTGATTTTTAGTAGCTTCATACTTGCAGCTACAGGAGATAAGGCTCTCCCTCAGGGCACACCTAGAAATACTTGGGTCATATATGCGGCCTTCGAGCTGGGAATTTGAATCCCTGAACTAATCCTTCTCTTCACCCCTTTGTCTACCATCATTAAGAGCAACCAACCAGTGTTATAATCCTTAGCTTTCCAATAGCAGTAACTTAACTCCTGGCCTCTGCTAAGTGGTTCATTAGGAGTATCTAATGGAAATATTTTGCATATACATATTGTCATATTGTGCCATCAGCTAGCAGTGCTCTCTTTATACTGGGAGCACAGTCATTGGCATCATTATATCTAATCAACCTAAACAGTGAATTCTAGAAACTTCAGTACCAATTCAGAAAAAAAAAAATCCATAAAATTCTGCTTCTCTGGAATCATTCTTGGTGCTAAACTAAAATTTGTATTAGTTAAGGTTCTTCATAGAAACAGAATCAAAAAAGATTATGTGTGTGCGGTGTGTGTATGTGTGTGTGTGTATACATACATATATACACACACATATACATATACGCACCTATATATATATTTGACTCATGCAATTAGAAAGACTGAGAAGTTCCACCATTCACATTTGCAAGTTGGAGAACCAAGTAAGCCAGTGGTGTAATTCAGTCCAAGATCGAAGGCCTGACACCTAGGTGAGCTGATGTTACAACTCTCAGTCCTAGGAGTCTGAGGTCCTGAGAGCAAGGAATAAAGTGGGAAGAGGTGGAGGCAGTGTTAATCCCAGGGTGAGAAGGCCTGAAAACTTGGGCATATAAACTCTTGAGCACAGATGAAGATGAATGTCCCAGCTCAAGAAAAGAGAGTAAATTTGCCCTTCCTGTGCTATTTTTGTCCTCTTGGACCTTCAATGAATTGGATGACACCTGCCCACAAGGGTGAGTGTGTATTATTTTTACTAAATCTACCAATTCAAATGCTAGTCGTTTCTAGAAAAGCCTTCATGGACACACCCAGAAACAATCTTTTATCAGCCATCTGGGTACCTTATCCTGACTCGAATTGACACATAAAATTAACCATCACAATAGTCATTTTTAAATGTCTAGTTACATATTACTGAGACAGTTTACTCAGATATAGGTATTTCCTGAGGATATTCAGTGAGGATAAAATAAAATGTAGTTATCAACAACCTTAGTATAAAATTTTGTTTTAAGGGTATAAGAGGAATTAGAAATAGCAAGGAAAAGAAAATGTACATCTTATTTTTCAAATCTGACTGAAGTCTTTCTCCAGTCCTGTAATCCATATTCAGTTTAAAATTTGGGATGACCTGGGACCAGCAGGTAGCATCGTTGTTAGAATGCTGGACTCCCACATGGCTGATCACAGTTCAAATCCTGGTCCTGGTGACTTTCTCACTTTCTCTCTCTCTCTTTCATGAGCACATGTGCTCTATAGAAAATTTTTAATTAATCATAATAATAACAATAAATAAAAATAAATAAATAATCCTTTAAAAATATGGAGAACCTTTATTGTTATGGAATGGAGAAAAATATATTGTGTTTTCCATATATATTAGGATCCTGCAAGCACAGGTTAATCTGGTTAAACTAAACAGAATCCAAAAGTTAAGAACTAAAATCTTGAAGTAATTCTGTTCAACTGGCTAGTGACAACAGTAGTAAATCATTTTAAACTCACTTGAAAAATATTAATAGAATTTTGGACAATTATTTAAAATATCTTATTTCAACATCATTATTATAAGATTATAATAGAAAAAGTATTGGACATTATACTTAGGCAAATTCTGAGTACTAGAGTTCTAGAATACCAATTTAAAATCTTTTCAGATCTACTGGAAAGGCTTACATAGTACCACAGTTCTAGAAGTCTGGAATTCTAGATTTCTATAAAGGACCATATAACAATACTGAGAAGAATTTTAATTGCCTAAACTGGGATACAAAGACTAGAATATGGTTTAAGAGAGTAAGTACTTTATGAGAAGAGAGTGTCTAAGACATAATTGAACTGGAACTTGGTTATTGAATATTCTTTCTAGCAGACAGAAAATGAAAAAGAAGAACCACCATGTAAAAAAGCACAAAAATTTTAATTTGCTGAGTTGAAAATTATATTATGTCTGCTTTTTAAAAAGACTTTGTGGAACCCTTGAATGGAACATTTAATCAGGTCTAATTTATGAACTCTCTTATTCATTTAAATTTATATCAATCTGTGCACAAGCTTCATGCACACATAATGAAACCGTACACAAATGATTTATTTTTTGATGACGTAGTTCATTGGATAATTTTCTGAAGCTGACAGCTATCAATACTATTTACCTTTGATGTCTAGATAAAAGTGAGTATCAGGTGTCTCATAAAGTATTGAAAGAATAAAAGAGAACAACATACCTACAATTATAATGTGATGTCATATACACATTTTATTTAATGGTGCACACTGTTGTGTTTTTAAGAGTTTGAAAAATGGCCGACATAAGCAGTAACATAGTCTGATTTATGATACAATGTATAATGGTAAGTAGAAGTATTAATTGTTCCCGATCACCTTATTCAACAATAGGTGCTTATAATAATGCTCATATGATGACAAGAGGCTGAGACAAAGATCTTCTTTTTAGCAGAAGCAGAGAATTGTTTTTTATATGTCTCCATGAAACTTTAGCAAGCATGATTATTCTATTCATGGTTTATATCTATACCAAAGGCCAAAATAAAAAAAAATACTTATTGATAGACAGTATGTTTCCTAAAAGGTATACATAGATAGATAGATAGATAGATAGATAGATACACACACACACACATATATATATATATGTTTCATAATTTATCATAACATTGCTTTTTTTCTTTAAAATTCTGTCATTTTTACACAACATATATTGACCAAAACACATTAAAACTGCCCTTCATTCCTTTCTAACCCACTCTGTCTCTTCCCACAGCCAACGTTTCTCTGATTGGGGCCAATGGCATCTCTCCCTAAGTCTTTCCCCTTTGGAAGGCTGTCTTAGTCCATTTGAGTTACTATAAAAGAGTTGTAGACTGGGCAATTCATAAGCAATATGAATTTATTTCTTACAGTTATGCAGGCTGGGAAGTCCAAGACAAAAATACCAGCAGATTTTGTGCCTGGTGAGGGCTCATTCTCTGCTTTGGAGATAGATACTTATTGCTATATCCACCCAGATAAAAGAGCATGAAGGGCTCTCTCTTCTCCTTCTTGTATAAGATCACTAATCCAGTCTTAAAGATGGTTCCTTCCTGACCTAAGTCACATACACAAAAGCCCAGTCTCTTCTTATTATCACATTATATTTATATTCTAAATATAAACCTTTAGGAGATGCCCCAATTCAGACCATTCCCGGGGCCCATCCCATAAGGCACTATAAAAGCATCTCTATTAAATGCTACTCTTTTATAGAACTATGCAGAGTGAGGAAGCAAAGATTTCTTTTAATTTAAATGAGAAAAAGTTAAAAGTAGGATTTCTTAGATATTAATTTGAAGTCTACCATTATATTTATGTGACTAACATAAACTGTAATATAAGTAAGATTATATTAATAATAGAATATTTCAAATGAATAATCAAAGAAAGTCTCAGTGTCAATAGAAGTAATGCTCAATTTTAATAGTAAACTTCAAAGTCCAAATTTCAGGTATAGTTTTCTTGCAATCAAATAATCAAAGAAAAAATAAATAGGGCATAATAAGTCTGGAGGATTAATGAAAGCATTTTTGGATGTATTTGTGTACTACTAGAATAAAGTTACTGTCATATCGTTAATATGTTCAGCACCAAATTCTTTCTTCTTTTCAGATGTTCATAGTTTCAATTGGGTCTTCAGCACAAAATATTAAAAAGTAAGGATAATTATTACTGTGAAATAATTATTATCTATAGGCTGGCAATCTTCAAATTTACATTTCAATACAGATGCCATTCCTGAATACAAGACCTAAGTAATTTTTTCACATTCATGCTTCAGAAAACTAAAAAGTTCAAAACGTATGAAAACTAGTTTATTATACCAAGAAACCAAGCATAAAACTTACACATCTCAATCTCAATATCAACAGTACATCTCAAGTTACCCAAATCAGAAAACCAAATAAGAAAACTCTTCTGTCTTTCAGCATTATCAAAATAATCACAATATCTGATTTCTCTATGATTTAAACAGCTCTTGAATTTTTTCACTATTCCCATCCAACATCTACCATCATTGCTTTATTCTAAGGCATCATGGAATTTTGACTGAAATATATATATTTGGAGAGGTTTTTGCTATAGCATGTGCTCGCCAAAAAGACAAAAAGAGTCAGAGAGACAGAAAGCAAGAAATCACCCTACAGGGGGGGATGGCAATGCTGCAATCTCTTCTCCTCCATTCTCCTCTCAGGATCTTGGGCATGCACGGACATGCACCCAGTGTGAGTTTATGCCACCATGTCCGGAACTCGAACTGTGGTCAACTCTATGAGGGTCCAGCAATGTAGCCATTATGCCATCTGCTGGTCCTGAGCAGAATTACACTTTAAAACTTGAGTTATGGTCATTTCACTATCCCGCTTAGTTCATTAGTGATTTCTCCTTTTTCTCTCCTTTTTCTCAATATATATATTTTTTTTTTTGGAGAGGTTTTTCACTATAGGGCGCGTGGGCTTGCCAGACCGACAGAGAGAGGCATAGAGACAG
>NW_006160065.1:37595-76138 GCF_000334495.1 Tupaia belangeri chinensis
CAGTCGACTACATGGGAGTCCAGCGACATAGCCATTACGCTAACTGCTGGTTCCCATTTTTCTCAATATTTTTAAGAATAGAATCTTGGGTACAATTACACTTTCATTTTCACTTAATGAATTTTTTTTTTGTTCTCTATGTTGTAACTGTATTTCATTCACATAGCATATTTACATATGCTACAATCTACATCAACTTGAGCCATTTTTAGTGTCTTTATTGCACCAAAAAGAAAAGATAATAGGGATCCAGCAGATGGTGTAATGGTTGCATCACTGGACTCTTATGTAGTTGTCCATCATAGTTCAAATCTGGGACATGGTGGCTTAAAATTCATGCCAGGAGAGTGTGTGTGTGGCAAGAACCTGAGAGGAGAATGGAGAAGGGATTGAGGATAGCCATCCCCCCCCCCCCCCCGGGGGGCCGTGTTTTCTCCCCCCCCCCCCCGCTGGGGGGCTGATTTCTTTCTTTCTGTTGCTCTGTTTCTATCTCTCTAGTGAGTGCATGTACCTTTATAGCAAAAATCACTTTCTAAAAAAGAAAAGAGAAGCTAATACATGTTGTGTGTTTTCTCTTTTTTACATGGAATAGTCTTGGTAATTTCAAATTTTCTCATACTTTTATTCTGTCTTGGTCTTTTGTATTATTATTTATGGTTCTTATCATGTCAGACCCTATTCATGTTTGGAATAATAAGAGAGTCTGGTTTGGACTAAGAAAAAAAATAGAAGGGAAAAGCTTTTTAACTCACTTTTAAGACCCACCTTAGGCCTTTCCCAAGAATGGGTGAAAATATTTCACAGCCTCACAGAAGTCACCAGGGGACACTTTGACTCTATTTGGGACAACGATTGAAAATAACTCAGGGTATTTAATGTAGTACATGTTTTTAGCATAGAAACCTTGGGAGCTGTGAGAAAATAATAGTATCTTATCAGAATCAGGTATTCTGCCCATTTTACTCTTCGTACATTTCCAATTCATAGCATCCTTTGTGCAATGTTTCTTTAACAAGGCTTACATCTAAGCAAGTTTATAATTATGGCTTCAGGTCCTCTTGATTTTTGTGATTCTAGGTTACTCTCACTTCAATTGCCTCTTCACAATAGTTTTTCAAATCATTGTTACTGTACTGAGATTTATTTTTCCTATATTCTCAAACCTTTAGCTACCAGTTCAGTATTAAAGTTACTATCTTTAACTTAAAAATCTCAAATTCTAATTTTTTTAAAGAAAACTAAGGAAAAATGATATCTTGTGTCTGTAGGTATTGGACAATGAATATTTCAAAATAAATGTGATATTTTACAACTCTGTTAATGTTGCAACTCAAATGACATTTAAGGGCAAGTACGCTTTCTAGAACTGGACTATTTTCCCTGAGGACCTAAGTCTATCACTTAGGCACTGGTATCAGACTTTTTTTTTTGCAGAGATTTTCACTGTAGGGCGCATGCACTCACCAGACAGAGAGAGACATAGAGACAGAAAGCGAGAAATCACCCCCCAGGGGGGATGATCACGCCTCAATCCCTTCTCCTCTATTCTCCTCTCGGGATCTTGGGCACGCACGCACACGCGCCTGGCGTGAGTTTTAAGCCACCGGGTCCAGGACGCAAACCGCGGTCGACTACGTGGGAGTCCAGCGACATAGCCATTACGCTAACTGCTGGTTCCCTGGCATCAGACTTTGATGCTACTTCAGTTGGGAAAGCTCGACAGACAGACACAGGACATGCCTATAGAAACATCCTAAAATGTGCACGAATGGACAAGTCCCTCCCATCGCTTAGTGCTTGGTTGCCGGGGAAGGAAGAGAAGTCATAATGAAGATGGGACGCTGAGGATGTAAAAAATCATCACAGAAATAAGAACTTAAGAGTTTTTAAAGAAACTAAAAAGAAAATAACAGTCTGAAAGTCATTATAGATAAGGACCAGATATGAAACAGTAAGGTTATCAGAGAGCTTCTAAATCTAGCTATGTTTTTCATCCAACCTAAATGCCAACCTCTGGTGGTACAGAATAACTTTAGTACATATAAAAAGAGACACAAAAAGTCAATATTAAGTGATAAAATTTAATGATTTAAATTTATCTTAAGGTTCATGTTTACCTGTGTTTAGCACCCACCATGCTGCTGGGTATGCTAGAGACTAGCTTGCACAAGACAAAAACTAACCAGGTAATTCTCTTTCAAAACACAATATGGTTTAACGGAAGGAAATGAAACCCCATTAATAAGTATCACATAGACCCCCACCTCTTTATAAGTGTCACTAAAGCAAATATGAACTGCATTTCAACTATGACTGTTTAATCTTTAGCTATATCATGTGTCTCTTATTGCTTTGCAAACAGTGAATAGATTATTGATTATATAAACTCTCTTGGTATATCATTTTCCCAGAGAAGGTGCAAATTTTAACAAGCTGGGTAAGAATATTGAGAGGATTACACTCCCCTTAAGTTACAAAATTTACTGGGAACGAGCAGTTAGCGTAATGGCTATGTCACTGGACTCCCACGTAGTCGACCGCGGTTTGCGTCCTGGACCCGGTGGCTTAAAACTCACGCAAGGCGCGTGTGCGTGAGTACCCAAGATCCCGAGAAGAGAATGGAGGAGAAGGGATTGCTGCGTGACCGTCCCTCCTGGGGGGTGATTTCTCGCTTTCTGTCTCTCTCTCTCTGTCTGTCTGGTGAGCACACATGTCCTATAGAGAAAACATCTCAAAAAAAAATTTATTGTCACAACTAAACATGATTTTTGAAGATTCAAATGATTAAAATTTTTCAAAAATAGTTTCAAACCTAGTAAAAGAAAAAAATCATCTAACAAATAAAGAGATGTAAAATTAATGAAGTATCTCTTAAGAAATGTCCTTTTTTTTCCTTTTATTTCTATAAGTATAAAATTGTTTTAATATAATTCCTCTATACTTAAAAAAAAAAATCCAACCTGCTTGCATTCATTGTGAGGTTAAATTTAGAAGCTATTCGAGTTAATCACTTGTAATTATATTATGCATCTGCCCCCATACTTGTAAACTTCTAAAATGACATATTCAAAATCTGCTTTCTTGTCATTAAATGAAAACATATGTAAAATTATATTTTAGGTTGGTTTAAAGTTCATAATAGAAAAACATTTTTCTTCACCAATGATTGTAAGCCACTTTTTTGAAACAGATTCTTGACCTGTGCCACTTTTCCACCTTCTTCCGGCATCCATGTGCTCTATTTTCATTTTCATTATAATATTTATCTTTACTATCCATTTGGCTTCTAGTAAATTATTTTTACATTCTGTATCTCTATCATTGAATAACAATTTATTGAGTACTTTCTCTGTACAATCTAAAATTCATTTTTCTGGGGAGAATGAAAAGTTGAAGAAATTATGACTTTCCTTTTTGCCTCTAGAAGCAAACAAATCCTAACAGGTGAAACAGTAAGATATGCAAAACCTTCTTCTCTTGAATGACTCATAGGCTTAGCTGCCCTTTGTTCTCACAACAAACAGGGTGTTGCAACAATGACATTATTGACAGACAACAGTGGGGAGTTGCCTTGTGCACTGTGGGTTGCTTAGCAGGATTCCTGGGTTCTAGCCACCAGATGTGCCAGATGCTAATAATCCCCCTTTCTCCAAAGAAATATGCCAACTAAAAATGTCTCCTGACATTGCCCAATGTCCGCTAGGGGGAAGGAATCAACCATGAGGACTGTTGCTCTGTAACTTATCCTGTTCTATGTCCAAAACCCTCCTAACTTGCTAAATGTGTAACTATTTGCTATACACCACACACCTCACCGTGTTAAGCTGCATGCTTACCAACTGTCAGTTTCTGAAACCTGTTCAAGACAATTCTACAACTCTTTCCAATGATATGAATTAATTAAATTAAGTAAACACGTAAAAGTCATTAGAAAAACCATTTCTATTAAGAAAATGAATGCTTTGGAAACAATAAAGATGAGTCAGAATAATTACTGTCAAGATAGTATAAGACAAGTGTAAGATGTAATACAGGGAAAAGAGTTATAAAACTCCTAGACAATTACAAGTTCAAAGTTTGCAGAAATTTTACCTTCACTGGTAAGATAAAATTAGTTGCCAAAGAATCTTTTGAATATAGAAGAAAGACAAAATAGAACTCCATGGAGTACAGACACTGATACTCAAAATAAATGCTTTCATCAACATTAAGAAAATAGAATATTGGGTCAGCCAGTTATGTGGTGGTTAAGAAAGCTGGTTGTCATCGGTCCCATATGAATGACTGTGGTTTGAATCTTGGACCCAGTGGCTTGAAAAACACCAAAGCGTGTGTGTGTGTGTGTGTGTGTGTGTGTGTGTGTGTGTGCCCCAAATCCCAAAAGGATGATAGTGGAGGAAGAGAGATTGTGGCATAGTTTCCCTGTGGGAGAAGCTTTCTCACTTTCTCTCTTCCCAGTGAGTGTAAAAGAAAAAGAAAATGAAAATAAAATATTTGAGTCCATGGTAAAGTCAAGTTAAATGTGTATCTTTTTATTGGGAAATAAAGGTTGGTTTATACACTTAGACTTTTTCTACTAACCGCTTCTCTCTGTTTCGCTATCTAAACTATCATTCAAGAAAAATGCTGGAATTGCTCAATTGGATAAAGAATAAAATTAAATTGGTGAACAAGATAGGAAAATTAAATTTTACTGTGTAGGTTTTAGGAAAAAAATCAGGATCTTTAAACATTTGCTCTTCAGAAGAAGCAATGCCACATTTTTTTTCTTGTCTATATTATTTTTATTTAGAAAGGTATTCCATCTTTTTAAAATTTAGAGTAATCTCAAGTGAAGAGGAAAAAGCAAAACTACTTCTTGGTCTTCATGATTTCTTTCCCATATGTATATATTCCTATAGAACACAATAACTCAGCCACAAAAGCATACAGACATTCTCAATCTCATGTTTTCTCCCTCTTTCTCAATAGCATGCACTACTGCGTATTAGTGTGTATTAGTGTTTTTATGGTATATTTCTTTGTGAATGCATGTGTGTACATATGTAACGATTATGATATGCACATTTATATTATTAAATAGTTTTTGTGCATATATAATACATATATGATAAAAAGAACAGAATTTGCATATTGCTCTGCATGAATATACATACACAGCAAAATTTCATATTGTATGTCCACTCATTTATTTTGTTTTTATGATGCTTAGTTATCCTTTATATGCATATTTATGATTTTATCTTATATCATATAATAATTACAGGATCAGCAGGTGTCATGAAGGTTAGGGTGACTGGATCCCAAAGAGCCACGTGTGTGGTTCAAGTCCTGGACTTGATGGCTTTGTACGTATGTGCCCCAAATCCCAAAAGAATGGAAGAGAAGGGATTGTGATATGGCCAACCCCCTGGGGGGGAGAGATTTCTCACTTTACTACTCTCTCTCGCTCTGTTTCTCACCTGAGAGAGCACATGCCCTATAGCAAACTAAGAACAAATAAAAAATAAATTATATACTTGTGTGTGTGCATGTGTGTATGTACTCTCTCTCGCTCTCTGTTTCTCACCTGAGAGTGCACATGCCCTATAGCAAACTAAGAACAAATAAAAAATAAATTATATACTTGTGTGTGTGCATGTGTGTATGTGTGTGTGTATACACATAAATATGTGTATATGTGTGTGTGTGTGTATTTATATACATGAATGGTTCCCAATTTAAGTTGATTCCAGTTAAAATGTATCCACTTTCCAGTTGTGTGAATACACTTTCAGTAGTCACATTCAGTAAAAGTTGCTCCTATATATGTAATATGGATGTTACACATTTAACTTCCGCCCTCTTATTGATAAGTATTTAAGTGTCAGTGTTCGTTCACAAACTATTCTGAATGTTGATTCTTGCACATTGGTGGGAATATATCTGATGGAGAGACTCCTAAGATTGCTATCATCATGAGTCTCCAGGCTCCTGGCTGATTCGTTAGTCCAGTCTTGTCAAATGCATGATCTCACTGCTCCTTGAGTGCCTGACTTCCAGCTAGGATTCCACAGAGGGGCAGAACAAGCCCAGGAGGTGGGAGGGTCAAGAAATAGGCATCACCGCAGCACTAGAAGGCTCTTCGAACTCTCCTCTTCTCCCTTTTCAATTATTTGGCATTCTTCACTTAAAAGGGTACCAGCCATACTGGTACTAATGCCTACCCTACCCTTTCAGCCCCAAGTCCAGCCTGTCATTAGTAAAGGTCACATTAAGCTTCTCCCTGCATGTTCAATTCCCTGTGCATTCTCCTATTTAAACAACCTGACAAACAAATAGAAAGACACACTCAGATCAAACAGCTCGCAGGGCTGCGATCCCACTCAGTGGCCTTGCTATCAGGGAAGCGTGTTCCCTTTGAGTGATGCTTTGGATTACTTCCAGGAATCTTTTGATATTTCTGCCTCTAGGGAACAACCAGCACTTGTAATGAAGCAGTGTTGCCTCACCCTGCCCTGCTCGTGTGTGCCTTTTAATTAGCCCAGGGTCACACACTCTGTTAGATAACACAGTGCATTTCTCACATTATGAGATGTAAAATCCCACATTGTCAAGTAAGGGAACTAATGATCTTTGAACTAAACAGGCTGGCATTTTTGTTTTGAGAGGGATAGACCAGTAACCATCTGGGGTTATTTTAAAGCCTTCATCAGTCTCCTCAGCAGCCTCAATTTAACAATATTAATTCTAGGTAGTTCTTATTTTAGTTTCATTTCTATCAAACCAAGAGCAAAGGTTAATTCCTTTTCTGGCCTTTGTGATTTGGCAAGTGAGCACATTGAATATTAAATGAATAAAAATGACTAATCAGTGCCTTTTTAAAAATATTTAGAGGGAGTTACCATGAGAACAAATATTATAACCTTTCTTTTCTGTTCTTTTAATAGAACCATTAATAACACTAGGTAAAATGAAAGTATACAACAATGCAATGTTTTTTTCTTCATGCTAATTATATTGTCAGCTTTTTGTCTGAGTACATAATTGGCTCTAGCAGCAGCCCGAATTGTCGTATGTAAGTGCTGCATGTTGGGGCTTTGTTTATGGTGACCCTGGAAAGGACACAGCCTTGGTAACTGGATTTATTAGAGAACTCAATGTAAAAATGTGTCAGTGCAGACAATGGCCAGCTATTAAAGGACAAATAACTAGTGAGTCAAGACGAGTGGTGGTATCCTAGTTAACAGTCAGCTATTACTGGCCTTGTTTACTATTTTGCAGATGCGAGAAGACTTGTGACTTATGATATGTCTGCACACCCAACTCTGTGAGACACATCAACCACGCGGTCATGTTTAGAAATTAATTGGTACTTCCAACACTAACACGAAAACTTGCTTTCTGACAGTACTTCATTCAACACAGTTATATCCGCAGTGCAACATTATGATTTTATCTTATATCATATAATAATTACAGGATCAGCAGGTGTCATGAAGGTTAGGGTGACTGGATCCCAAAGAGCCACGTGTGTGGTTCAAGTCCTGGACTTGATGGCTTTGTACGTATGTGCCCCAAATCCCAAAAGAATGGAAGAGAAGGGATTGTGATATGGCCAACCCCCTGGGGGGGGGAGAGATTTCTCACTTTACTACTCTCTCTCGCTCTCTGTTTCTCACCTGAGAGTGCACATGCCCTATAGCAAACTAAGAACAAATAAAAAATAAATTATATACTTGTGTGTGTGCATGTGTGTATATGTGTGTGTATACACATAAATATGTGTATATGTGTGTGTGTGTGTATTTATATACATGAATGGTTCCCAATTTAAGTTGATTCCAGTTAAAATGTATCTACTTTCCAGTTGTGTGAATACACTTTCAGTAGTCACATTCAGTAAAAGTTGCTCCTATATATGTAATATGGATGTTACACATTTAACTTCCGCCCTCTTATTGATAAGTATTTAAGTGTCAGTGTTCGTTCACAAACTATTCTGAATGTTGATTCTTGCACATTTGTGGGAATATATCTGATGGAGAGACTCCTAAGATTGCTATCATCATGAGTCTCCAGGCTCCTGGCTGATTCGTTAGTCCAGTCTTGTCAAATGCATGATCTCACTGCTCCTTGAGTGCCTGACTTCCAGCTAGGATTCCGCAGAGGGGCAGAACAAGCCCAGGAGGTGGGAGGGTCAAGAAATAGGCATCACCGCAGCACTAGAAGGCTCTTCGAACTCTCCTCTTCTCCCTTTTCAATTATTTGGCATTCTTCACTTAAAAGGGTACCAGCCATACTGGTACTAATGCCTACCCTACCCTTTCAGCCCCAAGTCCAGCCTGTCATTAGTAAAGGTCACATTAAGCTTCTCCCTGCATGTTCAATTCCCTGTGCATTCTCCTATTTAAACAACCTGACAAACAAATAGAAAGACACACTCAGATCAAACAGCTCGCAGGGCTGCGATCCCACTCAGTGGCCTTGCTATCAGGGAAGCGTGTTCCTTTGAGTGATGCTTTGGATTACTTCCAGGAATCTTTTGATATTTCTGCCTCTAGGGAACAACCAGCACTTGTAATGAAGCAGTGTTGCCTCACCCTGCCCTGCTCGTGTGTGCCTTTTAATTAGCCCAGGGTCACACACTCTGTTAGATAACACAGTGCATTTCTCACATTATGAGATGTAAAATCCCAAATTGTCAAGTAAGGGAACTAAT
Organism: Tupaia belangeri chinensis; assembly: GCF_000334495.1. Classification (NCBI taxonomy): domain Eukaryota; kingdom Metazoa; phylum Chordata; class Mammalia; order Scandentia; family Tupaiidae; genus Tupaia; species Tupaia belangeri. The sequence continues at coordinate 46,297 of NW_006160065.1, forward strand.
GATCTTTGAACTAAGCAGGCTGGCATTTTTGTTTTGAGAGGGATAGACCAGTAACCATCTGGGGTTATTTTAAAGCCTTCATCAGTCTCCTCAGCAGCCTCAATTTAACAATATTAATTCTAGGTAGTTCTTATTTTAGTTTCATTTCTATCAAACCAAGAGCAAAGGTTAATTCCTTTTCTGGCCTTTGTGATTTGGCAAGTGAGCACATTGAATATTAAATGAATAAAAATGACTAATCAGTGCCTTTTTAAAAATATTTAGAGGGAGTTACCATGAGAACAAATATTATAACCTTTCTTTTCTGTTCTTTTAATAGAACCATTAATAACACTAGGTAAAATGAAAGTATACAACAATGCAATGTTTTTTTCTTCATGCTAATTATATTGTCAGCTTTTTGTCTGAGTACATAATTGGCTCTAGCAGCAGCCCGAATTGTCGTATGTAAGTGCTGCATGTTGGGGCTTTGTTTATGGTGACCCTGGAAAGGACACAGCCTTGGTAACTGGATTTATTAGAGAACTCAATGTAAAAATGTGTCAGTGCAGACAATGGCCAGCTATTAAAGGACAAATAACTAGTGAGTCAAGACGAGTGGTGGTATCCTAGTTAACAGTCAGCTATTACTGGCCTTGTTTACTATTTTGCAGATGCGAGAAGACTTGTGACTTATGATATGTCTGCACACCCAACTCTGTGAGACACATCAACCACGCGGTCATGTTTAGAAATTAATTGGTACTTCCAACACTAACACGAAAACTTGCTTTCTGACAGTACTTCATTCAACACAGTTATATCCGCAGTGCAACAGAATAGGGTTTTAAGGGCACGCCTGAGCGTTTGCATATATGTGTCTGATTACAAAACAGAAAGCATGATACCATGTTTAATTCCCTTAGATAATTAAAAAGATGGCCTTGTATTTCCACTCAGTTTGACTTTAGAAAAGGTTCTTTCAAACTGTAAATCCCTACCCGCCCTTTTCTTTGAGCATTTTAGAAAATTGCTAGCGTTAATTCTTCAAAGATGTAAATCTTCTACAACTGGGGAATGATTTTGTTCTCACTCTCTGAGAGCCATCCCTTTGACTTACAATCACTAAGAAATATAGGGCCCTAACTCCATGTTTCTATAGGAGGTGGGAGCGTGAACTCCTTTGAGACTATTATAAAACATAGTTGGTCCAATCACATTGATAGCCCCCACAGCAATAATCTCCTAGAGCTTTCCTGTATCTAACCTAATGTTTAAAATAGTCTTGACTTCTATTACAATAGTCTTTAATAAAGTTTTAATGTTTTTAACACATACCAGGTGTAAATTTAAAGAAAAATAAAAATCCTTATTTCTGTTTACTATGAAGAACATTTCAGCTGTGTAAATTATGATTTTTTTTTCTCTCCTACTTCTTAGACATCATTCAGTTACTAGGAAGATAATGCTAAAGATTTAATTTTCCTAAGAAAGTAAAAGAAGTATATTCTAGGGTTGGTCCCATAGCACAGGAGTTAACTGTGAGTTGTTGAAAAGTGATTTCTCTCTTTCAGGCCAGCTCACACACACTGTGGCAATAAAAAACAAAAGAAAAAAATGAAAAGTAACCATATTCTAGATCAGATAATTTATGTAATTTTCTTTCACTTTAAGTCTTTAAAGTATAAATTATTAATGACACTAGGTAGAACATCTGATCCCAGCATTTCATTATTTATTTGTTACCTTTTTATAGCAACAATAGAGTTGAATATATATATATATATATAAATATATATATATAGTATGAACACTTGTGAGAAACTGAGTAAATTTTATTATTTAACATATTCAATCGTTATTTAATAAATTCAAGTTATTTCCACATGATACCAGGTGTAAATTTAAAGAAAAATAAAAATCCTTATTTCTGTTTACTATGAAGAACATTTCAGCTGTGTAAATTATGATTTTTTTTTTCTCTCCTACTTCTTAGACATCATTCAGTTACTAGGAAGATAATGCTAAAGATTTAATTTTCCTAAGAAAGTAAAAGAAGTATATTCTAGGGTTGGTCCCATAGCACAGGAGTTAACTGTGCGTTGTTGAAAAGTGATTTCTCTCTTTCAGGCCAGCTCACACACACTGTGGCAATAAAAAACAAAAGAAAAAAATGAAAAGTAACCATATTCTAGATCAGATAATTTATGTAATTTTCTTTCACTTTAAGTCTTTAAAGTATAAATTATTAATGACACTAGGTAGAACATCTGATCCCAGCATTTCATTATTTATTTGTTACCTTTTTATAGCAACAATAGAGTTGAATATATATATATATATATAAATATATATATATAGTATGAACACTTGTGAGAAACTGAGTAAATTTTATTATTTAACATATTCAATAGTTATTTAATAAATTCAAGTTATTTCCACATGAATGTGTTTAAATCTTAATCACTTATAATGTAAGTTACCAGAAATAATAGATAATCTCTTTCTTTATTTCTCTCAATTATTATTTAAAGAATTTGGAGAAAATAATTTAAACTCACATTCAACTATAGATCCACCCAGATGACAGTGTAAAGTTAAAATTCAATAAGGTCTTATGATAGAAAATCATGATCAAGTAAGTTGACGCATAGTAGAATAAGTAATATCTTTTAAAAGAGCACTATTATATAATCCAAGTATCTTGTATCTTTCTTGTCTGAATCTCTGAGGAACATGATATAGAGGCAACATTTTCTATTCTGAAAGCAAAATAGAAAAAAAATGTAAAAATTAGTCTTTTATGTATTACTCAATATGTACATTTAATATCATTTAATAAACATTTCTTAGTTTGAAAATACACTTTAGATTTGCTAGTCTTTTAGTGAAATTATAATCTTCACATATATCAGGCTTCTATTCTCAGAAGGGAAGCTCAGAATGGCAGAAATAGGATATCTTAGTCCTTTCTTAGCAATTATAATAGAATACCATAAGCTGGATAATTTAAACTGAATAGAAAATAACTGGTTCATTGTTCTGGTGGCTGTAATGTCCAAAATAGAGGGACTGGTATCTGGTAAGGCCCTTCTTCCTCTTCTTCCTTACTCACCCATAGAGTAGGAAGAACAGATGGTAACAGAGAGGGGATAGAAAGGGGGTTAAACTCATTCTTCTATAGGAAAGCCACTGTCGTGATAATGAACTCACTCCCTTAGTAGCACCATTAATCCATTCATCCATTTATGAAGCAGAGCCCTTACGGTATAATCACAGCATTAAGGAACATGTCTGCAACACATGAACTTTGGATCACACATTTAAACCATAGCACGTGGCAAAAATATGCTAGGAGTTTGTTAGCCTTCATCCACTGAAAAGTTTGTGCTTTAGTTTACATCATGGGCATTGTGTGGTTAAAAAATGCATGCAATTTGGCTATTTCATTGGTAAGGAAAATCTGGATCTCGAAGAGGGGAAACAGACAGAAAAAGAGAAGGCTATTAATACAGATCATGTTTCATTATTACAAATACAATTGTGGATAACTGGAACTCAATATACTACAGAAAACCTGAAAGTCATAGTCAATACATAAATACACAACTAAATGATCTGCCAAGGAGTGAGAGAACTGGGTTATTTATAAGCCATCTCCTACCTGTAATTAGCTGAGAGGTGCTGTGGGGCAGGTGTGTGTGTGTGTGTGTGTGTGTGTGTGTGTGTGTGTGTGTATACTGCAAATTACCTTCCAGGTGACTGAGTGAATGATGGGCAATAGAAACACCAAACAATGAATGGAAACTGTGTTGATTACAAAAGTATTTCCTACTGAAGCCAGATAGGGCTTGAAAGTTTTTCCCAATAGTGCCATTCTTACAGTTACAAAAACTTACTATATTTGAAGTTCTTAATATAAAAAACATTAATTCAGTTTCCTAGAGTCTAAAATTCTTTTGCTGGGGATACCAGGAAAAGTTTATTAGTAATGTGAAAATAAAAATCTCTTATCTCCATATTATTTTATTTTTTTAAATTTATTTTAGAGATATTTTTGCTATAGGGCATATGCACTTTCTAGAGAGACAGAAAGCAAGAAATTGCCCTCCTCCTTTGGGGTTGGCCATACCGCAATCTCTTCTCCTTCATTCTCCTCTCAGGATTTCGGGCACAAACACACACATGCCCAGCATGAGTTTTAAGATGCTGGTTCCAGTACTAGAACCATGGTTGAATATGTGGGAGTTCAACTATGCAACCACTGTGCCATCTGCTGGTCCCAGACTCTCACACTATTTTAATATTACACATATTGTTTATAACTTCATATATGAGGGATTTTAAGAAGTTCATGGGAAATGGAATTAAGCAAGCAAATGTTAGTCTATTGTGGTGCAATAAAATTTCAAAACTCATGCATGCAGTTTTTTTTACAACGAATTTATTGAAGATTTCACATACTTCATTTATATTTTCTATCATTTTTGGGGATTTTATTAAGAACATCCTAAATCTTTAATAGTCATTCTATGGTAATATGAAAATGTCCTTTCTGATATAGGCTTGTCCTTTTGTGTGTGTGTGTGTGCTCTTTGCCTTGGTGTTTGGTTATGGGAGAGCATATGTCTTCAAACTTAAATAATGTTCATTTCCTCTCTCTCCCAGTTGTCTATGATGTCATTAAATTATTATCCTGCTTAGGATGAAACGTTTGGAGGAAAAATACAAATAAGTCAATTAGGGCAACCAAGGAAGGAAAGGTTTCTGAGAAGTGGAGTCAGCACTACCAAATGGCATCGGAAGGTCATATAAAGAAAAGGCTGACCAGTTTAAAAGCCCTCGGAGTCTCTAAGGCAGTTTCTGCTGTTCTCTTTCTCAGACACGGCTCTCTCAGGATCTGGTGTCCTGTACCTGAACTGCAGTGAGGTGGCCATAATAATGTTATCTGCTGGCGAATCTCTCCCTTGCCTAAACTCAGACACGCTGTTATTTAACAGCTACTTGTTGAGAGTCTACCCAATTTCCTACACTTCATTTCTTGGTTAGCAACAAAAACAAAGACAACCCTTTTCACAAATGGTTACTCAAAATAGTATTAACAAATAAAGTTTTCTATAATAAATATACCAAGCAAAATACCATTCAGGACATGCCCTTCTTTGACTTTCAAGTTGAAAGATAAAATATTAATGAGCATCTGGGAGAGAAGAGGAGGAAAAAAATCCAAGAAAAGTTGAGCTGAAAACACCAAAAGGAAGACAAAGGGATAACAGGTACTATGAGAAAGCAAGCCTAGATATCACATGTTCATCAATACGACATAAATTACTCCTAAATCAAAAAAGTAAAAATAAAAATGTTCAGACAAATATTTAATGACATAGTGTTTAGGAGAAACTTACTTTTCTTTGAAGTAATTTCATTCAAGGTACAAGATGCTTGCCACCTCTACGTTTGGTTTTGTATATGAGGGGAGCCTCTTTTACTTATAAGGATATAGATAAAATAATTGTTATTATTGATAGAAGTACAGAGGTAAAATTTCCCAGAGTTCTGAGTAGAAGAGTAGTCATATAGCCCTTCAACCAATGTCAACATGGTCTAAGAGTTACCAATAACCAACAAAAATAAATATTCTCTTACACCTTTTTAATCTATTCTAAGTGATTTAACAATTGCAAATGGTTGACTTTCAGAGTAAAATTTAACTACAGAGGTACAATTTATAATAGCTTAAAAGTAGAAGAATACAATATAAATATCTAATATTAGCTAATAACTCAGTAAATTGTCTGGGATTTAAACAAGTAAAGATTTCAGAATAAAAATTTGTGTGGGCTGACCCCATGGCCTCATGGTTAAGGCAGCCTCATCCCATGAGGTTGCCCATGTTGTTCAACTCCTGAACGTGGCAGCTTGAGAAACGTGCCAGGTCCATGTGTGCAAATGCTCAAAATCCTGAAAGGAAGAGAGATGGAGAAGGGAGTGCAACATAACATGCCCCATGGGGAACTTTTCTTCTCTCCTCTCTGTCTCTCTGCCTCTCTTTGGTGAGTGCACATACTCTCTAGCTAATAAAAAATGTGCTGCACATTTAAGTCTCTTACATGTGATATGTTTGTGGTATAATTCTGAGTTTCAAGGATTCTAAAATTACATATAACTCAGGTCTGCAATTATATATATATACTCATAATCTTCTTTTCAGACATATACATATGTCTCAACATAGATATAGACATAGTTCAGGATATACTCTAAAATATAAAGCTATATCTGAATGGAGAATCATGTCTAATTTTTAGTTTTCTATTTTGGCTTGGTTGATTTTATATTATATAATGATCACCTGGATAATTGTTACTAATAAAATAAATTAGGGACTTATATTAAGTGCAAGATTATATTTTTGTGAAATATTATTCATTGGTAATTTAAATACATACTTTTTTTCTATTTTAAATAAAAACTGTAACCATTCAAACAGGCCTACTTTATTCTTAAAACAGTAATTAATGGTACTTCCTTTAAGTTTGTCATTTTCACCTAACCAAGTAACTGTTTTGGATTATCCAAATTCCAGAAACTTGAACATGGTCTTGGTGGAAAGACTTTTTAAAGCCATTAAATGTTTGAAATCATCTGTGTATGAAACATTTCCCTTGAGTCTTCTCTCAAGGCCCTGAACGTAGTCGATTTTTGTCCACTTATCTGCATTCAGGATAACCCATGAAACTAGACCAATTGTGCCTGAAATAGGAGGTAAAATGCATGACCATCTTTGCACTGCAAGAATACTTAGTTTGCAGCTACAGAGGGGATATGGAGATGCGGGTGAGAAAAATGAAGTTAACCCTTCTAGGTTTCTTTGGTTTATAGCTGTAACTCTGCATTGCTTTACCTACCATGGACACTTCTACACTTTTATCTTGAAATAAAAGTTTGGGTAAATGATAACTTTTTTATTATGGGAGTGAAGTCTGTCATATTTTGTGCATTTGTACCTGCCATCAGGAGAATACAGGTCAATCAAGTATTGTGCTTCTCGCCCTGTGGCGCACTATAGAAACTCACATCACTGGAGGCATCTAATTTTTCCCTAACTAGTAATCATTTACGACCCAGAGTATATTTATAGTTTTCCATAGTTCCAGATGAACAAAACGTTACGATGAGAACCTTAATACAAAAACAAAGTGACGGGAATATATTTGACCTGAATCATGTGTTTTCATGAGATCAAATGATTTTCATGGATTTCTACATGGTTCATGACTTTTTCTTGTGGAAAATTTGCTTTCAAGATTTCTTTTAATGTGTATAAAAACCAATAAAGTAATTTACACAAGAACACTTTCAAAAGTAATTTTACCTCAATAGCTTAACTGAATTCAGAACAAAAGGCTGTTTTCACTAAGATAGGAGATTTTTCTTCCTGTAGTTTGTGTTCTGACTTTCACAAAAGGAATGTTCTGGCATATGTGTGTATAAGTGAATCAATTTTCCTTTGGAATTGGTTTTAAAAGTGAAGTTTTAATCCTGTAAGAAGGAGAATTCTGAAATATATAAGAAGAGTAGGTTGAATGCATTTCTCTATGATATATTATGGAATTTAGCATTCCAACATGTGTGTAACTGTTTATTATTTTATTTATTAATTCAGTCATTCACTTAAAACTCATTTATTAAGTATGTAGGCCTAAGTTCCTTGCATTGTTCAGATAACTAGCATTTCTCAGTTAAGTGAGGCCTAAAGTCATACCTGAATATGTCCAAAATTATGTTACTTTTATGTCCTTTTTTAATACTTAAAATACTGGGCAGATAAATTACATACAGTTCATAAATGCCATCAATTACTTTTATTTTGAAACTCATCTATTTTTCAACCTAAAAAATTTTAAGAACAGGGCCACATTGGATGCAAATGATGGTCAAAGAAAATGGAAAATAGTATCAATTGAGCAAAGCAAGATCCAGCCAGATGGGCTTCTGGTTCCATTGACCAGTGGCTGAGTGTTGGTCAGGCAAACAATTTGGCTAGTCATGCCTGCTACCTGGGCTCTCAGGCAATTAATAGCAGAACGTTTTTCTTATTCAAGTCACCAAATACTTTTCCAGACTGAACACTTTTGCTCCAAATAAGTTATGCAATCTAGAGATTGTTAGATGTCTATTGTAGACATTGATATGGGACCAAGATTGTCCCTTGTCTCACTATAAGATTCAAAGAACTCTCTGCAGGTAGAGATCAAAACTAAAAACCACTGGTAACAGAACTTCAAGATATAGAAAATCATCTAGCAATTTTAAAAAGTAATCATACATTATTAAATAAAATTATTAAATGACCCCAAACTATAAATAACTTATTTTAAACAACTATATAACTACATATAAAAAGGACTCAAATTTAAATAATCAGTCCACAGTCACCATAAATACAGGTAGACACCCATCCCGGTGTTTGAGTATGGGTTGGTTTTGTTGTGCCTTGTAACAACTATGTGTTCCTGAACTGAAGCTTGGTTCTGAAGATAGTGCAGAAGGACCTGAGACACTGTGTAGGAAGGCAGAGGAGGACCGTGTGAGTTTGGGAACTTGAAGCAGTAACTACCAACCAAAAGGAAGGGAAAATTTTGATATTTCTTAAAACAACATGGCTGAACTTGCTGGCTGAATATAAGCACTGTATAAAACATTTAAGAAAAATGACATTTCACAGTGTTCTATGAAGATCTAAAGTTGAAACTTATTTGATTGAATATATTTGGTTCCCTCTTGCTGTCAGGGGCAAGAGGCTTCTTAGAAAAGTATTATTTTGGAATACCATTAAATACACTCAGGAAGTGGCTTCTCTGCTGAATGAGACAGCAGGAGAAATAAAGCTACAAACTTCTGTAGGGAGACAAAGCCCCAACAGGAAGTCCAAACACTTTTATTCTGTTCCATAACTCTTAAAAATCTTTTCACTGCAAATTCTTCTCAGAATTTCTTTGCCCAGTGGACTGTTAAAAGAAAATGCATAAAACTCACATTTCATCAATGGTTATTCTGATGTCCTAATCACTGTTTTGAGGACAGTATTAAATAACAAAGGTAAAAGTAGTTATTTTTGCCAATAGAGAAAAATGCTATTGAGGTTGGTGACTATAATGTTTAGAGAAGCAAAATGTTTTATATACCTCTGCCTTGCCTGGATAATTCTGTTTTTATAGGTTAAATAGTTTTATTGGGTTGTCAGAAGGGTCATAATATTTTTTCTATGATTTTTTTTTAAGCAAAAATGTGGTGATGACTTTTCCAACAACCCAATATTTAGTGAATCATGCTTAACTTTGCTAAAATCATTGGAAATATAATATAGTTTTAAAAACATATGCTACCAAAACTATGCACCTCTTTGTAACTTATCTGTTAAACAGATAGGATAAACTGTTTTATTTAGTTTTTAACCTACATGTCCAGTCTATTTTATTTTAAAAGAGTAAACAATTACATTAGATAGCATGTTAGCTGTTATATTGAAAGTTATGAAAAACCCTTAGAAATTTTTAACAGTCCAGAAAAGACATAGGCAATTATATTTTATTATTACCAAAAATAATTTGTATAATTTTGATTGATTACCCACATTTTTGTATATACATTGCTTTCTCTGTGTGTGTACACACACACATATATATGTTTATATAAACATGTATGTTACTATGTATTCATTATAGTGACCTAGCTGTTTTTTATGTAACACTATATCAAAACTACAATGAATTCAAATAGTCAATATTTTATCATTATGTAGAATTTAAATAACTATATGTATAAGCTATTTGAAAGTATTTCATTGTGTCAGATATTTGGATTTATCAAGGTTAGGAGGCAGGTCCCATAGCCTAGGATTTAAGGGAGCTGGATTTCATGTGACCAATCATGGCTTGAGTCCTGGTCCCAGAAGCTTGAAAAACTTGCCTGGCACATGAATTTGTGTTCCAAAATACCTACAGGAAGGAAGAGGGTATATTTTGGAATGCTAATCCTTCCTCCCCACCAGGCGGTGCTTTCTTTCTCTCCCCCAGCCCCATCTCTGGTGAGTGCACACATCCTCTTGTCTATAAACACAAAATAAAACAAAAACAAACTAACAGTATTTTGAAGCTGGAATAAATTTATAATTTTCTTTCATAGTGCTTATTATTTCCTTTATGATAGAATATATTAGTCAGAATTATTGAGTTTATTTTTATAATTGGTTGCATAGTCTAACAAAAAAATTAAGTAAATCTGGAAAACAAAAGGCTTAGGTGAGTCAAAGGAACTGCACATGTTTCTTGGAAGTGATTCATGTGGACTCAATAAAGCCCTTCATAAAAGGGACAAGTCACTTTACCACCATCAGCCTCTGGCCACAACCACAATCCACCTTTAGATTACAAAAGTTTCTTTGTATTGTTCCTTCTAAAAACTCTTTTTCTTATCTACCTAGGTAGATACATAGGCAGAAAATAGATATGTAGGTAGGTAGGTAGGTAGATAAACCTTATAGTAAATATATTATTTTGGAATTGACCTTTATATAATTTACTTACTTTTGCTTCTATTAACATGTTCCAATGAATAGATACATCATACCAAGTAAAAATATAAAACTGCTAGATAATGCCTGTTTGAAATCATCTTAAAAGAAAGAAGGTGAAAAATCCAATAGCATACACACACATACACACACACACACTACTATAAAACTTGAGGATATTATTTTAATGTCATGTCACAAATAAAGATGAGCTATTAAGTCTGTATGAGACAGTGAAAAGGGATGTCTACATGATGTCTAGAGACATTCATCTATTATAGACTGAACTATATCTTCCCAAAGTGTATGTATTTAAATCCTAATCCCCAACGCATTAGAATGTAACCATATTTGAAGGTAGGGTTATTAAAGAGGTAATTAAGTTAAAATGAAATTATTGAGGTGACTCTAATCCAATGCCATGGGTGTCCTTATAAAAAGCAACTTGGGAACAGACATACAAAGAGAATAATACCACGTGGATGAAAACATCCACCTGCAAACCAAGGAGAGAGGCCTTGGGAAAAAACCAACCATGCCAATATTTCTATCTCAGACTTCTGGCCTCCAGAGAGCTGAGGAAATACTTTGGTTGAGTAAGCTACCCAGTCTGTGTTACTGGGTATGGCAGTCTTAGCAGACTGACACTGCCTATGGTGGAGCTTCACTTTATTAAAGCAATTCTTCCAATTTATTCATCTGTTTTTAGGCATTTGGTGTGATTCCATGTCCTAGCAATTATGAATAATGCTGGAATAAACATAGATGTGCAAATGTTTTTCCAATTTGGTGTAGTCCCATCCTTTGGGAATACAATTCAGGAGTGGAATTGTTATATTGTATGGTTATTCTGCTTGTAGGTTTTTCAGAAACCTCTTTATTATTCTCCACAAGTGACTGAACTTATTGTGGCACATATACACTATGGAATGCTAATTAGCCTTAAAAAGTAATGAGACCCTGGCATTTGATAGAATGTGCATGAATATGGAAGAGTTAATGCTAAACCCCAGGCTATGAATGAAAACCATTGTATGTCTCCACTTTATACTGAATATCTGTAACCCATGGCAGAAACAGAAAGATTGGAAGATACAAAAGCTGGTAGCATAGTTGTTAAGGCCCTGGACGCACATGTGGTCAACAGCTGTTTGGGTTCCAGATCCGGTGGGTTGATACTCACCTAGGACATGTGTGTCCAAAATCCTAAGAAGAGAATAGAGAGAAAGGGTTATGGCATGGCCATCACCTCTAGGGGGGTTATTTCTCACTTTCTGTCTCTATCTCTCCAGTGTGCTCACATGATTTATAGCAAAAATCTTGTAAAAAAAGGAAAGGTATAAAAGCATCCAGAGCAACTGTGGATACTAGAGACAGTTTAGGAGGAGGAAGGACAATGGGGAGTTGGGAGGGAAGAAAACAAGATGGGGAGAAGCAGAACATTTAACAGACACAAAAATGGGAAATTATCTGTGGAAGATAATGTGTATGTAATATCTCTGACTGGACTAATATAGAGTGTATCCATGCTGGGAAAATTCATTTTTTGTGCTATAAAGTTGTATAGAGATTAAACATAGAATCATAAGAAAATAAAATAAAAAGATTCTTCCATCAGAAAAGAAATCTCCAAGCCATTTCCCAATGGAGTATGGAATTAAGATGCTCTTTTCCCAAGTAGAAAATAATAATTCAATTTAAAAGTTTAGAACCAGAGGAGCTTTGGAATCCTAGCAACATAAAGAAAATGATTATTTTTCTTCTATATTTTTTCCTGTAATCTATACACCAAAACATAATTTCTTAAAATGTAGCGATGCACAAAAATTGTAGCCACCACAGGCTATTGAGCTGTTTTAAAATTTTTCAAAAAATAAACAAAGGTTGTATCATCTCCAAGAATGTAAAATAATAGAGAAATGCCAAGTGATGATAAAATATCTACTTTACATAATGCAAGAAATAAAAAAAAGACCATAAACAACAAATAAAAGATATTTGCAAAAAAAGTTTATTTTAAACCAGGGATAAGTAATATCAATAAATGTAAAAGAAATTTTGCAATATGAATTTTGTCAATTTATGCTTTTTTACACTCTTTTAAAAAAATTGTTACAAGGTACTTGTACTCATCAGAGAGAGAACGAAAAAGAAAGTGGAAAAGCAGCCCTGAGGGGATGGTCACACCATAATCCCTTCTCCATCGTCTTCTTGGGATATGGGGCATGCGCATGCACACATGCCTGAAATGTTTTTTTTAAGCCATTGGATCTAGGACTACAACCATGTCTTATGGCCATGTGGGACCAGCTGTCTTTTTTTTTTTTTTTTCTTTTGAGAGAGATTTTTGGTATAGGACACATGTGCTCACAGGAGAGACAGAGAGACAAAATGAGAACTCACTTCCCTAGGGAGGATAGCCATGCCACAGTCCCTTCCTCTCCATTTTCCTCTCGAGATTATGAGCACACACATGCATGCGCTTGGTGTGAGTTTTAAGCCATCAGGTCTGGGAACTGAACCGCAGTTGACTATGTGGGAGTCCAGCAATATAACCCTTATGCCATCTGCTGGTTCCCCAAGACCAACTGTCAGCCAACTCCCACTGGCTGGCTCAGATTTTTATGCTCATTATGAAAGTAAATGACTCTCTTAATAAGAGTAAATGTGAGTAGTATTCCTGATTTTAATGTATTCGTGCGTATATGTATTATTTTTCCTTTATGATAGTGCTTTCCTTAACTTGTTTAGGTAACAATCTTATTTTGAAGACATGCAGATAGTCTTATATGTGTTCTCTCAGGAATGTTCTTACGTTATCACTTATACCTGGATTTGACTTTGTCAAGCTTCAAGTTTCCTTTGTTTCTTTTTTCCTTACAGAATCCAAAAGACTCAGTGCAATTTACTAAAGAGCCAGACCTTTTCCCACTGGTCTTTGTTATAAAGCAAATGGCCACTTTTGTGGAAATCCATTTCTGAACTTCTGTTGGGTTCTGCCAGTAGCATGGAGTAGAAAATATATTTTTAGCACATATAGGCCACAAATGTCTCATAGCTAGAGGGTGTCACAAATACCTCCAAATTGATTATGAAAGGGCAAAAAAACTCAATAGAGAAAAGACTTAAGCAGACACTTTAAAAGGATATACAAGTTGCTGATAAACATATGAAAAGATTCTCCGTTACATTAGTCACCAGAAAAATGCCATTAAAACAAATTAACCCTACCAATAAAGCAGAAAGACCAAAATTTTAAAAAAAGGAGGGGGGGGAGTAAGTGCTGGGGAAAAAAATGAATGAAATGAATGAAATGGAATTGTTATGTTATAGCTTGTATATATAGTGCAAATTGGTATAAATTATTTATCTGCTAAATTTGAAGATATACATGCCTGCCTATAGGACAAGATATAGCACACATCCTTATCTAGCCAAACACAAATCTTCAATAATGGAGTGGATGCAAGAATAATGATGTGTTTATAAAATATAAATACTACTCAGTTAAATAATTTTTTAGGACAGATTTTTGCTATAGGGCACATATGATCACTAGGGAAACAGAAACAGAAAGTAAGTGAGAATTCGCTCCGCAGCGGGGATGACCACCCTGCAATCCTTTCTCTTCCTTTCTCCTCTCAGAATCTTAGGCACACATACAAATATGTCTAGTGTCAGTTTTAAGCTGCAGGTCTAGGATTCAAACCATGGTCAAGTATATGAGAGTCCAGCTATGTAACCATTATGCCATCTGCTAGTCCTAGTAAAGTAAATTTATCTTTTTTTTTCCAGAGGGCACATGTGCTTGCTTGGAGGGAGACAGAGAGAGATCGAGCAAGAGAGAGACAGAAAATGGGAAAGACTCACCCATAGGGGATGATCACACCACAATCCCTTCTCTTCCATTATTCTCTTCTTACTGAATTTTGGGCATTCACCCAACATGTTTCTCAAGCTTCTAAGTCTGGAACTGGAACAGAATGCTGGTATGTGAGATCCAGTGACTTAGCCACCACAACATAGACTGGCCCACTATAGTATATTTTAAAAATCTACTTACAACAAAGTGATGTCTCATGCTCTGTTCAAAGATTATTATTATATAGATAACAAAAATAATTATATGACATTAGAAGTGGTAGACATAGTAATAAATTCAAGAAGGAAGGAGAATTGTCTGGCAGGAGCATACACGGAGTGATTCTAACATCCTGTTTCTTACCTTATGTGGTAGTTGCATGGTAATGTATTCCCACAGTTTTGAATAGTATTTTAAATTTTTTATATATGGTTCTATAAAAACACATACACCCTTTAGCAAATAAAAATTAAGAAAAGGCATGATGGTCAAGACAAATGTGATAAATGTAGGCCAACAGTAAGAGCTCCCATGTGCCAAGTCTGGTTCAGCTACTATACCTGAGAAAATTCAATCTGTCTTTGACAGAAATTAATGTTGGGTTCAGGTACTGCATGCATGGATGCTTAAGGAAACTAACAAGCCACTTGGCGGCAAATTAAACTGCTTCTTTGGGTGACAGTCCTCTATTTTGGCCCTAGGTAGGCTGTATACAATGAACCATCTCTAAAATTCCTTGTGCAATAAGCCCTTAACTTCCCTTTGATCTTGCCAGTCATAATAGCAATTGCAGCCTCTTGGCACTGAAGTGCTGAGTCCTGACCTCTGTGACTTTGGGCCCCCATCACACAGTTTTGTTGCTCTCTATTTTACATGGCTAGCTGGCAGAGGAGAACTTGTTAGTGAGGTTGATGCCTCCTGACTTCATGGTTTTGGTAAATGATGCATCCTCTAACGTCTCCTATTGAACATAAATCTCTGAAAGATCTTCTAATTTTGTGTAATATAGTCATTCCCGTATGCTCAACCCCCTTCAGCTACTTTTTCTTTCTTCTACAGTTTCCTAGGGCAACTCAGACATTTTCCCCTCACTTAATTCAGGCCATTGGTTTTTCCCAGACTTCCAAAGTCTACTTCAATAACAAGTTATTCCAGTCTCTTGAGGATCTTCCAAGGGTGTTCAATTCTACGTCCTAAGGAAAGAGTCCCTGATACAGTCAATACTTTCTTACTTCCCCTTGTATGTTGGATCCTTAATCAGGAACCCTCAAGATCCAATCGTAGGACATCGTCCTGGCTGTAGTTCAGACTATTTCTTGCACCTCAGGGATTTCTCACTTTTATTCTGGCAGTCAGTAAATAATGTGGGGTAACTCCTTGGGAAAAACCTCTTGTCTTGTGGAATAGATGCCTCTCAATCATCTTCTAGCAAAATGGAGTGTTAGCTTTTGCTAGGAAAAAATAGGCAACTTTTGCAACTCCAGAGAGTCCAGTAGGAACAGCAAAATCAACATGCTGCGGTATATCCCCTGCCTCACTCTTCAGGATCCAAGCTTTTCTCCTAAGGGCCATGACCTGCGCATAATAGACCTTTCACGTCTGAGCATCTAAATGTCTCTAGAGACTCCAACTGTAACAAATAGCTCTGCAGCCTGCTGTTCATCTTTAGCCTGCATTTCCCCTTCAAGCAATAAAGGCTTCTTTTCAGCTTCCATGGAGAGACTTTCTACTTCTCATAATTCATTGCATATTAGAGGGTCTGTCTCTTAATATCCTTCTGATGTAGTCAATAAAATTTAGCAGTAACCATCCAATTCTGCTGTCTATAGACACTGCCTACCCTGCCCTCTCTGTTTTTGAATGCCTGAATTGTCACATCTCCTGGAACAATCCTCGCCAATGGAGCTTTTCCAGTCATCATCAGTGAAATATTTAGCAGTTGAGACACACTCTTGTTCCAGGGCAATCTTCATGTCACCTAAACTATTCCACTTCAAATGTTTGAGGCATTTGTCACTTCCAAATTTCTCATCTTACTACCTGTTTGAACAAAACACTATAGATACCAATTGTGTTAGTACTGATCTTTTAAGAAGTAGATACCCCAGGTCCAGCAGGTAGCATAGTGGTTAACAAGTCAGATTCCCAGATGGCCTCCCACAAAGTAATTAAGGAGCTGGACTTTTAGACCCTGCAGCTTGACACTCAAGCAGGGCATGTGTGCATGAATGCCCAAAATCCGGAGAGGAATGAAGGAGAAGAGACCGTGGCATGGTCAACCCTCTGGGGGGGAGGGGTGATTTCTTACTTTTTCTCTCTGTCTCTCTGCCAAGCACACATACCCTATTGCAAAAACGTCTCTCTAAACTAACAAACAAACAAAAAAAAACACAAAGAAGCAGAAGCAGATTCCCAGATACCCAAATTGAATTAGTCATTCATGTGATTTATTAAGGACTTTACCTATCAATAAAAATAAGAAAGGAACTTAGAAGGGTTGGGAGAGTTACCAAATCTTACCCTTGATAAAAGAGAGAGAAAGAAGAAAGATTAAGTTGGAGCACCTTAGAATGCAAAACAGGTTTAAGACTTCAGCAAAGTAATTTTTTTCTTTTCTTTTCTTTTTTTTTAATATAGATTTTTGCCATAGGACATGTGTGCTCACAGAGGCGAGACAGTGAGTGGGAAAGTTTAAAATTGCCCCTTGGAGGTATGGCCATGCTGCTATCCCTTCTCTTTCATTCTCCAATTCTCCGTGTGGGATTTTGGGCATGCACGCACATCCGCCTGTCATGATTTTTCAAGTCACAAGGTCTGGTACTTGTACCATGGTCACCCATGCAGGAATCCAGTGTGTTAATCTCTACCTCACCTGATAGTCTTGACCATTCTTAATCCAAAATTATTCTCAGCTGAGACCCATGTCTCCCAAGAACAGAGGTAACTTACTATCTCTGCTTTCCTTCACTATTCCTCCTTTAGTCTTGGCTGAAGTCTTGAAAGTGTAGCCATAGTATATTCTAGATATTTAGAAAATAATAACACAGACGAAACCTGGCCACATACAGTTTACATTGTAAAGATTGAAAAACAAATAAAAATTAAAAAATAATCAGTAAGAAATGTCTATACTATCGAATAGTAAGTGGTGTAGTTTAAAAAACAAAGTTTGGAAAGGGGGTCAGGAATAGGGAAATAGAGTGACATTCTCATGGAGCATGACAGAAATATGAAAGCCAGTGTTAGGAAGTTCAAGAGAGATCCATGAAAGAGGAATTGAAGTCAGAAAATATAGGCAAGTGCAACGAGGATGTAAAGGGATCAGAGAGAGAGAGAGAGAGAGAGTAGAGTAATAAATTCCAAAGAAAAATATAGTCAGGGAAGGGATTTTAATTTAAGATTAGATTATGCTTCTGTACTATAAATCTGAAATCCAAAATTTTCTGAAATTTAAAACTTTTTGAGGGCTAACTTGATGCTGCAATTGGAAAATTTCTCACGTGTCCTTATGCGATGGGTCTCAGTCCAAATGCTGTAATAAAAAAAATATTGTATAAAGTTAACTCTGGGCTATATGTATAAGTGTATATGAAATATAAACGAATTTTGTGTTTACACCTGGGTTCCATATACTGAAGATAACTATTGTGTACTTGCAAATACTCTAAAATAAAAAAAAAAAATCAGAGATCTGAACACTTCCAATCTCAGGCATTTTAGATAAGAGATATTCAACCTGTAAGATGATGTTTTGACATGCAGATGAAATTGATTCAGTAGAGTGGAAAATCTTGTTGATCCAAAAGAGTGTTTGAAAGTAAAACTGCATTTAAAAAAGATTTTTACTACAACTGATATTAGAGTCATTAAAAATAAGTAAATAAATCTTAGACATTTTCTCAGAAAGAAGCTATTGTTATGTTTTTCTTTCATTCTTTTTTTTTTTTTTAAGAAAGATTTTTGCTATAGGTCATGTGTACATGCCCCAGAGAGACAGAAAGAGAGAAATCATCCCCGAGGGGGGATGGCCACACACAACCCTTATCTTCCATTCTCCTCTTGGGATCTTGGGCACACATGAGCACACACCCAGAGTGAATTTCAAGCTGCCAGGTTTGTGACTTGAACTACGGTCTACTATGGGAATCCAGCAATGTAACGATTACACCATCTGCTGGTCCCTGTTATGTTTTTCTTACTTATGTGCTTTTACTTTCTGTTTAACTCCTAGTATTTATTTAATTACATTGAACAGTTTTCTATTAAAAACTTTATAAACTTTATGAAAGTTTTAAGAATTGGAAAAACAAAACAACACAAAAAAGGAAACCAATGAACAAATCCCATAAAGGCATTTGCTATATACATATGATAATTTTTAATTGTAAATTTTAAAATTTTTCATAAAAATACTATCTAAATATTTAAGAATTTCACAAAAAATGTATTTACCTTACTTTTTAAATATATATTTTAAATTACAAAACAGGTGTGCCTATTTAAAAGGCTCTAATGGATTAAGGTATTTTTTAAGGAGAAAAAAATTAATCCTACTTAAGTCCCTAATGATCATAGTTTTGCCAAATTCTGATCCATCTGAATGAGATTAAAATGTCAACAATTTGTTCTTAGACGTTTATGCCAGTAGTGAACTAGGTTCAATTTACAACTCAACATGGTATCTAAAGAATGAAGCTTTTCTTTTGGAAGTACATTATTTTTCTGATCTTGTTTACCAGGTCAGTCAGCTGAAGAAATTATAAATCTAGGTTATTTATCTTTCTTTTTCAACTTAAATATAATCAGGGAAAATATTGTTTAATATAGTATAAAATTGTTACTTAAAATAATCAAATTGTTCTCACGATGTTCACTCAGAGACCGAGATCTGTAAACCCTCCTCCTTTATGTATTTACTTGAGAAATTTAACAATATACTTTTCTCAGCCAATAACCTTCTACAAAATTTATGTTTGATATATGTGTCCTCTGCTATATGAATCGACATATGTCTGAGCTTGGAAAGTTCTATAACAAATGGCGCCTTGTCACATGATATGACATATGTGTGGATGTAGGCTATATAACTTCTACATTAATAAACTTGCCATTGACATTAACAGATGAGCTCCTTGTTTATAGGGTGACTATGAAATATTTTCATTTCCTATGAAGGACAAAAAATAGATATAAAGGAAATGTAGGCACAGACTCACAGACTGACCCATCTAGTTGCTGGACACCTACAGCTAGAATTAGTCTCAAAACCCAATTATTATATTTCTTTAAACTACACCCTTATTCTGATGCTTATGCCTTTTCCCCAATGAAATAAATACAAAAAAACCCTTATAAAACAGTAATGAGATTTTATTATTATTATTATTATTTATATTTTAATTAAGTAATTAATTTTTTGCTATAGGGTGTATGTGCACATTGGAGAGAGAGAGAGAATAGGAAAAAGCACCCTCTCTGGGGTATGGCCATTCCACAATACCTTACCCATTCTCCTCTCAGGATTTTGGGCATCCACACACATGTGCCGGGCATGATTTTGAAGCTACCGGATTGGCTCCAGGACTCAAAATGCAGACTCAGGTATGTGGGAGCCAACTGCCTTAACTGCCACATCACCTGCTGACCTCCATTTCATTTTGTTTTTAAAATTTTATTTCTATTGGTTCATTCATTGGATAAAAGAGTAAAGTATTTCATGATGAGTAAACAGTTTTTTGTTTGATTTTGATACTTGATTTAGTATTTAGGTTTTTCTTTTGTTTTTGTCTTTGCTCTTCCTTTTTTTCTTTTAGATATTTGCTGTAAGACATGTGTGCATGCCAGAGAGAGACAGAAAGAGAGAGGGAAAGTGAGAAATCACCTCCAGGGATAGTAGACATGCCACAATCTTTTCTCCATTCTCCTGCTAGACTTTTGTACATGCACATATATGTTCCTGATGCTTTTCAAGCCTCCATGTCGGGGACTCAAACCACAAAGTCAGCCATGTGATATCCAATGCCTTATACACCTGCTCGCTCCAGGTTTTACCATTTAAAAGTCATTACAGTTTCTCCCCCACCCCTTTTCTATAATGTCTATAAATGTCAAATCATCTTAGAAAAATGTTCTCTTGTTCTGGGAATAACAAATGATACCTTCTGTTTCAAAGGCAGAATGCACCCATTTTGACAAGGGATTGTCCATCAGTCCATGCCAATGTCAGGGAAAATTCTGGAATTTTCTATAT
The DNA here is from genome assembly GCF_000334495.1 of Tupaia belangeri chinensis. Taxonomy (NCBI): domain Eukaryota; kingdom Metazoa; phylum Chordata; class Mammalia; order Scandentia; family Tupaiidae; genus Tupaia; species Tupaia belangeri. Next base: position 66,964 of record NW_006160065.1, read on the forward strand.
GCATGCCTTCATTTAGCAAAGAGCTTGGCCATTGGGGGATTGCAATAGCTCAAATGTGCCTAGAGAGGGCAAGGTTTCATAATTCTATCTCTTTGGAATTAAATATTATTGAAAAGGTAATTTTTGGATCAATTTGGCCCCTTTGACCAAGGTGAATGAAAAGCAAGGGGCAAAGTAGTTAGTCCCTGAGAAATAATTTGCTGTGAGGGTGAAAGGAGGTTGGATCACCTGGGCCCCTCAGCACGGTTAGGTGAGTACTGAAGAGTGATTATTTGGTCACAGAATGGCTGGACATTACTCACAGCTGTTGACCACATGTTGGGGGGAAAAATGAGTCTCTGCAGTATGTGTGTTCATCTGTGACTTGAAAGTGCTGATAAGTAAGATTGCAGGTCAAGCAGTTTTTGATATAAGACAACCTTCACCACGTGTGACTTAGGAAGAGTGACCTGCTTTATGTTTTGAGAGCCACAATGGCTTGGCTAAATGAACAGGGAATTGTACTATTGCTCAAGCCTCACAAGCCAGAGACTGATGAGCGCTGAGAGCAGGCTTCAGCTGCCATGGTTAATGGACGCATTTCTTCAAAATGTCTCATACCAGAGGCAGACACCAGGCTGCTGCTTTGAAAAAGTCAGTGAACTGCTCCTGAAGGCAGCAGCAAACATCAGGCAGGTCAAACAGATTATCAGGAGTCATTTCTGGATGACATGAAAAGTCTCTCTCATTTTCAACTTCCCTCATACAACTGTAAGCCTGGGTAAGAATTTATAAGGATTCTTTAAATGTTTTTCAAAGGGAAATTCAGGAAAAGTTTGAATTTCCAGTTTAGTAATACATTTTCAGTTATCAAAAGGGCAGGTGACACTAACTTTTAGCATATATTTGTGGGACCAAAATCACAGAAGTTAAATAATTACGCATCCAAAATTTATTGAGTATGTACTCTGTGCCAATTAATGTAAAGATACTAGATTAGATTCAAAAATATTTCTAAAAATTCATATTTACAAGAGGAAAGAAATACAAAGGATTAAAAGGTACTATGATTTTATGAGAATTTACTCTCCACAATCTTTCAACAGCACGTGCTGTTTAAGAACTATTATTAACATATCCAATCTGGTATTCTAAATAAAGTAGTCAACAACATGCAATTATTTCCACCATAGGTTGCCAGTGTAATATAATTATTTTTAGAAAGAATTTAACAATGCATATCAAAAGTCTCAAAAATGAGGCCAGGGCTCAGTAGCATACACTGGATGATGCTATTTCACAGACTGAGGCCACCTAAGAATTTCAAGTTTGATTCCCCTTGCAGTCTAAAATCTAGGTTTTGTGGTGCATGTTTGTAGCATCAGCAACACAAAGGCTGATACAGGGGAACATGACATAACAATACCTTGTTATATAAAAAGAAGAAAGGGGAAAAAATAGCTAAAATGTTTATGGAATAAAAATCTGGAATTCCTCTTAAGATGATTGTTCATTTATGAACAAGAATTTATTTATCTCAGAATCATTTCAAATATCACAAATATCTAATAAAAATTACTAGATAAATACATGGGCAAAAAAGGTAGGATGTTATGTGAATATTAAAATTCTATTTGATTAGGAAATACTTTATTACATACTAAAAGTGTTAAAAGCATGTTGTAAGGGAATAATGATGCTATTGTCTCACCAAAAATTTCAAACACACATAGGAGCATTCATAGGAATAGTGATTTTTCTTTCTTTTCTTTTGATCATCTGTTGTTTCAAATATTTGTACAATTAACAGTGTAATTGTGTATTAGGTATCATTCTTTTTAACATGTATCAAAACAAAATGGTTATCAGTAATGACAGAATTTAGGGGGCAAGTCTGATCAATTCTATTGTATTTACTAATAACAACTAATGCCCTCTGCCTCTCAGTACTGAATTCAGTAGAAGTTTACGTAGTTATGCTTGGAGGACAAAACATATTTGTCATTGAATTGGAGAAATAGAATCTCACATTAGAGTTTTGGAGTCATAACTTTCAAACAAAACAGAGGTAATCTATGTAGTTTTGAAATACATAATAAAATTTTAATAGCTATTGTTGCTGAAATAAAATTACATAAATTTGTGTGAATACCCCCAGACTTTTTATATGTCTTAAAATACAAAGGCTTTGGGCCAGCAAGGGACATGGTGGTTAAAGTGGTTAGATCCCACCTGGCCTACTGCAGAGTTTGAGTTCCTACCTGGCAGCTTGAAAAATGTGCTGGGTTTATGTGGGTGCATGTCCCAAATACCAAGAGGCAAATGGAGAAGGGATTGTGGCATGGCTATCCTCTCTAGGAGATGAAGTCTCATTTTCCCTCTCTCTATTTCTCTGTCTCTCCAGCAGTGCACATACCCTATTTCAAACTAAAAAACAAAGACCTTAAACAATAAAATAAATATGTGGGACCAGCAGATGGTCTAATGTTTATGTTGCTGGACTCCCACATAGTCTAATGTAGTTCGAGTTCCAGACCAGGCAGGTTAAAACTCATGCCTGGCAAAAATCCTGAGGGGAGAATGGAAAAGAAGGGATCGTGGTGTTGCCATCGCCCCTGGGATGTGATTTCTTGCTTTCTGTCTCTTTGTCACTCTCTCTCTCTTGCTCTCGGGCAAATGCATGTGGCCTGTAGCAAAAATCTCTCTCTAAAAATAATTAAAATAAATAACAAATAAAATAAAGCATATATAAAACTGATATAACTTATGCAAATCTAAAGTTCAGTATAATTGAAAAAATAATCAAGTTTGATAGCAAAAATTAATAAATTGAAAACAACTGAATAGTTATATAGACTGAAAAAAAACATAACTCTTGGACAAAACACACATAAAACTGATGTTACAAAAATATGTTAATAATAAAGATAACAGTTATAAACTAAAAAAATGATAAAATAAAAGTAAAGTTTGTATATGGAAAAAAATCATAATTGGTGGTTGGACCTGGTAGAGTTTGGGAATTAAAAGAAATGCAGTTATGAACTAAAGACGCATATATATAAAGTTCCTACAAATTCATTTGAAATATTCATGTAAAACAAATAAATAGAATAACATAAACTGTCTGGTTCTCAAGCATATCAAAATGCCAAAATGAAAAAAAATAATCTGTAAAGTTCATTAGAAATCATGGAGAAACAAAGAAAAAATATGAAATACTATCGCACACCAGAGTTGTGTGAGAAATGTGTCGTCCTTTGAAGACCTGTCTTCTGTGTTACTGGTAGAAACATGAATTGCTACAACTATCTTGGGGATAAATGACAGTCTTGAAATACTATTAAATAAAAACAAAAGCTAACAATAAAACATAGTTCATGCCGAAAAAGTCTGCTCTAGGAATTTTATCCTCTAGAATAGAAACACCAAAATATCCAACGCTTCATAAGACGCCTGGGTTATTGATGTCAGAGGTGGCTAAATCTCTGGCCTACTGCAGAGTTTGAGTTCCTACCTGGCAGCTTGAAAAATGTGCTGGGTTTATGTGGGTGCATGTCCCAAATACCAAGAGGCAAATGGAGAAGGGATTGTGGCATGGCTATCCTCTCTAGGAGATGAAGTCTCATTTTCCCTCTCTCTATTTCTCTGTCTCTCCAGCAGTGCACATACCCTATTTCAAACTAAAAAACAAAGACCTTAAACAATAAAATAAATATGTGGGACCAGCAGATGGTCTAATGTTTATGTTGCTGGACTCCCACATAGTCTAATGTAGTTCGAGTTCCAGACCAGGCAGGTTAAAACTCATGCCTGGCAAAAATCCTGAGGGGAGAATGGAAAAGAAGGGATCGTGGTGTTGCCATCGCCCCTGGGATGTGATTTCTTGCTTTCTGTCTCTTTGTCACTCTCTCTCTCTTGCTCTCGGGCAAATGCATGTGGCCTGTAGCAAAAATCTCTCTCTAAAAATAATTAAAATAAATAACAAATAAAATAAAGCATATATAAAACTGATATAACTTATGCAAATCTAAAGTTCAGTATAATTGAAAAAATAATCAAGTTTGATAGCAAAAATTAATAAATTGAAAACAACTGAATAGTTATATAGACTGAAAAAAAACATAACTCTTGGACAAAACACACATAAAACTGATGTTACAAAAATATGTTAATAATAAAGATAACAGTTATAAACTAAAAAAATGATAAAATAAAAGTAAAGTTTGTATATGGAAAAAAATCATAATTGGTGGTTGGACCTGGTAGAGTTTGGGAATTAAAAGAAATGCAGTTATGAACTAAAGACGCATATATATAAAGTTCCTACAAATTCATTTGAAATATTCATGTAAAACAAATAAATAGAATAACATAAACTGTCTGGTTCTCAAGCATATCAAAATGCCAAAATGAAAAAAAATAATCTGTAAAGTTCATTAGAAATCATGGAGAAACAAAGAAAAAATATGAAATACTATCGCACACCAGAGTTGTGTGAGAAATGTGTCGTCCTTTGAAGACCTGTCTTCTGTGTTACTGGTAGAAACATGAATTGCTACAACTATCTTGGGGATAAATGACAGTCTTGAAATACTATTAAATAAAAACAAAAGCTAACAATAAAACATAGTTCATGCCGAAAAAGTCTGCTCTAGGAATTTTATCCTCTAGAATAGAAACACCAAAATATCCAACGCTTCATAAGACGCCTGGGTTATTGATGTCAGAGGTGGCTAAATCTCCCTCCAAAATGCAATGAGTGCAATCCAGACAGCAAAAATGGTATCAGGAAGGCAAGATGAATAATCAGTGCAACATTTCACCACGGACCTTAAGCAACATTATGAAGTAATTAAAAAATCTATGTACTTTTGATTAAGAAAAATATGCATACCATTTTATAAAATGTTAATCACATATCAACACACACACATGAACTATACGCATGAGTTTTAATGCAGACTTGAGTTTAACGCAGTGGAGGGAGGGAAAACAAGGAGAGGTACATCAATCAGAATGACTTATCAGTGTTGTCTAAAATAATAATAATATTTCTATAATGATGGCAATTATCTTTATCTGCATTGTCTAATACAGTCACCACTAGCCCCGTGTGACCTTTGAGGCACTTGAAGTATATAGCATGAGTGACTGATATGCTAATCTTTTTTTTTTTTTTTTTAATTTGCTACAGATTTCCTGAGCTCATTGGAGAGAAAGAGGGAAAATGAAAGCAAATTCTCCCAAGGGGGATTGCACAGCAATCCCTCCCCCTCCATTTCTCCTTTAGGAATCTTGGGTATGTACACACGCGTGCTTGGCATATCTTCCAAGCCTTCAGGGAGTCTGGGCTTCAAATGATACAGTCAAAAAAAAAAAAAATGGCAGTCTGTTATTTGGTATCCAACTGCTACAACCACCATACAACCAACTGAGCTGATATACCAATTTTTAATTTAATTTAATTTAAATTTTAAGTAGCCACCTATGGTAATACCTAGATTATGCTGTAGGAAAAAAATAAAATAATCCAAATTGGTTTAAAACAAGATGTCTTTCTCACTTATACTACTTGAATGTTTCAGATTAGAGAAATGAACCTCTGTTCGGCATCTTGGTCACTAGAATTTATGAAGTAAAGGAACATCCCTTATTTAGGTCAGTAGTACTCTGTGGCAAAGACAAAACAAGTCAAATTGTGGACTATCTCCTAAAGCTTTACAAAATAGCACAATATGTCATATGCAAAGAAGAAGAGAAGATTTATAATGTCATGTGCCTAGAGCAGGGCTCTCAATCTCAACCTCAGCAATATTGATATATAGGTTGCATTAAAAAAAAAAATGTACTCACTACAGGGAGACAAAGAAGGAAAGTGAGATTACAGTCCTCCTCCCCCCTTCCCATGGGGAATGGCCACACTACAGTTCCTTTTCCTCCATTTTCTTCCTGGTCTTTTGAGTACACGTACACGTGTATCCAGTGTGTTTTTCAAGTTCCCAGGTCTGGGATTCAAACTATGTAGTCAGCCATGTGAGATCGAGCCTTCTTCAGCACACAACTGGCTGGCCCAGCCACGTAAGTCTTTGTTGCATGCTGTGTACATTTTAAGTATTCAACGGAATCCCTGATCCCTACCCAGTAGATCCCCATCACATTCCCCTCATCATAAAAATGGAAAATGTCTTTAGATTTTTCTACAAAAATCCTGGGGGAAAGTATTGCTTCTGGTATAGAATAGTCAACTCAGAAATCTTGGGTAAATTTTAAATAGTTACTACAGGAAGAAAGAGTAATAAAACAATGAAACATCTCTTTTATATTAAATTGTGGATATTCATGTTAGGTAAATAACATAGATATGCAAATTAAAGTAGGCTGGAGACCCAGCTGTGGTGTTGCACATTGCTAAGATGTTGTGTTTCACAGGCTGGGACCACACAGGAGGCCCAGGTTTGAGTTCTGGTCCGACTCACAGACTGGTCATGGTAGTGCATATTGATAATTCCAATGCCTCAGGAGATTGAAGCAGAATTGAGATCTCAAGGATGCTGGACAATATAAGACTGTTTTTTAAGAAAATAGAGTCAAGTTATAGCTGCATGATAGCATGCAACTCTAATTCCAGCTGGGAGGATGAGGCAGGACTGTAACAGCAAGATCCTACCTAAAAAAGAAAAAAAAAATTCAATTGACTCCATAGTGAATGATCTCTGACTATATTCATTATATAGTTTTATGTAAACAGAGAATCAAAAATTGATAGCAAACACGTCAAAATAGCATGTTACTAAATGTGTATATGGTTTTATAAATAAAGAGCTGGAAACCAAGTGAAAACTGAAAGACATTCCTTAAACAAATAGGAAAATCTTTAAATTTATAAAAACCTTTACTCTTTAAGAACCATATAGGCAACAGAAATTAAGTTCTCTGATCTATATAAGATAGAACCAAGTTCCCTTGTGGATCAGCAGATTGGGTAGTGGTTACATCACTAGATTCCCACAGAGTTGACTATAGTTCCAGTCCCAACTGCAGCTTCAAACTCACACAGGATGAATGTGTGTGCATGCCCATAATCCTGAGAAGAGAATGAGGTGAAGGGAATGCAGCATGGCCATACCCCTGTGGGTGACATTTTGCTTTCTATCTCTTCCTGTTTCTGAGGCGAGTAGACGCAACCTATAGCAACCTTTCTCACTAAGAAAAAAACTAAAAAAAGATAGAGCTGGGTTCCTATACAAAGCAAAGTATGGGAACTGAACGCCATAAAAACCAGAAATCATTGAAGAAAGGCAGATTTTTAAAAAAATTACTCATCATTACTAATAGATATAGATATATAGACATAGGTATATAGATATAGATATAGATAAATAAAGATATTGACCAGCTAGAGAGAGAGAGGCACAGTGAGAAAGTAAACCTCTAGGTCTGGGACTTGAATCAAGTTTGACCATGTGGGAATCCAATGCCTTAATCACCACACCGCCCACACCGCCTGCTGGCCCTGAAAGGCAGATATTAAAAACAGAGATTAGAAAACAAACACATGGAAAGTAATGAGAAAAATATAAGGAAAACTATTTGTCTTAACATTGACTCTGGTGAAAAACCAAGTTGCAAAGAAGTAGTTATACATAGGTCTGCAGTCACACAGGTTTGGTGTTTAAAATGTATTCCTAGGCATTATAAGAAATCCTAATCTCTTTACACAGTTTCTAATTGGTAGTGATTAGTAGCTTCTGGCAAAAGGAAATACAAATCACATCAGAGAGGAATGCCCACTCAATCCATGCGATTATGATTAACAGAAAATATACAGTGAAGTCTGATCTCATAATATGTATGAGAATGAAAAAAAAAGACTACAATAAATACAAGGCCACAAAGAAATAATGAAATCATTAATTTTTAAATTGTGTAAATAAAATTCTAAAGTTAAAAAAAGAACAAATAAAACACCATCAGAAACTATTATGTATATTTTAGGAAGAGCTAAAGACAATTTGCAAGAATGGAAAAAATATATAATAAATGAAATAAAATTATTAGAGATATAGTTAACAGAAAACTATACATGGCAGAGAAGGATCTAATCAAGTATAAAATCAGTGCTGGGTGTTAATCTCTTGGTACAGTGTAAATTTAAAAAAATATATATATGGCATACATGTTAATTCTCAACCACTTCTTTTTTTTTAACAGTTCAATTTTATTTTTGCAAATGAAATGTCCAAGGGGAAAAATATATATATTTTTGAGCTATACTTGTAGCTGATGTTATGACTAACTTTGACCAACGAATGTGAGAAGTCTTTCAAGAAGTTTCCAGAATACTCCAACCCTTCCCTCATCGCGCTTCTTTAAAACTAATGAGATGGCAGGAGCTCCAGCAGCCAAAAGAAGCAGCACCAAGAAACAGCACACATTATAAATAAAGCACAAATTAACCCCCAGAAAACTGAAATGAAGCTGGTCCCTGAGCAGAACGGTATCACTGCGCCTAAACAGAATGGTTATTATTGTAGTACCACACTTAACTTATTTCTGGAAGGTAACTTTGCATTTGGCTTCTGATTTTCTGGGATCCCACTACTTCTATTAAATTTTTAAAGTCCATTACAATGATAACGTCTCCACTATCATTCTCAGCTGACACACTAGAGTCACTCCAAGGCCTTAGAAAAGTGTTGATTTTTTGTCTCTCCAATCTATTTCTCAAAGCCTGTATGAAGGAATATATTATGGAATCTCTCTTATAATTAATAAGAAGTGAGAAGATATAACATAATAAACCAATTTTGCATTCTCTACTCCCTAAGTCTTAGGATACTTCATATTGTAATATACCAAGAAAGTTCTAATACCTGAACTTCGATGTAGGTTGCTTGGGTTCAGATTTTGTTCAGCTGATTGGTACAGTTATTAAAATTGCTTCCAGGACCAGCAGTTAGTGTAATGGCTACGTCGCTGGACTCCCACGTAGTCGACTGCAGTTCGAGTCCCGGACCTGGTAGCTTAAACTCATGCTGGGTGTGTGTGCGTGCGCACCCAAGATCCCAAGAGGAGAATGGAGAAGAAGGGATTGTGGCATGGCCATCCCCCCTGGGGGGGGTGATTTCTTGCTTTCTGTCTCTCTGTCTCTGTCTGTCTGGCGAGTGCACGTGCCCATAGCAAAAACCTCTCT
>NW_006160065.1:76341-105822 GCF_000334495.1 Tupaia belangeri chinensis
CACCCCCATGGAAAAAAACTCCTAAAAAAAAAAAAAAAAAAAAAAAAAAGCTTTAAGCTGCTAGATTAATACAGTGAAAATATATTTTTGTTTTGTTTATTTCTTATATCAGCAATTCTAGCCAGAACTAACAATACATTCCTTTCATCCTACATTTGATCCCCATAAGATTGTTTCCCATGAATATTCCCATGATTTCTGTTTTTAATTTTGCGATTATTGGTATATATATTACTGTCTCAAGTCACAATTCCTAACTTCTATGTGTCTGGCTGATATCTGCATCTGGTTATATGTCTGGAAAAGGGAACCTGAGGGGTGACTCTTAGTTTCCCTTTTCCAGACATATAACCAGATGAGGGGTGACTCTTGAGAATCATTATTTCCTTACAAGTCAACAAATTCACGGAGGCTTTCACAGGTTTGTGATGCAAAGGGTGCATCGCAGAAACATAATACAGACTTTGGAAAACATCATTGTTATAAATATATCCAAATGATATAGTTTACATATAGAATAAAAGATGCAAACCGTACATCTTTTTAGTAATACCAACATATAACAATTTGTAGGAAAGTATATGGAATACAGAAAATTCAAGACTGTGATTACTCTGAAAGCAAGGACATATTTACAACTAGAAAGAGTTACATAGCAGACTTTAACATCATAGATAATGATATACTTCCTCATCTGGGTTAAAGAATGTAAGTAGGCACTGCGTTATTACAATATTTTATGAATATTTCATTTAGCTTTATGTGTTAAAAATGAGACAATTTATGTATGTATATATTTTGATCTTGTTTCAGATGAATACAAAAATAAGTGTTCAGATTAATACAGAAAAAAGCATGCAAAGATAATAGCTATGTGCTTTCTTTTATCCAAGATTTTATGAGGAAATTGTGGTGTGTGATACAGGGATATATATCAGGGTAAATTGGCTTTTTCTTTGGTCATGATCTTCATGGTCCTGAGAGGAATATGCTTTTGTGTCTGGTTTTCAATTCAGGTCATTAGTTTCTCATATGTGATACAGGTCCTCCTCAAATTCTGTTATTCTTACTGCCTTCAATGGAGAATATCCTTTAATAGCTCTATCACTTTGTTCTTGTTTTTCAAGATTGTAGCTATGTAGAGTGGGATATACCTAACTAGAAACTGATAATCATTCTGATTTTCCACATTTCTAGTCCTTAATCACTTTAAATTCCTAAATCAATCACTCAGTGTGGCCTCTTACTGTTAACATTAGCAGTGGATTTTGCATGGTTAGGGGCTAACAACACACAATTAAATTAAGTACAAGAGAAAATGATCCAATGAAGAGACATGGTAAACACAGTACGTATGAGGCTGTGGCCAGCATAACACAGCATACTGGTTTACAGTACACTTTTTTATAAGTAGAATGCACTCCAAAATAATAATAGAAGGTGCAATACAGTAAATGTATAGACCAGAAGCACCGTCATTTATTATTAATAATAAGTTCTATACACTATACATAATTGTATGGGCTATACTTTGCCGTCACTTTCAGCACAGCAGGTTTGTCTACTCCAGCGTCAAGACAAACATGAGCAATGTATGACACTGTGATGACTTCAGTGCTACTGGGTGATACGAACTTTTCAGCACATTACAATCGTACAGGATCGCTGATGGATGCCTGGTTCACTGGTCCACCATTGACTGAAACTTTAATTTACTATGTCTGACTGTACATCTCATCTTCCTTCTAGTTCTCTGTAATGCAAATCCTTTGTTGTTAATACATTTCTTCCCTCTGTCTGTTTGTTTGTTTTTGTCATGGCCCCTCAGTTAGCCTCTAATTCCCATGACATTCCAGTTGCATGCACCTAGTACACAGATCTTAAGTTATTTATTATTACTATTATTCATGAGAGAGCACATGCGAGTTCATGGATGAGAGAGAAAAAGAGAAAGAGACACCCTCCACAAGGTTCGGTTATGCCATAATCCCCTTTCTCCAGTCCTCTAGCCTGCCACCATCTTGGGCTCAAGTGCATGCCTGGTGTGTTATCAGGCTCAATGAAGTGGGGAGTCAAAATATGGCTGTCATGTGGCTTCCATCTATACAATCTAGTTCTCTATCAGCTGCACTACAGTGGTCCTAGATTTTGTTTTGTTGTTGTTGTTACTGTTATTTTTCAGTTTCTTTATTCATTCTTTTATCATGAGTAATGGAAAACCAGAGAGGAGAGATATAGCAGCCCCAAAGGGAACTGATACCACACTCTACTCTCAGCTTTACCCAGCCTCGTGTGACAGACACACATGTGTCCAGTACACAAGGAGGTCTCTGGATATGAGGTGGCAACATTCTCTTCTGCCAACTTTGCAGAGTTGTGCATTGTAACACTGCACCATCATCTGGCACCGTGGTTCTTCATTTTTAACACTATTTTCCAGTAAAAGGAACTAGGGACCCATGCAGGAATGGCTTTTAATAGGTCTGGGGCAGGAAAGGTACAAGAAGGCCCTGGAGCTTCTAGCTATGGTAGAAAGTAAGAATGGCCTCAATAAATAAATAAATAAATAAATAAATAAATAAATAAATAAATAAAAATCAATGCACCCTCAATGCTGAAGGTATATCAGATAGAAATGAGAGAAGGTAAAATGGGAGAACTGCCAATGGCCTAAACTAGAATGACTTGAATAACAAAATAAAGAAAGAAATTTAGATGATTCTCACCTTACAGTGTTTATGTACTGACAAACACATCATAGGGTGAAAATATCTAAAGTTGAAAATATATTTAGTACCCCTAACCTACAAAACACCATTGCTTAGCCAAACCCAACCTAAACATATGATGCCTACATTAACCTATAGATTGGCAAAATCATCTGACACAAAGAATATTTACAGTAAAGTTTTGAATTTGTTTAACTTATTAAATACTACACTGAAAATGAAAAACAGAATTGTTTTATGGGTATTTGAAGTAGTTTCTATTGAATGCATATGTCTTTTTCATCATCATAAAGTTAAAAAATTGTAAGTCAGTGTACAAAAGTTCAAAACCATCCATGTTGGATTATAATCTCAAGTATAAAATATGAATCCATATTCAAAAAGCTATTGACTAAACACATAAATGGGGTAAAATTGACAACTCTTTCATATATAAGAATTCAAAATAATTTATGGACATAATCTGTCTTCAAGGAGGAAGAATATATCTCCTCACTCCTTAGGTGTGTGCTGCACATAGTGACTTTCTTCCAAAGAGTGCAGTATAGAAAGAGTAATTTTAGGGGCCAGCAGATGGCATAGTGGTTTATTGCTGGACTCCCACATGGTTGACCATGATTTGAGTCTTGGATCCAGTGCCTTGAAACTCATGCTGGGTGCATGTGCATGCATGCCTTGGATCCCAGGAGGAAAATGGAGAAGGGATTGTGGCTGGCCATTCCTCCTTGGGGATAATTTCTTACTTTTCCTCTCACTGTCTCTGTTTTGTTTTCTCTCCAGAAGCACAGACTCTACAGTAAAAACCTCTTAAAACAAACAAACAAAAAAAAAAAAAAGAAAAAGAAAAGCTTTATAGAGGAGAAACTCAACAGTGTCTTTGCCAGGTGAATCAGATCAACATCCCCAGTGAAACATCATGGTCACCATATGTAATCTCACTATGAATGATGAGACTAGTTCTCTACTTTTGTTTTCTTTCTTCCCCAAGATGCATATAGCCCCATTTAATCCTACAAGGAAATACCAGACAAATGCTACCTGAGTGGTATCCACAAAGTACCGGACCAGAATTTTTCAAAACTGTTAGTCAACAAAAAGAAGAAAAACCTGAGAAACAATCACAGAGCAGAAGTGTCTGAGGATAAATGACAGCTAAACACAATGTTATATCCTAGACAAGATCCTAGAAAAGACAGGGACATTAGGTAAAAACTAAAAAACAGGAATAAAATGTAGTTGGCCAATACTGTTGTGCTTTTGTTCTTTAATAGGAATAAGTGTACCATGCAAGATAAGATGTTAATATTAGGAGAAAACTGGTGGGACGTAGAATGGGAACTTTCCATACTTCCATCACAAATTTTCTGTAGATCTAAAACTATTCTAATACACAAAATTTATTGTTAAGGTATAATTAAGGAGTCATTCAAACATCACTTTCAAACATATTTCATCACTAAACCCTATAATGTAAGCAATTTGGCTATTGGGTGCTGGCAGGTGTCATGGTGGTTAAGGGCACTGGACTCCCACATGGCCAACTGTGGGTCAAGTCCCAGACCTGGTGGCTTGCTTTCTCACTTTCCTTCTCTCTCTCTCTCTCTCTCTCTCTCTCTTTCTCTCTGCCCCTCTCTAGTCAAATTAATAAGTTAAATAGAATAAAATAATGCTTTAAAAATAAATAAAATTTGCTATATACACACTAACACATGCACTTGTACAGTTTTAAGAAAAAACTACAAACATCATTTGTCTTGTTAAAATTAGAAAAGAATATATTTCTTAGGCAAGTCAAGCATTTTTGAAATTAACACATAATTAAGTCTAGCACACTTCTCACAGTGCATACAAGGCTGAAAAGAACAATGATGCAATAACACTGTGATTCTAAAGAAATGGTGCTATAGGATTGGGACCTGGGCCTAACATATGTATATTAAACAAATAATTTGCATATCACATTGCCTAAAGACAAAGCCATTCTACCATTTGTTTTCTGACAAGAACCTTAGCTGATTTCCATTCATTGTTCCAGGAAGAATCAGATTTGTGGTACGTATTGGCTGGAATGACTCAACAAAAGAACAATTGAATTTGTATCTCCCCTCTTATTTTAATAAATGAATAAATTGAAATCCACTGTGATTAATTTCCACAGAAAACACTACTAGAATTTGTGTATTTTCCTCTTTGAGAACAGATATAGCATTCATAGTAGCAGAAAGGAGCAGTAGATGGCATTTATATTTTTGCCTATTGAACCCAACATTAATTTCTTATTGTGTTTAATTCAGTGATTCAACATAAGCAGGTTAAAGATAATTGAGATCATTCTTCTAATTAGCCATCTCTAATACAGATTATAATGTTTATAGTAAAATTAGCTCTATCTTAAAAATGAGCCCATTAGTAACAGTATAAAGATATTTTCAGCCCATAAAGTCATTATGATCATCTTTGGAACAATTAGTAATCGTTTAATGTGCTGAAGTGTTTTTTTTTCACTATCCATCAGCAAATAACATGGTTCTGTGGTAGACATCCAAAACATTAAACCTCGCATAGAATATTAATGCTTACGAAGAGAAAATAACTATTGATTTTTACAAAAATGAAATCATCACTGTGCTATTTTATAAAATGTAGTGATAGTGAATATCAAGATACTACTATTTAATGTTTTATCTCCTCATTCTCCACTTCTTACTAAAACAGCAACTCTTTATCAAAGATTTTATTATATTGGGAGTCTTAAAACCCATTTGGTCCAATGAAAGACTCTTCTAACTTGCTTGGAAGAAGTGTCACCCCAGGTTCTTAAAACAATAATCACAATGCTGCTTCATCCCCATAACAGAAGTTTTAGGCTCATACTGGGGCAATGATATGTAAATGATGCGTTGTTCCAAAGTGTCTGCAAAGCATTTTGGATAAAGATCATCTTGAAGTCCAAGGTTAAATATGAGATTGAACTGAATAATCTTGGTTAAGACTGAAATGCTGACGATAGAGAGACAGAGCTATCCTTGAGTTGACCTCGGCAGTCAAGGCAGCCTGTGGGCCTAAAATGATCTAAATGGGTAAGCATTTAAAGAGATCAGAAACATGCTAACAATTTAGCAATGAGCTCAATAAGCTCTTACGCAAAATCACTGCAAGTAGTGGATTTCACAAAAGAATTCTGAGATGCATCATATCTTTACATGTGGGTTATATTGCATGGATATTTTCTGCATTTGCCTATGAATTAGGTAACAAAAGTTTTGTGCCATTGCTGGATGGAATAATAACTGTTCGTGTGTTAGTGTATGTATTATTTTGTGGAGATCTCTATGCACTTTAGGCAAATACTGCATCATGTACACAGATATATCATCTTATTTAATAAGGAAAATCTCCCATAAAGAGAATATTTAGGTATGATAACATTAGATACTGTGTAAGCATTTGTGTGTATACATATATGTATGTATATGTATGTGTGTTTGTGTATACGTATAGTGAAAAACATTTGTATAGAGAGAATGAAATGGTGGCTACCAGGGACAGGAAGGTGGATGGGTGAGGGAGATGTTGGTCAAAGAATATGAAATTTCAGTTAAGTAGTAGGCATGAGCTCAAGAATGTACAACATAGTGCATATAAATAATAACAAAATACTATATTTTAAAAATATGTTTGCTATAGGGCACATGCACTCCCCTGAGAGAGATAGAGAGAAGGGGGCTGACCACCTGGCAATCCCTTCTCCATCCTCCTCCTCAGATTTTGAGCATGTAAACACATAAACCCAAAATGATTTTCAAGCCACCAGGTCTGGAACTCCAACCGCAGTCAAACATATGGGAGTACACCACCTTAACCACCACATCATCTGCTGGCCCCAAAAGTACTACATTGTTGCAGACAGAGTAGATTTTAAATGTACTCACCTGAAAAAAAATGTTGTTAATGTGTGTAAATGCATGGAAGATGTATGTAATTTTTATTTGTCAATTAAAAATGATTATATAATAAAATTAATAAACAATAAGTCAGGACAAAGAGAGCCCTAGAACATTTCCTCTGAATAATTTATAACCATCTATGCTGTTTGAATTTCTCTTCTTTTTCACATCCCATACTTCCTACATTATTAATAGTTACATATTTATAACTCTTAGAGCAAATCTACAATCATACCCCCTTGCATAAACATGAATAATAAACATCACCTCCTACTTGGCATCACAGTATATCCTTACCCCCTTATAGGAAATGCATATGATTTGTGTTATCCCCAAAATGTTTGTTAATTCACCTAAGTTCCTGCTTTCAGACAGTATTTTACTTGTGTTTATTTGGAAAATGAATGTACTCTTTAATTTTCCAAAATTGAAAGCTTAATTAGGGCATAGTATAAAATCTATCAATACTGCTGGCATAGTCTTTTTCACATATTGCTAACCGTTTAACATTTCTATCAGTAACCAGAAAACAATAATTAAAAGGTGGTTGAGATTCTGGTGACAGAAACTTCCACATCTATTTCCCTTTGACATCACATATCAATAGCCAATTATAAGCTTTAAATGATAAAAATGACTTCAGAGAAATTATCTTAAAATGGAAAAGAGAGAATTATATGTCAAAATGGAACTAGGCAATCTTTAGCATTTTACATATTAAAACAAAATATAGTTCAGTTTGACTCATTTTAGTTATACTTGATAATGTATGGAAATGAAGGTTGTATATAGACAAGTCTTGTGTCTTGATACTGAATGTGCCTAGGTGAGAAATGAAAGAGCGATAAACGTGATCAGCCCACGTGACAGAGTGATGTCTTATCAGGGGCACTTGAAAGCATATCAGTTTGAAAAGAAAATATGATATACTTTCAAAGCTGTAAAACTATAGGACATGAAATTTGTGATGAATTTGAAATGGTGGATAATATATTCATAGGGGAAAAAAAAAAGCACAAAGCAGAAGAGAGAATAAAAACAGTCAAGTGTAGAAGTCAGAAATCAGGAGCGTGTTTAGAAATGGACTTCCTGCTTGTACTCCAGGAGGAAGGGTAGTTTGACCTCAGATAGCAGAAGGGAGTGCCAACTTGCAATTCATTTAGAAAGCATGAGAAATAAGCCTAGGTGTCTAGTAGACTATCCCAGTTGAGCATGTGAGAGTGCATTCTATGATATTTGCATTATGACAAAGTGGCCTAACAGTGCACTTCTCAGAACATATCTCCATTGTTAAGCCGTGCATGTCTGCACAGGTATGTATGAAATATATAGATAGATCTTTATCTACACAGTCATATTGACTTATTTACCTATCCAGTTATTGTTAAATATATGATCTATAGATACATATGGTACATATTATACCTACATAGGTATCATCAAATGATACATAGAAGATATTTATCCATATCTATATTCTTATCTATAGGTTCATAAATATATTGCTGTTAATATAGATAGATATAGGTTCATGTACACACATATATATGTACATATGTATTTATATACATACACAAACATATGCACTTTACATGCACTTGTGAAATGGAAAAAAATGTGAAAAAATAGTGTTGTTGGTTTGTCCAAGAGGAGAATATGAGAATGTGATAGTTTCCCCTATCCTCCTCACCATGTGATACCTTCAGCCAACCATTAAGGTCTAGTGAACTGACTTTTTTTCTAAGGCAAACACACCTAGGGTGAACTCTGTATGTTGGTATAGTCATTGGACCAATTTTTGATAAAATAAAGAGAGGAAAGTGGGATGGCAGACATTATACTATTGCAACAGATGGACAATGTAAAGGAGTTGAAGCAGAGGGAAAGTGTATCCTGCAAATATTTAGTTCAAGGGTGTGAATTTCCCCAGTTTTAATTCAGGGATTTGTGCACCCTTTCTCAAGGAAGTTGATCACTAGAGAGGGGTTCTTAACAACAAGAAGCTGAAGAGCCGTACAACCTGAAAAGGTAGCTAAGAAGCAGTTTGGGAATTTGCACCAGAAGGCATCTCTCCCATATCAGTGACTAAGAAAGTATGGACCCCATGTTCCTGTAGAATCTGTAGATGGTGATGACACAGTTAGAAAAGGAAGTAGCTACACATTTAAACTATAACCTTATCAGTGCCCAAAACCGCAGTGGAGATGTTGAGACCTAGTAGATAAATATGAATTGTTAGAAAAATATTCAAAACTAAGCACAACTATACACACCCAGATGTACACACATATGCCTAGCACCAGAAAGAAAAAAACAAACAAACAAAACAAAACAACTGGAAGTACTATCAAAAGTTCAACTGAGTAGGAAACAACTTAATATTGTTTGAATGTTTGAGTATTTCTTTTGAATTTCAAATAGGATCAGATTCTATGGGGCATAGTTAGAGTGTTAAAATCTACCCAAGTTGTTAGGCGTTAAGTTATTCAGGTTTCACACAATTTAGTTAAAAGAAAATAAAACTCTTTTTTCTACTTAAACTCTTAAATGAAGCAGTTCACAAGTGTGAATGTACACACAAACACATGCCATTTTATTACTTTTACATGCACAATTGTCTAATCAATAGTTGAGTTTTCTGGTTAGTTTGCAAAAGAGTTCATTAAGTTTTATAACTTGTTTGGAGAAATAGACATTAATGCTACATTGTGATATATTTAATGCTAAAATATATTTTGAAGAGAACAGCAACTTTGGCATGCAGGAACTCACCCGAAACCAATAGTTAGAACTTGGAGTGGTTGACTATGGGCATGGTGTGCCCAGATCAGCTGCCATGTTTTCCTCTTGAACATAAATAATCTCCCAGGATGCCCACATTAGACAAGATAATTCTAGGACCTTGATGAAAAGAGTTGAAAAACAAGACCATTACACAATCTTTTTAAGTACAGACAAAACTAGGTCATTGTGCAAACCACAATAACATTAAACATCCGCCTCTTCCCGCTAATGTGAGTTATTGCTGCTCATTTACTAATTACAGCTTTACCTTCTCTTTATTTCCTAGTGCTTATGCTTCTAGAAATTTCATCCATCAGTGTTCTTCATGATCTTATACAAATTGATTGTGTCTCCATAGGAAGTGAAGAGAAGGTCATATGCGAGTTCTTCAAAATGTATATTATCAAAAAGCAATGCATGAATTTCTTTTTTTATTATTTTATTTAATTTTATTTCTTCTTTAATTTGACTAAAGAGAGATAGGGAAAGTGAGAAAGCAAGCCACCAGGTCTGAGTCCCACACCTCAACCACTGTGCCACCTGCCAGCCCTAGCAATGCATGGATTCTGAACTTTTTTTCTCCATAATAAACTCCTAATTAATTCCTATTTTCATGAAATGTTTGAAGTTCCTGAATAAATTATACTCTTGCATCTACTTTAGGATGCAATTCAAGCAGAGAGCCTCTATTTTCATGATCTTCCATCTCTTCTCAACTCTTAATCTCCCCAAACTCTAAGTAAACTTTTAATACTTTACCCAGGAAACTGACACTTCATGAAGTATATTGATCAAATGATGTTTGGTATAAATAAGTGGAAAGTGTGGTAGAAGAGAAATAAGAAGCTAATGATTTTATATAACCTAGCTAGATGGTGGCACAGCAGTAATACTACTGAATCCACATGAGAAGGTTCTTGGTTTGTATCCTGAGGCCTCCCTTATGTTCCAAGTGCATACATGTGACCATGATCCAGGCTAGCTGAGTCTGGGGTTGATTTGCAGACCAAATACTCTCTTGTACGTACCTCTCTCTCAGAAGAAGAAGAAATTTTAGAACTTAAAAATAAAGATTTTACAGGAAAGATTAAAAATGTCAGTGTACTGGGGGCCAGCAGATGGCCTATTGTTAAGACTCCCACATGGCCAACCATGGGTTGGATCCAGTGGCTTGACACTCATGCCAAGTGTTTGTGGGCATTGCCCAAAATCCTGAGAGGTGACTGGAGGAAAAGGGAATGTGGCATGGTCATCCCTTTTGGGGACAGGGGATGATTTCTGACTTTCTCTCTCTCCCTCTGTCTTTTCACTGACAGCATATACTTTATAGCAAAAATCTCTCAAAAAAAAAAAAAAAGGAAAGAAAGAAAAGAAAAAGAGAAAAGAAAAAATAAAAGAGAACAAACCAGTGTACTTATTGTAGTTTTGTTCTAAGATTTGTTCATTATTCAATTCCTTGGAAAGTAGAAACTTCTTGAGTTTTAGGTTATTTAGTTATGAAACAGGATGTCGCATCAGGAGGACATAGGTCCCTGGAGATAATTTAAGTTAGTAAGAGGGGTGGAAGAGTATTGGAATCTGAGGTCTTACAGGGATCACAATGGGAGATATTTTTCTCCTTCAGGATCTGTTACGGTAGATAATTTTTTAGGATCTTTACAGTCTACATGTACCTGTCACTATCAGTGACTCTACTTGGCTCTCCTCAAGCAGTGCCCTGACGTGTCTCAGTTTCCTCTTGTTTGTTTCTTGCACTGAATATGTGATGCAGATGAGCATAGCCACAAAGCTATCCCATAAACCATTCCTAGTCTGTGGTTGCAGCAGATGGTCATTCTTGGGATCATTGCCTATACACTGGACACAACCACCTCTTGTTTCATCACCTCTCTCTCATGAATCGTGTTAGCACTGAGCAAGGGCCTCTGCTATCACATTCCCAAAGGCAGGGTAGGTAGTAGAGCCCAGCTGATGAGGCCTTCCCTTCTGTGACTGTCAACTTGTACATGCTGAGAGTTTGAATAAATATGTATTGAAACTTTATTTTATTTATCTGTTTCTATTTTTTAACTACAGATTTGGAAAATCATAGAAATCTTGGAAAATATGGTCCTCATTGATTTCAAAGCTTTTAAAAGCTTGATATACAAAACCATATTTTACTTTTTCATAATGTTGAAAGAGGATTGATAGATATTTTTAAGCTCCTTCTGGGAAGAAAATAGCACATAATATAGATATTCCTTAGCTGGTTCTCCTCAATTATTTATAGGATCATTGTTTCTTGATACCCTTTTTCCTATAACTTCCTGTATTGTTTTTTAATCACCAATACACTTCAGAAAGCTCTGATTTTTTTTAGGTAAGGTTTTTAGTTATTTCCTGAGAGAGAATGAGGGCAGGGCACCTCCCCCAAGCTCTGTAGCACACCAGATCACAGGCAAGCCTGGAATGGGTAGGGAAAAGAAACTGGACCTTTCCCACATGGCCTCCAACTTTGCAGCAGCCCTGCTGCCTTTGCCATTAGACTGGGCCTCTAGTTTATTTTTAGTCTGGTTACATTATTTGATGATTTAATTCTGACTTATTCAATTACTCCCTATCTGTGATGCATACAAACACATATAATCACTCATGTAAACGTTAAAGTAATTTTTCAGTAGACTATTTAATACTGGGGTGATACTTAAAGTAAATATATTAAATATATAATTAGGGAAGAAAAACCAAGACCAAAATGTGATTAAATTAGTCACATTATACATATTCAGCACAATCAAGTAGAAGAAGTTCATTGTACCTTGTTAATCAGATATACACCGTACAAGCAACTCAATTTTTCTACTGTTATTAGCATATTGGACTTCAGTGCCATAATTTATGTTTTAATATTACAAAGCTACATACTTTGATTAGTTGAAGGTGATTTATAATGTGAAATACGCTAGTTATTTGCCTCTTCTAATACATGGTTAAAGGAACATGACTCATTTCTAATTCCAATTCACTATTATCATTCTTCCTTTGCCAATAACTTCCCATTTGCTTTTTAGCAGTATGAAGTATTAATTTTAATTTAAAAACTGTTATTGAGGTTCTAGTTGCTTTTTTCTTATAGCATGAAAATCCTCTGAAAATATCCATAGATAATCAATACGATTATCTATTTGAAAATACGATTTGCAGAAGTCAGTGTTTGGATATACATAAGGTAGAATTAATGGCAATAGGTTGGAAAGTTTCTAAGAAACACACAGTAATATCACTTTCATATTTTAAGACTTCACATAATTTGTATGCTTATACAAGTAAATTGATAAATCATGTTAAGAAACAAAATTTAAAAGTTATCACACCTTAATATTTTATTATTTAGAAAAAATCAAATAGTCAAAAGGAAGAAAAGTAAACTCTATTACTCTTAAAAAGAAAAAAAATACATGAAATTGAAGATTTGTAAGATACTAAGGATATAATTTATTTAAATATTTCTATAGTTTAACTCGATCAGATATACTTCTTTGTTTCCACAACAGCTTAAAAATTTATTCAGATTTAAATGGCAAAATAGTCAAAAAAATTAGTAACATTATTTGCATAATATATTTAATGTCAGAAGATAAAGTCACCTTGGGAACCAGCAGTTAGCATAATGGCTGTTGCTGGACTCCCACGAAGTCGACCACGGTTTGCGTCCTGGACCCGGTGTCTTAAAACTCACACCGGGCGCGTGTGCATGTGTGCTCAAGATCCTGAGAGGAGAATGGAGGAGAAGGGATTGCGGCGTGGCCATCCCCCCTGGAGGGTGATTTCTCGCTTTCTGTCTCTATGTCTTTCTCTGTCTGTCTGGCGAGCGCACACGCCCTATAGCGAAAATCTCTCCCCCCCCAAAAAAAAAAGATAAAATCACCCTGTCTCACAAATAGTTGTGTGCAGCTTGGATCTTTTATAATAAACTTAAACATATATTTTATTTAACATTATTTATTTCTTTCTCCTTTTATAGAAGTTTTTGATTAGGGTGCATGCATTTGCTGGAGAGAGAGAAAGAGAGAGTGAAAAGGCAAGTGAGAAATCACGCCTTCCTGGGAGGTATGGGATTCTTCCTCCTCTATTTTCCTCCCAGGAAATTGGGCACACACACTCATGTGCCTGGCATGAGTTTTAAGCTGCCGGGTCTGGGACTCAAACTACAGTCAACTCTGAGTACAGCAATGTAATAGCTACATCTTCTGCTGGCCCCTACTTATTTTTTAACACTCATGTTTATATATATTCTAGTTTCTGAGCTATATTATTTTATATCCTATAATAAATTTTATAGGGACCAGCAGTTAGTGTAATGGCTATGTCACTGGACTCCCATGTAGTCAACTATGGTTTGAGTCCCGGACCTGGGGGCTTAAACTCACACAAAGCACATGTGCATGTTTGCCCAAGATCCTGAGAGGAGAATGGAGTAGGGATTTAGGCGTGGCCATCCCCTCATGGGGGGGGTCATTTTTCACTTTTTGTCTCTCTGTCTCTCTCTCTTTCTGGTGAGCACACGTGCCTTATAGCAAAAATCTCTCCAAATAAATAAATAAATAAATTTTAGATGATGCATTACTTTTTTTCACTCAGACAATTAAAATAATTTTCTTAGAATATCATAAGATACTGTGGGCCCACAAGTGGTGTGATGTCCCACATAGCTGACAGTGGTTCCAGTTCTAGATCTGATGGCTTGCTTTTTCACTTTCTCTTTTTCTCTCTCATTCTTTCTCTGGTGAGCACACATACCCTATACCAAATTAATAATAATAATAATAATAATTAAAACTAAGTAAATTTAAAAAAAAATAGTAGGTTACAAAATGTGTCAAAAATCTTACAGGTAAAATCAGACAATATAGATTTTTCCAGACCATAAAATCTATCTGAAGACAGAAAGCAATTGATTTAATATCCAAGTTGTTAATTTACATATATAATTATTTATGTTTGACCTTAAAAGAAATTTTGATTAAACATTACAAAGCATTTTCTTTTAGAAGCAGTGTTACACTGGTCATGGTAAAGTAGTAGTCTTTTACTGGTAGTTCAATTATTCTGTTAATCATCACATATCATTAATTAGATCATGTGCTTAATGGGTCTCTGCCGAGCTTCATTTTGTTACTTAAAAAGAGTTATTTACTGACTAGCCTAACCCTGATTTAAATGCATGAAAAATAAAGCAACTGAGTCTTGTTAATTTTACTTCTGTAAAGTATACCAAAAGACATTTCCTATGTGTTCTGTTTTGAAATTATTTTGTTGGGAAAATAATCATGTAAGTCCCAGATAAAGAGACGTTTCACTCATCAAATGGTAAGAGTGTAAATGATAGCAATATTCTAAATTATTCTTCCATATACATTTCCCATTTGACAATTCTATTCCCATTAAATTAACTAATCATCTTCCTGGGGTGAGAATTTCATGCTTCAAATATGGGTTGATTAAAGATTAGTGTTCTTGGTAGTTGGTCACCTGCTTCATCATTAGATTTCAAGGGCTGTGGCTGCTCAGATGAATGAACACTAAGGAATTCTGAATATTTTAAATGCATGGTTTGCTTTCCTGCTGTCCATGTGTGTAAAATTGCCCAGCATGCGTATTTTTCTTTTTACCATTCCTATATATTTCTTAGTACACTTGGAAAAAATACGTTCATAACTATTTTGACTAGATTTTCACTTAAACTACACCATAGTTTATTTTACTTTCACTTTCACAAGCAAATTTTCACAATTAAACATTTTAAACTTTGTTAGCAAGTAAGATCATCAAAAATATAGCTGTCATTATCAAGAAATCATTTTTGTGGCATTCACTTGAGACGCTATCTATATTTACAATTAACAATACAAAAAGTTAAAACTTATCTCAGAAAACTCCACTTCAAAAAAGGAGCTACTGGGAACCAGCAGTTAGCGTAATGGCTATGTCGCTGGACTCCCACGTAGTCGAAAGCGGTTCGTGTCCCGGACCCGGTGGCTTAAAACTCACGCCGGGCGCGTGTGCGTGTGTGCCCAAGATCCCAAGAGGAGAATGGAGGAGAAGGGATTGCGGCGTGACCATCCCCCCTGGGGGGTGATTTCTCGCTTTCTGTCTCTATGTCTCTCCCTGTCTGTCTGGCGAGCGCACGCGCCCTATAGCGAAAAACTCTCAAAAAAAAAAAAAGGAGCTACTAAACAACTATTTTTACCATTACTATTTTTATACACATGACTTTATTGTTTTTAAATAAGATGATAATTACATAAAATTATGTGTGTGACATGATGCTTTTATATACATGTGTACATTGTGAAATAATCACCATATTCTAATTAATATGTCCATCATCTCACATAATTAGCATTTATATATATATATGTGCATATGGTAAGAACACCTAAGACATGCTCTCTTAGCAAATTGCAAGTATACAGTATATTATTATTGTGATAGTCACCAGACTGAATTTCTTATCTCAATTTTTGTACCCTTTATTTAATCTTCCCCTTCCCCTTTCAGCTCCCCATTTCATGTGACTCACATTTTATTCCTTGTTACTATGAGGTCACCAATATTTGTCCTTCTATGCCTGACTTACTTCTGTTATAATAATTCTCTCAAGATTCATTCATGTTGATACAAATGGCAGGTTTCCTTTATTAAGGCTCAATACAACTCCATTGTATATATGTGTGAAAGTGTGTGTGTGTGTGTGTGTGTACACTATCATTTTCTTTACTATTCATTCACCTGTTCACAGACACTTGGGTGGTTTTTTTAATATTGGCCATAGTGAAAGATGTTCTCATGAACATAATAGTATAGATATTTCTATACGGTAGTGATTTTATTTCTTTTGGGTACATACACAAAAGTAGGATTGCCATTACATATAGTAGATTTATTTTTAATTTTTTGAGGAACACCCATACTATTTCCCATAACCACTATACTACTTTACATTCCCTTTTCTCTGCAACCTCAATGACACTTACTCTTTGGCATTTAGATAACAGCTATGCTGGTAAATGTAAGATGAAAATATCTCTTTGTGGTAATAATTTTCATCTCCCTGATGATTAATGATGTTGAGTATCATTTCAGTATCTCTTTGTGGCAATAATTTTCATTTCCCTGATGATTAATGATGTTGAGTATCATTTTGTATGACTTTTGAATATTTCATGCCCTTGGAAAAGTGTCTGCTTAGGTCATTTGCCCATTATTTAATTGAATTACTTGGTTTGGTGGATGGTGTTATTATGGTGGTTTTAGCTATTGAATTGTGTGAGTTCCTTATATATTTGGGATATTTTCCCCTTATCAGATAGAGTGTTTAAAAATGTTTTCTATCATTTTGTTGGTTACCTTTTGGTTTTATTATTTGTTGCTTTTTCTATGCACAACTTTTTTGGTTGCGTGAAATCCATTTGCTTAATTTTTCCTTTCTTTTGTCTATGATTTTGAAATAAAATACAAAAATAATCCCTTACTAAGACTAAAGTCAAGGCAATATTACCTTATATTTTGTTCTAAGAAGTTAATGTTTCAGGTTTATGTAAGTCTTTATTTTGAACTGTTTGTGTGTGTGTGTGTGTGTGTGTGTATAGTATAAGTCAGAAATTAAATTTCAATTTTTTTGCATACAGATATCCAATTTTACTCGCACAATTTATTGAATAGTCTATTCTTTCTCTATGCATATTCTAGGTGACTATATCAAAAAATTATTTGACCAGATATACATGAATTATTTCTGAGCTCTCTACACTGATCTATGTAAGTTATAGATATTAAAAAGGAAGAAAGATCTCAAAGAAAGAACCTAAAATTATACCACAAACAACTAATTCCACTGTTAGTAGATGGAAGAAAACTATAAACTAAGAGCAGAAATCAAAGAAGTAAAAGTGATAGAAACAAGAGATGAAGTAGAAACTAGAAAAACAATATGAAAGATCAAAAAACTAAGAATTTTTTTCAGAAAAGAATCATAATTGTCAAAATTTTAGCTAGACTACCTAAAAGAAAGAGAGAAAACTCAAATAAAATCATAAAATAAGGATGATATGGCAGAAATGCACAAAAATCATAAATGACTTCTATGACATCTATGACCTTTTAACAGTATAACCTAGAATAGATGGATAAATTCTTAGATTAGATGGGTATCCAATCTACTAAGGCATAAACATGAAGAAATGAGAGAAACAGAAAATACAAACAGATGAATAATGAGCAAGAATACTGAATCTCTATTAAAAATTCTCCCATCAAAATAAGCCCTGCACCTAATGGCTTCATGGATAAATTCTACCAAACTTCAAAAGAATAAATAATACCAATTCTTATTAAACTCTTCCAAAAAATAGAAGAACAAGGAATTCTTCCAAACTCATTTTATGAAGTCTGCATTACGCTGATAAAAAGCCAAACAAAGATAATGCAAGAAAAGGAAATTACAGGCTAGTAACCCTGAGGAGCGTAGTTGTAAAAATTCTCAACAAAATACTATCAAACCAAAGTTAGCATCGTATTAAAAACATCACATGCCACAATCAAAAGAGATTTATCTTAGAGATTCAAAGATGGCTCAACATATGGAAATTTATAAATGCGCTATATCACATAAACAGAAACCATAAGATGGTCATCTTACTAGATGTAGATGAAAAATTTGGCAAAATTCAACATCTTTTTATGATGAAAATGCTCAATGAATTAGATATAGAACAAATGCATTTTAACAAGATTTAATCCATATATGACAAAATCACAGAACTATTCAAACTAGTTATATGAAAAAAATTTAGTTTATTATTATTTTTTTTTCTATAGGACACATATCCTCCTCTCTGGAGAGAGAGAGAGAGAGTATCACAAGTAAGAAACCCTTGGGTGGGGGGTATGGCTACTCCAAAGTCTCCTTTCTTTCTTCTCTTGGGATTTTGAGGAAACACACAAACTCTCAGCATGATTTTCAAGCCACTGGATCCAGGACTCGAACCATAGAATTGGTTATGTGGGATCCAGCCACCTTAACCAAACACCACCTGCTGGCTCAATCTGTTACTAGAAATAAATGGATAAAGAAAATGCTACGGGACCAGCAGTTAGCGTAATGGCTATGTCGCTGGACTCCCACGTAGTCGACCACGGTCCGAGTCCCAGACCTGGTGGCTTAAAACTCACGCCGGGCGCAGGTGCGTGCGTGCCCAAGATCCCGAGAGGAGAATGGAGGAGAAGGGATTGCAGAGTGGCCATCCCCCCGGGGGGGGATTTCCTGCTTTCTGTCTCTCTGTCTCTCTCTGTCTGTCTGGCAAGCGCACGTGCCCTATAGGAAAAAAGAAAACCTCTCCAAAAAAAAAAAGAAGAAAAAGTAAAAAAAGAAAATGTTACATATTCATGCAGTCAAATATTATTTAGCCTTAAAAAGAAGGAAATTCTGCAATATGTGCTAACATATGTGAATCTCAAGGACATTACGGAATAATGTGAAATAAACCAGGTGGAGAAAGACAAATACTATATGATTCCACTTAAATGATGTATACAATAGAGTCAGAGATTGGAATGGCAATTGCAAGGGACAGGAAAAATGGAGAAATAGAGAATTACCAATCACAGGTCATGAAGGTTCATTTAAGTGAGATGAATAATTTCTAGAAATCTGCAGTACAACACTGTACCTGTGGTCAGCAATACAGTGTTAAATACTCACACTTGTTAAAAGAGTAGATCTCTTAAAGGTTGTTACCACAATAAAATAAAGTTAAAACACAAAGTGGAACCTTGTTACCCTGATTTGAGAATAGAATTAGATAAAGAGAAATAAAAATCCATGGGCTGTCATTCTTCAAATAAATAGTAGTACTTTTTCACTTGTAATTATAATGTAATTTATAAGTAAATATGATTAATTGCTTGATATAATTTTATTTTTATGTTCACTATTTGATTTTTTTCACTTTTCAAGAGATTATAAAACATTAATCATTATTTTCAAACTACAGTTTTCTTACTTAGAAATTGTACAGCAACCTAAGACATTAGATATTGCAGTATTACTCTGTACCTTGTTGTATTTCCCAAAACAGATGAGTTAAAAATGTCAGCAACACTGCAAAAAAAAAATGTAGCAGACTGAAAAAGACAATGATAGAAGATTGTTAAATACAGATATTTTATACATAAGGTGGGACAGTTAAGAAAACTTGGGATTACTACTATGAGAAAGGGGCCAGGTGGTGGTGTGGTGATGGCAGCTGGATCCTGCATGGCCCATTGCAGTTTGAATTGACTCTGGTTTGAAGAACATGCTGAGGGCATGTATGTGTGTGCTCAATATACCAAAGGGAGAAAGAGAAGAGAAGGGGTTGTGGCATTACCACGTTCCATTGAGGGGGCGTGATTTCTCACTTTATACCCCTACCCCTTTCTTCAGTGAGCACACATGCTGTGTCAAAATTAAAATAAAAAGACTAATAAAAAATATTTATTACATTTAGACCTGAAGGGCAAAGATAGAATTACGTTATCCCCGTTCTGCTGGAGTTGATATATAGTAGATGGTGCAAAATAGCTACCGAGACTTAGAACAAAGGGAATGGCTACTACCAGATAATATGAGAGATAAAAAGAGTACGATGTACTTTAATTTCTCTGCTGTATTTTATTGGCTGACTATAGTCAAATCCGTAGGGCAAGCTCATTTGATGTAGTGCATAGTCAGTCTCTAGAATGTCAACAAAAGGAAATTAGAAAGTGTACTGGATGGTGAAAATAGAGTAAATATGAATAAATGAATGGTGTTAATAACATAACGTATTCAGAGAAAAAAGGTATAGTAGAATCTACTTTAAATTTATTAGGTAAATAAAGTGATTGAAATAGACAAATGAGAAAAAAATAATAAAGTAAAAGCCCATTTTTTAGTGTATAATTTGAATCTAATTAAATGTGAAAATAATGATACTTAAAAACTAACTTTGTACATACAAATATTCAAATAGAAAATGTTTAAACTTATTTATTCATAGTATTTTTTCATGTTATATTTAATTTTTACTAATGTTTTATTTATACTGCTATCATTTTTAAATTCATTTTACTAGTATATCACATGCTGTTAACTATCAAATTTAAATTCATTTTACTAGTATATCACATGCTAAAAATGTGAGTCCTAGGCAGAATTATTAGCTTTTTCTTCTCTTAATTTCCAGAATTGTACACTGAAAAATACAGAATTAATCACTACAAAGAAAAATATCCTAAATTAAATTTAATTCAGCTCAGTATGTTTGTATTAAAAGCATTAAAATTACTAAATGATATTTAATCTACGATTTGCTTGGGGAAAATAAAAACATCTAAAAATCTGAATGGTCATAAGACATTTTAGCTGTAAATTAAATAACAACTCAAATTTCTGGCAGTTAAAATTTACTAAAGATATCTCAAAATAATTTGGGATTTATACATATTGTAGTATGTATCTGTTTTATCTTTTGAAAATGTATTGATTTAATTTAAGAAAGAAAAGTCTACAGTCTTAGTCTTATTTATGATGCATTTTTATTATAAGAATCTTTTTTAATAATATACAGCTTAACATATTCACTATTTATCAAATATACTTATGCTGTTTATTAGACACCTAAAGTGTTTGCTGTTTTTCTAATAATATTCTCCCATTCACTGGAATCCTGTCCTCTTTTCACAGGAGTAGGATAGAGTAATTGAGATATTTACATAACATATAACACACCCATAACATTCTTAAATTACACTCTTAAACATTACACTAAACATTAAACATTACACTCTTAAATACTATTAAAGAACTCCAATAATTTTACTTATGTAGTTTATATTTTAATATTTATTATATTAGAAATTAAAACAGAGTGTTAAAAATATATAGTTATTTGGGTTTGCTTTGTGGCCAAATGATTAAGGGAGACAAATTCTACATGGGCAACTCTGCAATTCAATTTTTGGATCCAGAGTCTTAAAAACAGCGCAGGTGGCTGTGTGTGCTTGCCACAAGTCCCAACAGCATGGAGAAACAAAGAGGAGGTTATGGCATAACCATTCCCCACAAGAAGTGTTTTCTCCTCCTTTCTCTCTGTTTCTGTTCTCTGGAGAGTGCATGTACCCTCTGGCAAAATTCATACAAACATACATTCTTTTCACTTATTTACCCATAACAATAAAAAACACATAGCATGTTACACAAACAGCATACATTATAATAAAACGTTTTTAAAAACCATTCATAAGGATTATTGTATTCTTTTATACTTAGTTGAATATATTTAAAGTCTGTTGTAATAGAAGAGTGCTAGACTATCATATTTGCTTCTGCATTTGATCTGTTGTGAAATCACATGCCATGAAGCGTCAGGAAAATGCCACTGTACCCTCATGAGAAAATTAGTACAAAAAAGTAACACAACATCTTGCTATTATTGTGACAATTATTTTAGCCCGATGGTCTTCTTGACAGTTATCTGAATCCCCATGGATTACCAGACAACATCCTGAGAACCTTGCTTTAATTTAGCCGCCTGACGATAGTAAATAAAGCCTTTCTTTAGAGGAGTGCTTCTCAACTTCTTTTTTCCTTCATTATCATCAATGCAAAGAAGGCCTTCTTGACATATTATTGCAAATCACAGGTTTTTGCAAAATTAATAACTAAGGATTATTTTGTTCTGTAAGTTTGAACTTTCAAGAGCCACAACATATTGTAATATTTAAGGGACTTTACTGTACTTTAAGATGTAATATTTCTGAATTCAGATTGTATTCTCTAGAGAAAGTCACTGTCATTCAATAATTGCTACATTTTAAAAAGAGACTTATGATTGGAACCTACTAACCAGGTAATATATAATTGATGAATGTGATATATTGTGTAGAGAGATGATAGGAAAATGATAGAGAGATGACAGCTCGATTGATGACAGATTAATAAAAAAGCAAACTAAATAAACAGATGAACTAAATAGAAACAAACTCTTAGATAATCCAGTTAGTAGAGTAATCCTACTTTCAAAGATATAAACTGTAAAAATATAGAGATTAATTTGCTCAATAATAAAAGACAACTTTGTGAATTTAGGTAGAAAGATGAAAACTATTAAATTAAAAATGGCTTTCTTGGGACCAGCAGATAGCGTAATGGTTACTTTGTTGGATTCCATTCTCCCATGTAGTCTACTGCAGAACGAGTCCTGGGCTGACGGCTTAAAACTCATGCCAGGCATGTGTGTGTGCGTGCACAAAATCCCAAGAGGAAAATGGAAGATAAGGGATTGTAGCATGGCCATCCCCTGTAGGAGGTGATTTCTTGTGTTCTGTCTCTCCAGTAAAGCACACACATTCCATAGCAAAAATTAAAAAAGGAAACAAAAACAAAGAAACTGCTCTTATCTAAGTGTGATTGAAATGACAGTTCTGAAAATAAACAGCAAACTCTATTCAACACTTTAAAGTTGAGGGACCAGTAGATGATGCAATGGTTACATTATTGGACTCCCACTTGGCTGACCATGATTTGAGTCCCAGAACTGGCAGCTTGAAACTCACACCAGGCTCGTGTATGTGCATGCCCAAAATCTTGAGAGAAAATGGAGGAGAAGAAATTGTGGTGTGGCTATACCCACTGGGGAAGGGTGATTTTAAACTTTCTCTTTGTCTCTTTCTGTCTCTCTGGCAAGTACACATGCCTTACAACAAAAGTATCTTAAAAGAAACTTTAAAATGTAAATAATGTAGATTCATGGGCAGTTTCATATGGTACAGGAATGTCCTATGACAATTTATCCCAATAGTAACATCTTGCATAATTATAGACACTGTAACTGGGAAATTGCCATTGTTACAATACATGACAGTTACACAGATTTGATGAGTTTACATGCAAATCACTTGTACAAATACGTGTGTAGTCAGTCCTATGTAATTTTGTCAAATGTGCACATTCATGTAACTAGCACTATGATCAAGATGCAGCACTATCCTAAGAAAAGATCGTGTCTTGGTTCTCTGTTATTGCTGCATCTACCCAGTCCCATCCCTGATGTCTGGCAACCACTAATATCTATCGTTCTTATTTCAAGATTGTAATTAA
Source organism: Tupaia belangeri chinensis (assembly GCF_000334495.1). Classification (NCBI taxonomy): domain Eukaryota; kingdom Metazoa; phylum Chordata; class Mammalia; order Scandentia; family Tupaiidae; genus Tupaia; species Tupaia belangeri. Next base: position 99,966 of record NW_006160065.1, read on the forward strand.
AAGGAATCAAATGGTATACAATCTCTTGAGATTGAACTTTTCTCATTGACTGTAATTTCCTTTAGACAAAAATAAAACACCATCAACTTTCTGAAATTTTACTTTGTGTGTTGGCATTTACCAAATAATGACACAGAGTTAGAGACTGGAAATTAAAGTGTTGTCCAGGAAGACAGTGGAAGGGGAATAAAAAAACTAGCAGAGCATTCTGAGGACTAATGAAAATAGAGAAAACTGAACCTGAGGGGTACAAGAGAAACCTGCTGAAGTAGTGGACGAGAACAGTCCACTACAACTGCCTCCTCTTCCACGCCCCTCTAGGATTTTGGTGAATTTTGAAGTTGCATGTGAGAGGAACACGAACAGCTTCTGAAAATTAGAGCAAACAGTTGGCTATCTGCAGTCTACCTATTCTGAGGAAATGGGTTTTAGAATTCAGGACTAGCCAGGGGTGAGGAAAATGTGAACAATAAATTTACAAACACCTTAGGAAAGCCATGAAAGCTATGCTCTAGAAAACTAGCCAGGGGTGAAGAAAATGTGAACAATAAATTTACAAATATCTTAGGAAAGCCATGAAAGCTATGCTCTAGAAACCTAGACAAAAGGAAGTTGACAGAGACTTATCATAGTTACAGTCTAGATTTGAATAAACTCTATGACCACTTGAATCAAGGTAATCAGTCCTTACTCTTTTCTGGGTAGTAGAAAAATAGTGCAAATACAAATAATTAATCTCTAACATCCAATTTAGAAAAGGATTGCTGGGACTATCCCATGGCATAATGATTATGTCACTGGACGCCAATGTAAAATTCACACCAGGTGCATGTGTATGCATACCCAAAATCTCAAGAGGAAAATGGAGGAGAAGAGATTGCCATCTCCTCTGGGGGGGGGTGATTTCTTGCTTTCTGTCTCTCTGTCTCTCCTGTGAGCATATGTGCCTTATAGCAAAAATATCTCTAAAAAAGAAAGAAAGAAATGGATTACTAGATATATGAGGAGAGACAGAATCATATTTTGGAAACTAGTAGGATAAATAAGAATAGAAACAGACCCTCAACTGACATAGCTATTGGGATTAGCAGCTACAGCTATAATGTATTTAATGTGATTCAATTACATATAATAAGTCTAATATTAAAGTAATCAAAGTGTAATGAACATACAAGAATATTGCAAAAAAATATGTCACTGGATATTTAGAACAGATATAAGATAAATCTACACAAAATTGTAGTTTCTATGCTCAAAGCATAAGAGTGAAAATTGTAAATTATACATTGCAGAGGAGATTTAAAAAATGATATACCACTAGTGAAACTGATCAAGAAAAATAGATAGCTATAATACAATAATCAATGTCAATAATTAAATGGAATTTCACTACAGAGTCTAATTTAAAATTTATATGAAAAGGACAAATTCTGAAATGTCTAGACATAGATAAGCAATTTTCCTCTTCATTTGGCATTTCAATCAAATTCAGTTTTTAACCTCATATCCCTATTGATTTAATTAATTAATTAATTGACAATGAGAAGTATATGTATTTATAGTGTAGAACATATTTTGATATATGTATACATTGTGGAATGACCCAGTCAAGCTAGTGAACATGTGCATTACCTCACATATATTCCACTTTTTTTCTAAGAACACTTCAAATGTACTCTCAGCGAGGTTTAAGAATAGATCTCCTGAATTTATTTCTCTCTAACCAGCTAAAATGATTCCTTGGCCAATATCTCTCCAATCCTCTCAACCCCTATCCTCTGCTAATCACCATTCTACTTTCTATTTCTTTGTGTTTGAAATGGTTAGAATCCACATACAGGTGAGATCATGCGGCAGGTATTTCCCTGTGCCTGGTTTGTTTCACTTAGGATAGCATCCTCCAAGTCCATCCATGTTACTGTAAATTGCCTCACAGTATTCCATTGTGTATATAAACCACAGTTTTCAGATTTATCAATCCATTGATGGACATCTAGGTTGATTCCTTATCTTAACTACTGTGAATAACACTGCAGGTTTTAATGAGCATTCCTGAAGCAGTGGTGACTTAAAATGTGAGTAATCAAAGTGACAGATTTCTATACTTGGTTCATAAGAAACAATCAGGAGATATCGCCACATAGTCTTTAAAATACCTTCTGCCTTTGGCTTCATAATGTCACATTATCTTTACTTCATCTTTTTATTTCTTTTTAATTTCTTTGTAAGTCGTATGTCTTTATCTTGTTTCCAAATGGTAGAATTTTCTAAAATCTGCCTGTAATTGACACATTTTTCTTAAAGGATGCTAGTCTTTCAATATGCGTGTAAGTTTCATGATCTGAACTTCTTTCAATATCAGATCTAGGCAAAAAGATGATAGATCCATAGAATTTTCACCTTGACTACATAGAACTGGATGTATTACAGGACTGTGATACAAACCCAGGACTGTGATAACTGGGCATATCCTCTTCCACCCCAAACCTGTTTATTTCCGCATCTTCTCTACTGTGCCTTTCATTCACTGAAGTGCTCAAAGCAAAAATCTATTTTTCCTCAATTTTCTACATTACTTTTTTTTTTACTATTTCTAGTTTACATATAAATGTTTTGCATCTTTGTGGGGTACGATAGTATGTTCTAAACTTGCATTTAACATGTAATAATCAAATCAAGATTATGTACATATTCATGATGATTATCATTGAATATTGTGTTAAGCTGTGCACATTCAATACTTGTTCTATTAATACCGGTTTTTTTGTTCATTTGGTTGGATTTTTGGAGGTCTATGTTAGATTGACAACTGCCTTTTTTATTCTATTGTGGTACACTGTTTCATAATTAATCCCCTTGTTTACATCCATTCCTGTGTCTATTAACCGTTTTTTTTTTTTCAAATCTCACTGCCTACCCCTATTCTGGTATCTACCACTACTTTCTCTACCTCTATTGCTCCTTTTTAGTCTTACTTGCATATCTAATATATAAAAAAATTAACTAAAAATCAATCTTTGAACTATCACTTCCACATTTTTAACATGTCTTCATTTCCATTGACAGGAATCTTGTTTGTAATACTTTTCTCTCTCCCTGGATTTCTGCAACATTTTTGATGATATTCTTTATCATCTCTCTTCTCAAGTTAATTTTTAATTGACCAATAAAACTCGTATATATTCACTGTGTACAGATAACTCTCCTTTCTTCCTAAGTTCATGTTGCTCGAGCGGTCACTTGTTTTTTTAAGTATATAATTTCTGCTACAAAATTCTCAAATATGCACTTACGTCATAACTTCTTATTTTAAAATGTAAATCAATATTTATGTTTTCTCTCATTAAAAGTAATGAGGAATTTAACTGAGAAAGGAGCCTCCTCCAACATTTCTTGCCAAATATTATTGATAAATCTGTAATCATAGTCATCTCTTTGTTTCTATTTTATCACAAAATTTGTTAACAAAACCTCTTTTTCTTTGTTCACAAACCCCAAAACTTCATTCTTGATTGCTGATCTGTAAGTTAAAGTGATCTTTTTTTTTTTTATTATCTTTTCTATTCTCTAACTGCAAACATGACAGCCATCCCATTGCATTTACAATTTAATGGTGTATAAAAGTTGCATTCCCTAATTCTATTTTTGTATGTTTTGTCAATATTTTTATTCTGAGAATAAAATCAATAAACAGGTCCTTAATGTTATTTTCAATTTTTAATATTTTAAATGTAAATTTTAATTTTTAATAGTTTTAAATGGATTTATTTCTTACTGAAACAGGCCAAATCCCCAAATCCATGACAAAAGTATCCAATTCATATCATTCAGAAAAATATCATAAGCACTGAGATATGGTAAATAAGCTTTTAATACTTTATAAGTTTCTTAAACAGTTTAATGTTCTATACCACAGCTCCACCCAAAATTTTCCTTTTCCTCCTTCTTTTAAATGTTAAAAAAATCACTAAGTTACCTAAGACCTTCTACATTTAAAATAACACTTTTTTAAAAGATATCAACCTACTATCTATGTTTGCTATGAAGCTATAACATCATGATTCAGTTTATTGACCTGTTGGGTTGAATTCAGACACCTTTTTGGTTTCAAGGATCCGTTTTTTATTTTTGTTTGTTCATTCATTCTATTTTTTTGCTAACCTAGAAATAAGAAGTAAATGTAAGTCTTTTCTTTCCTGAAATATTATTAATTTCATTTTGACACAAAATTGATATTAAAATAATTATGAATAAAATAGTTCCATTTTTGTAATTTGAAGATAGCAACATATTTTTCCCAACAACCAATATTCTAAATAATAATTCTTACTCAGGTTTAATATTTTTTCATTGCATGTATTATAATTATACCACTACTGACTAGCAATACTTTTTAGGATAAAAAAAAAAAAAATTGACAATCTAAACTATCAAAGTGATATATTTAAATATTTCTTTTTATTTTTTTTCCTAAAATTTATTTACTCATATTATTCCAGCTCTCTTCATCTTAGTATGTTAAAGGTTTTATATTGACTCTGGATTTAAACATTTCTTTGAGATTTTCACATCTTGGTATTGTCACTGTAGGTTAACACAATTCCTCCAATTGTCCTTCCAACTTGTCTATTTCTTGTCCTTTCTTATGTTAATTGCACATATCTTGGTTTGTTTTGCAATAAGTTTATTTGAATGCCATCATGGATACTACTTAAAATTCAATAGATATGTGTAAAAATAGAAAGATATACTTTTTTTCTGGATGGGAAGTCACAACAACAAAACATATCCATTCTCTCTAATTAAATGAATGACTTTATTCACTTCTAGTAAATATTATTTAATTTTTAGAGCTAGAAAAGTTGGCTTCAGAGTTTACTCGAAAGAATGGTTGTTCAAAGAGTAATTAGAAAAACCCTAAAAATGGGACCAGTAGATGGCATAGTGGTTGCATCTCTGGACACCCACGTAGTTGACCACACTTTGAATCCCGAACTCAGAGGTTTAAAACTCATCCTGAGCCCATGTGCATGTGTACTCAAAATCCTGAGAGGAGAATGGAGGAGAGGGGATTGTGTCATGGTCATTTGCCCCCCAGAGGGAGAGAGGCGTGATTTTTGCTTTCTGTCTCTCTCTGTTTCTCTGGCAAGTGGGTGCACCCTGTAGCAATAAGTCTCTCCTCTCTCTCTCTCTCTCTAAAAGAAAAAAAAAAAAGAAAAAAAGAAAAAAAAAGAACAAACCCAGAAAAGCAATATGAAAAATCTGCTCTACCAAGTCTGTGGTTAGAGCAGTTTAGCTTCAACATAGGAATTGACTGGGATACCAATGAAGTAAGGGAAAAACAAACAAACAAACAAACCAGCATTAAACAAAGTATAATTAGACATTGAGTATACATAAGGAGATACTTCAAATCAGTGAGGAAATAATAACTCATAAAAATTAATTGGTATTGGGTTAACTAAATAGTTCCAGAGAGGAAAAGAAAACAGAATCAAATTTTACATCTGCAAATTCTGTAAGTAAATGAACTTTACACTGGTATAAAAATGTAAACATATAATGACTGAAAGAAAATGAATCAATGATGAATAGATTCTTAGCATTTTACAATTAGGAAGATTAATAGCTATTCAAAATCTAGTAACATTATGATAAATATGAATTTTATTATAGTAAATTTTGCATTTCAAATGCACTATCAGGAAAAAAAGAAAGGCAAAATATTGCAAGATAAAATTGCAAATTACTTAAAAGAAAATTATTTCTAAACTCATAAAGGGTTTCTAATTTTTTTGAGAGTTTTTTGATGTTGTTGTTATAGACCACATACACTCATCAGAAAGACAGACAGAGA
>NW_006160065.1:105874-107796 GCF_000334495.1 Tupaia belangeri chinensis
GCCACATCACAATCCCTTCTCTTCCATTCTTCTCTCAGGATCTTGAGCACTCACGCAAACGAGCCTGGCATGAGTTTAAGCCACTGGGTCCGGGACTCGACTTGAACCCGACAACATGGGAGTCCAGCAACATAGCTGTTATGCCAACCGCTGGTCCTGGACTTCTAAATTTATTAAGGAGGAAAAAAAAAAAAAAAAATTTCACTTAAGAATACAAAAAAGCAAGTAGTATAAATATTAAGTACAAAAAAAATGCCAATAGTTTTCCTTTATATGACAAGATGTTTAACCTCAGTAATAATAAAAGAAAAATAAATAAAACGATTCAAATATCATTTATTAATTCTCAGGTTTGCAAAAATATAAAGAGCAGAATTATATGCTTACTTGGCAAATCATAGATAATAATGTTATGTACATATTGGTTATAGAAATGCAAAGCAGTATCATTTATTAGGGGAGATTTGGCAATATTTACCAAAATTTCAGGGATCCAGCAGTTAGCGTAATGGCTATGTCACTGGATTCCCACGTAGTCGACCACGGTTCGCGTCCCCGACCCGGTGGCTTAAAACTCACTCCGGGAGCATGTGCGTGCGTGCCCAAGATCCCGAGAGGAGGATGGAGGAGAAGGGATTGCAGCGTGACCATCCCCTCTGGGGGGTGATTTCTCGCTTTCTGTCTCTCTGTCTCTCTCTGTCTGTCTGGCAAGCACGCACACCCTATAGCGAAGACCTCTCCAAAAAAAAAAAAAAAAAAATTCACATTCGTTCATCTTTTGACCCAACAATCTTAGTTCTAGGAATCTATCCAAAGACAAATTGTCAAAACATATAAAATGACTTATGAACAAGGTTATTCATTTAGCTTTATTTGAAATAATCAATGACTGAAAAAACCTAAATGCTGTTTAGGTTAACTGGCTGAACAAATTATATTGCTTAGGAAACTATTCAAGTAAACTATGAAACATTATTCAAAGTATGCTATGTTGCTGGGAAACATATTGAACTATCCAATTTGCTAGTGTCAGATGATTTAAAAAATATTTATTTAATTTTAGTTCTTACTATTTTAGTTTGCTATAAGGCACATGCACTCACCAGAGAGAGAGAAAGAGAGAGAGACTGAAAGAAAGTGAGAAAGCAAGCCACAGGTCCATGATTCGAACTGCAGTCACCCCATGAGGGAGTCTAGCACCTTAGTCGCCATGTAACATGCTTCGTCCAGTTTGAATATTTTATAAAATGAAGAATACAATGTGAATAAAAGTCTGTAGAGAAAGAGTAAAATCAGCAACATGGTCAACCCGAAATTCTGAAATTCTTTCTCTGCTATAAAAACAACTCAACATCAAATAAACAACCGTATGCCTACCAAAAGAATTGATGGAGACCAGCAGAGTGCAGCATTAGTTATATTCTACCAACAATTTTTTAAAAAAATAATGCCAATTCTTCTCAGACTCTTCTTCAAAACTGAAAAGAATAAACTCCCAAACTCATTTTAAGTATCTTGGTCCTTTTGTGTTTCTATAACAAAATACCTCAGACTGGAAAATTTGGAAATGATAGTAACGTGTTTCTCACTGTTACTGAGTCTCAAAATCATGGTACCAGAGATTTGGTGTTTGATGAGGACCAGATCACTGAGGTGTTTCTTTAAGGAAATTTAATGTAATTTTATTTACTATTATTATTATTTCTTAACTTGTTATCGGGCATGTGTGCTTACCAGAGACAGAGAGAAAGTGAGAAAGCAAGCTGCCAGGTCTGGAACTAGAGCTAAGGTCAGCCCTGTGGGAGTCCAGAACCTTAACCACCCTGGCACCTGCTGACTCCTGAATGAGGTCTTTTTTGCAGTGACATTCTCACATGGTAGAAGACAAAGGAGCAAAAGGGGACATGAGATATTTTTCTCTT
>NW_006160065.1:107814-112299 GCF_000334495.1 Tupaia belangeri chinensis
AAGGCATGAATTCATTCATAAAAAACCCTCATAATTTAATCTTGTCACAAAAACCCTCACCCGTTAATACCAACACAAAGGAATTAAGTTTCTGCATAGGTTTTAAAGCTTATTTGTTTGTTTCGTGAGAGAGAAAAGAGAAAGAGAGACAGGCATTTCCAACAGGGTCTTCATATTTTTATTCAGCCTTATTCATCCAACCTGAATCATGGGGACGTGTGCATATCCATCCCAGGAATGCTTTGACACAATAACCAGGAAGTTTCTAATGTGAGCCTAGCTGTGTTATTACTGTGCCACTATCTGGCCCTTCAACATATATGCTAGAGGAAAAATACACTGAAATCATAGCACAAATTCTACATTACCCTGATACCAAAGCCTTTCAAGGACATTAGTAGAAAATAAATTTTTAGGCAAATATTCCTAATAAACTTATGCCCAAATTCTTAACAATGCACATGAAAAATAAATTTAGCAGCACTTTTGTTAAGGGAGATAGGGATGACTTGGAAACTGACATAAAGACATAAAAACAAATTCCCAGATAGTGAAACATCACCTGCATTTGCAAACATATAAAATTTCTTTAACAAATAAATGGAGTGAGGAAAATAAGGAGATGCAGAGAAAAATAGAGAGAACTTGTAAATTAATGAGCTTTAAGGGACAACAACCAAATGTAAATGTGTTCTTTTCTGGGACCTGTTTTGAACAAACAATGGTCATAAATTTTAAAGAAATTGATTTAGGGTGAAATATGAAGGCTATTTCTAGGGATAGTAATATCTACTCCAAAAGCAGTAGACGATCCTAAATTTTTTGGGGGAATTTCTCTGGTTTTATACTAAGTATAGCCATACACTTGACTCTCAAACTTCTCTCTCTCCATATTTCCATAATGTTCAAAATTTGAGAGTTTTGCTATGAAATAGAGTTCACTCTGTGAATGCATCTCCTATGCAATCTCCTGCAGTAGCTTATTCATCAGTATGATTCAACTCTTCTCAAAGAGTTATCAACATCTTTAACTTCACGGAAGTCTCCTATTTCTGTCAAATATTTTAGAAATATCATTCTTATGAAATTTTTAAAATCTGTCATTTCAATTGCAACAGAAATGGCACCAAAGTGTTGTGCTAATTCTATCATGTTGAACTCAAAGTCTAATTCAATAATATTTCCATCTATCAATAGTTTTATTCTTATTAAGCTCATTCACAATTCTCTATATAAATTGTTTATCCAGCAACTATAGAAAAGTCCTATCTTTTCAAGTTTGCTTTTTAAGGTTTTGGTGTTAGGGTGTGTGTACTCTCCAGAGAGAGACAGTGAGAGGGAGAGTGAGAAGTCAACTTCCAAGTGGGGGTGGCCATGCCACAATCCCTTCTCTTCCATTCTCCTTTTGGGATTTTGGACATGTACCCACATGTGCTCAGATTGATTTTCAAGTCACCAGATCAGGGTCTTGAAGCTCAATTAGGCATGTGGGAGTCCAGCCACTATGCCACCTGTTGGTCCCTCAAGTTTGCTTCTTAAATTTTTCTCTTTTTCAATTTTTTTTTTTTTGTAGAGGTGTTTACTATAGGGCGTGTGCACTAGAAAGACAGAGAGAGAGAGAGAGAGAGACAGAAAGCGAGAAATCATCCCCAAGGGTCGATGACCACACCACAAACCCTTCTCCTCCTTTCTCCTCTCTGGATCTTGAGCATGTATGCACAAGTGCCAGGCGTGAGTTTAAGCGACCAGGTACAGGACTCGAACCGCAGTTGACTACATGGGAGTTCAGTGACATAGCCATTGTGCTAACTGCTGGTCCCCTTTTTCAATTATTTTTTAAAAGTAAAGTTGAAATATCATCTTTCAATAACAGTTATTGGAAAAAATCTATAAAGTTCCTTTCCCTGTATATTTGTGAAGTATTTTTCTCAGATAGATTCCCTGTATATTTGTGAAGTATTTTTCTCACTCTGGAAATCAGGTGCCATATAAGAAATTAACTATCCTTAAGACCATCAAGCTGCGAGTTAGGATGATAGCTACCATACAACAAGTATCCACTGAAAGAAGAAAGAGAGAGAGATCTAATGCCCAATTGTTCCCGCCAGTCCATTGGAAGCACTAGACTTCAGTGTGGTGAAGCTGCCTTAGATAGTCGAACCTCAGTAGTCATTGTGAGGAGCTGAAACACAATCCAGATAACGGGACCCAGTTGGTGGCAGAGTTATTAAGGCAGCTGGATACCACATGGGTGACTGTGAGGTTTGACATGAAATTATATAATGTAACTTTTTTTTTCTTCAATAAGGTTTAAAGAAAGTTGCTACATGTCAGGTACTCTTTCAAACTTAGGAAATATTTGAGCATACAACACACATACCTTAGTTTGTATTCCTCCAAAAGCAGAAATGGAGAGATTTTCTTGAATGTAGATTATTTTATAAATACACTCAAGAAGAAGTGAGAGAAGACAGAAAGATAAGTGAGGATAGAAAACTGACATAAGGCAGTGTTATCACAGTTACTGACTGTGGGCAATAGAAGCATGATTCTTTTAGGAATCTAAAGGCAGAGGATGGAGATTTTATCCACTGACTTCTTTTTTCTATTGTCTGTGGGTTGCTTCTAGAGTCATTAATGATTCTATGTTTATGGACTACATTTTCATTCTGGCTATTCTCAGGTTGGGGAAATGTCCTGCAGACAAAAGTCTAGGAAACATTTGGTTTGATCTTAAAATAACAAATATGACTTGAGCTCTGCCTTTGTGGCTAATATTGAAAGAGGACTGATAGCCTGTGATGTTGACTATCAAGTGAGAGAGCTCTCACTGTCAATCCACTCTGTTACACATATTAAATTCCACTGTCTCGCTGATTTTTAAACTCATGACTGGCTGTAAGTCCTGAAAACATCAAAATGTTAGAGAAATAAACTTCAATACGAGTTGATATAGCTGACCCTGAGACTGAAATTGATATTTGCTTATCTTCTTTTTCCACCACATTTCCACATCTTCCATAAATTTATCCAGCATAGCATCTATCTTGAATTTTCTATGTGGTGAAATAAAACCGGTATGGTTGCTTTGCCAGCGTGTTACCTCTGTGTGTACCAATGATCTACTTAAAATCTAGCACTAGCATATTCTATCAGTCCTTCCAAGAACCAGGTAGTGAAACTTTGCTTTCTTCTCAGTTGATCACAGAGAATTCTCTTTGGGGTCAGATGTTAGAGGAAGAGATGACAATGCAACAAGTGTAGATGACACCAGGTTTGGGCAACTGGTTTCTCTGTATACATCATCACTGTTACATTTTCATTTTGATCATGACTTTCTCTGTTACAACTGGTAAAATTCAAGCTACCAAATATGTGTTCATATCAATTTTTGACATCAAAACATAACTATGATTTTTTTTTTGAAGAACACTCTTTGGCTTTCATTATGCTAACTTTGTTGATCTTTGTCACTTTATGTTAAAACTGTCTAGATCATATTATCTAAAATAAACATGTGGTTTCAAATTTACAGACTAGCTTTAAAGACATGTTTTCATAGCCATATTTATCTCATTGAATAGTATTACTGATAAAGAAAATGTTGAGCTTTTCTGTATTTTGATGTGTTCTTTTCTCTATTTAATTTTTCTTACTGTTCTAATCTTTTCATTTTCTTTATAGTAGGTCTTTTATTTCCTTGATCATTTAGAAAACAATGAACACATTACTCTTTTTTGTTGGTAACAAAAATTTAAGTACTCTAATTTTATCTTCTATGTTTTTACATTAAAAATGAGAATTAAAGTAAATATCCATTATTCATTATTTTCAGAAATGATTCATTTACATTTATTTCTGGCATTAAACTTTTATTATTATTCTCTGAGTTTTGGCTCTAGTCTTTTCAGTCATATTGTTAATTGATTATTTAATTTTAATAAACACTTATGTTTATGTACACTAATTTTGCTCTAATATTTTAATCACTCAGTTGAATCTGTTAGTCTCATAGTAAACAAAACTTAAACTTAAGCTATTGTTAAATCTTTTATTTAAATTCACATCTGCATTAGCTGAATTTTAGAATTAGTACAGTTTTTAGTCTGCACATATCAATATTAATTCTTTTATTTAAAGGATGAATGTGGATTGTATCCCCTCAGTTCCTGAAGGAAATCTTGTACAGATAATAAAACTTATGTTTCTACAAAAGGTTTGGTTTGCCCTTTTATTCTGTGGTATTGACTTTTGCTTGTTTATTTATTTATTTATTTTTTCATGACAAAGAGACATACAGAGAGAGACAGAGGAAGAAGAACACTCCCAGCAGTGTCTTCATCGCACAATACGTGACCAGCCTTAGCTAGCCAGGATAACCATTGTGGATATGCACACCCAGCATGTACACAGAGGCTCTAGGAAGTGAACTGAGAATCTTATTTGGGTCTCAGTGCATTACTTCTGTGCCAATATCTGAACCGC
>NW_006160065.1:112894-113518 GCF_000334495.1 Tupaia belangeri chinensis
CAGTTTTGCTTTTTTTCATTTTTTTGGGTTTGTTTGTTTGTTCTTGTTGTTCTTCTTTTTTAACAGGGCATTGTTATGTGCCGATCTTCCTTGTCTTAGCTTCCTGAGCAGCTCGGACCACAAGTGCACACCACCACATCGGGCTTGTAGCGTAGGTCAGGAGTCAAACTCAGGCCATCCATGTAGCAGAGAAGCCCAGCACATGCTATTACAGCAGGGCAAGTTTACTCTTGTTCGTTCTACAAATTTAATTCAAAATGTATTATTTTCTTTTAGTAAGAAATGCTGATCTGAAGATTTCTGATTTCTGATTTCTTTTCCCTTACCCCTTATCCCTCTCATTCTGCTCCTCCCAAATTCACACACTTGATTCTTCTCTCACCTTTCTCTCTTTCTCTTCTTCTAGAGGTTCATGTAATGCTTTATTTTTTAATTTCAATAATAAAACCATAATTGATATATTTTCTTGTTGTCTTATATTAATGTCTTAATTATTCTGTCCAAGCAAGTAAAGGTCATCTCATTATATTTTGATTACACTAATTATTTAATATGCTTTATCTTTTATCTTTATATTCCTTTTTTTTTTTTTTTTTTGGAGGGTTTTTTTCTATAGGGCACGTG
>NW_006160065.1:113628-118925 GCF_000334495.1 Tupaia belangeri chinensis
CACAAGTGCCTGGTGTGAGTTTTAAGCCACCGGGTCTGGGACACGAACCGCAGTCGACTACGTCCAGCGAAATAGCCATTACGCTAACTGTTGGTTCCCTATCTTTATATTCTTTACAGCAGAACATATGTCCTCATTGCATATTGGAAGGTAAGATCCTTCAGCCTCTTCCTGAATATCTTGATTTTGTATTTCACTTTTGTGTTTATCCTTCATATAAAGTACCAGCTTCAAGACTTACTGTGGGGAATGTGTATGTATTGGATTGTCAAAAAAACCCATGACTTATTTTTCTGTGTTTTTCTATGCAAAACTGTGTCAAGACTTTTCCAAAAACCCAATACAGAGAGGAATAAGAGAGTTTGATGATTTTGGCACTGAACTGTACAGCTTGGGCCTGTACTCATGTTCTTCATTTATCTGCTTAAATTTTATTAAATGACATCAACAGTCTGATACTTTCCATCTCCTGTTAGAAACATTTCAAGATGCAAGACATTCTATTGACTTTAGATTGGTTTATTGAGTCAGAATACTCCATTGAGTTGAAATAGGTTAGACTTTTTTTGCTGTTAGAGAAAATTAGCCTTTTCTAATAACAGGGAAACTGTAAGGAAAGTTGAATGTAGGGCTCATGTAACTACAATGGTATCTGCTATCTACAGTGAAATATTGGACTTTCCTGGGAACTTTATGAGCATTTTCTTTCAGAGTCATAGCACCTACATTTGTCATTATTGTTTATCTATTTTTTTCTCTTAGAAAGATAATGTCAATGGAGATAATATATTCCAGAAAATTATTCTCCAAATATTTTCCTAATTTGTTTTACAGAGAAAACGATTTCATTTTCAGATTGTGGTACTTTCTTCAGTTTTTGGTAAACTGCAGTTTATTAATCATACAGTAAAAAGTACAATATTCTAATTCTCTTATAGAAGTATCAGGGAGGTTTTTTTTCTATATTTATATTTTGTTTGTTTGTCTTGGTTTGATTTGGTTTGTTTGCTTTTGCTTGGGGAATGAATTGAATGTTTATATTAACTCAAAAATCATATGCTAAAATACTAAGCCCAGTATGATGGCATAAGAAGATAAACGTTTTGGAAAGTGATTCTTTCATGAGAGTGGAACCCTCTTGAATGAATTAGTGCCCTTGTAAGAGATTCCCTAGAGCTTATTTACCTTTCTACTATGTAAGGTTCCAGCCAGAAGACAGCTGTCTATGAACCAAGAAATAAGCCCTCAACAGAAATTGAATCTGCTGAGCTTGATTTTGAATTTCTCAGTCCCCACAAATGTGAGAAACAAACGTCTTTATTTTAGCCATCTAGTCTGTGGTTTCTATGGTCCTTCCATTAAAGTAGGCTGACAAAACAGGCAGTTTATCCAATGACCTTTTTCTCTTCAATACAAATCTCTATGATGGTGGAAAAAAAAAATCACTTGTCTAGTCTGGATTTGATTTTTGTAATTTAGTTCTTTGAATTCATTTGACCTCTTGATATAATTTAAATTCCATTAATATATTCTTGTCTTTTAAATTTTTTGCTAATTTTATTAGCTTTCAGGCATTTGCAATGAGGTCACATTGATTATAATATCTTTGCTCACACACACACACACACACACATATGCTTATTTATTTGTTCCATGAATGAAAAAAGACAGAGGGAGAGAAAGAGAAAGTGTCCACCACTACCCCCAGAGTCCTGCTGCTCTGCTAACTTTAGTCGGTCCAGCTCACTGCCCAGTGGCACGTGTTTACTACCATGCCACTGTCTGGTCCCTGCCCCCTTATATTTCCTATTATAATTTTAAACAATGATTACTAGCCTATTTTATGGGTATATCATAACATTTTTCATTTTAACTGTGATAAAATACCCATAAAATTTACCACCATAGCCATCTTTCAGTGGAAAGTTCCATTATGTAGAGTACATTCATGTGACTGTGTTACCCATCTTCAGAATGCTTTTCATCTTAAAAAAAAAAAATCACTAAAACCCTACATCCCTTTAATAAAAACTCCCATGTTTCCCAAACTTGCTCAGCCACCATTCTACTTTCTGTCTTATAATCACTTTTTCAACAAGCTCCTCTATGGGAACATTTTGAGGATTTAATTCTATTTAATTTTAGATTCTACTAAACAAAAAAAGAAATGAGTACCAGGAAGGTCGGGTTTGAACACTATATTCATTACTGTATACCTCATACCAAAGACATATGTCTTAAAATAAAATTTTGAAATGAATTTCTTCTTCCAGATATAAACCTCCTCACAATTGCTCTGTTTGATGATAAATGAAGTCTTTCAAAACCATCCAGCCAAAGCATTCTAAAAAGCTATTGGGCCGTAGTTCTTTTAGGTAAATATACTTCGAGAGCAAATATTACAAAATGAAATTACTTTAAATACATAAAAGTAAAAAAGTTGATTTGTAATGAGCATTAGTTTATATTTATATAATATAAAAGGCATCCCATATAGAAAAATAAAGGTTCAGCAAAAATCCTATTTTATTACATTGTCTGATTTTCAAATGACCATTCAATTTGCGGTAGAATACTTAAGATTTTTGCATTAAAAGTTTTGCTGTTTGAAACTAAGCATATTTTATAAAAATTAAGAAAAATATAGAATAGTATGAATATTCATTGCTCAGCAATTTTAAAATCAACTGCAATTATGATTAAAATTTTATAGTTATATTTTTGTCCCAACAAAATACTGAATGCTAATTTTACATATTTCATTCTGCTGAAAATTTTTATTCTCTTATCATTTGGGAATCTTGTACAAACTATAATAATAAAATTTAAACATTCTGTTCACAACTGGGAATGAATATTAAATGGATAAATTGATATTGAGGCAAGATGGGGAATAAAGGGAAGTTGGAGTCCTAGAAGAACTGCCCTGGATTTATGTCTCCCACATGGTAGTATTTAATAAGATTTTCTCCTAAAAATACTCTTTTGGCACTAATTCCTTAAATCTAATTTATACAACAGGGAAAAGTAGATGAACATAGAATGAGGATAAATGACAGCTATTCTGATAATCAACTGGGAAAAGAAAAACAGATTGAACCTAATATTCTAACAATATCTAATAGCAATTATAATTCCCTCAAAAAGTGCTTAACTGTATCAATACCTTTTAATTAGACTAAGCAATGAAGGGAGGATAAGAATAAGAATAGAATAAATGTATAGAAGTTTGTGGTTCTCAAACTTGATAATTAGAATTATTTGTAGATTATTTCTCTATCTATATACCCATTTATCTAACATGCAAAGGAAGACTAAAATGACTTAGACCTCAGGGATGAATTTATTATTCTTTGTAAATCATTTTTCCCCAATAGCTAAAAACTAAACTTGGAAGCTTACGTATTCAAACACCTACAAAGGAGTTACTTGGATATTTTTTCTAACATATACGTTTACCATAATAGAGGAAATGAGATTTCCCTATTCATACAGGTAGTTTCATGTTTGATATTTCAACTTAATCAATTGTAATTAAATTGAGACTAATTAAAATGGGGAATTAAAACACACACACACACACACACACACACACACACAAATGAACTGACAAGGTGAATCATTCCCGAAAGATTAAGAAGAAACTTGAAAGTAATTTTCTTAGGCAAGGAGAAAATTTTTATCATTACAGGTTAATTACCTAAGGCATTCTGGAACAGTAAGAAATAATGAAGAGGGGTCTCACATTGTTAAGACTATAAAAAGGAAAAGAAATATTGACCAAGAAATTAATTTTAGCTTTCCCCTTCTATAATTATAACATATATTTATTAAACAATGATCTGTCCTCAGAGATTTGACTAAGGCTTCTGAAAATGTGACAGAAGTAAGGAGCTGGTGATGAGGTCTGCAATTGGGAAACATAATTTTATTTTATAGATGATTAATATATTTACATCAGTCATTTTAAGTAAATAGAAAAGCATGTGGTTTTGTTTTCTACTAACCTTAGGCATAAATATGAAGTGACTAAAACTTTTGTAGGAAAATGGAATTAAAATAAGAATTTATTTTGGTGCAAAAAAGTTTTGAAATGTATGCTGAATGTTCTCATAGTACACATTTTCAATAAACTTTTTGAAGTCCCCTTGTACCCAGAGTCATGATTTTTAGTTCTCTAATATGCTGGAAAAGTCGCAGCCTGATTTTATCAAACAAATTTGCTAGCTTTATAAGCTAAATTGCTCAACTATTGGCAATCAACAAATTTACTAGTTTTAAAGCTAAATTGCTCAAATGTTGGCAACTATAATTTGACCTATATTATAGAATTCAGTTTATCCAATTTCCCCACTAAAAGGTGGGACCATGGACTAACAAGCGGGTAGTGGTTAAGGTGTTGGATTCCCACATGACTAACTGCATGAGTCCCTAACCTGGTGGCTTGAAAATCATACCAGTGCATGCACATGGGTGCCCAAAATCCCAAGGGACTGGAGGAGAAGGAATCATCACGTAGTCATCCACTCTGGGGGCTCTCTCTGTCATTTTCCGGTGTGGATGCATGCTCTATGACAAAAAAAAGAAAAGTGGTAGGTATTGGGCCATGAGGCTCCTCCCTTGTCCGTGGAATTAAGGCCCTTATGAAAGAGACTTCAAGCAGTATTGGGCGATCTCACCCTTTAACCTACTACTACATAAGCATGCAGCAAGAAGGCTTTCACCAAATGCCAGTACCTTGATCTTGGCTTCCCAGCCTCCAGAACTGTGAGAAAATGATATTTCTATTCTTTATAAATGACCTAGTCTTAAGTATTTTGTTATAGCAGTACAATAAACTAAGCCTCTATATATGTGTGCATGTGCATGTGTATGTGTGTGTATGTGTGAAAGAGAGAGAAACTCTATTTGATTTGTGATTTCTTGCTCAGTATCCATGTTACTCTTTTGGTAATAACTATTTTCTTTGAAAAGTCATCTATTTCACTCTCAAATATGTGTTCTAAATGGGAGTTAGGCACTACTCTGGAAGTGAGCACATGGCCGTGCATAGTCAGTTTATTTTGTAATCTAGCCACGGTGCTAGGTTTGAGAACAAGTCCGGAACTGCAGTTAAGCTAGTGAGAATTATTCTTACGACATTTGATAGAATTGGATAAAAGCAATTTTTCTTTTGGTTATGATTGCAAAGTGAGAGGATTTAAGTTGTGGTGCCATATGAATAGGGCCTACAAGTGAACACCACACAGAAGGAAGTAGAAGAGGAAACTGAAACACTAAGCGTCTGGATCCAGGCA
>NW_006160065.1:118956-120913 GCF_000334495.1 Tupaia belangeri chinensis
GAAGATAGCTTATTCTTGCTTTTATATTTTCATCTGTCAATAGTTTCCTTTAGTTGCTTATGCCATTTAATCTGGTTTTTCAGGCACCGTCTTACACTATTGCAGACTTGTCATCTACTCTGATTAACTTAGTCAAACAAAAATTCATTATAGATGATTACATTTTAGGATTTATTAAATGGAAGAGCAGAGGAAGAACTTTGAGTCTACAATGAGGAAAAGGAAAAGCGATTTTACTATATCCCTGTCCAACTTGAAATCTCCATGGTGGTGGAAACCATGCTCTGGAAACTCCACTGCAGTGTCCCCAGAAGAAACATATGTTTCTTCTACTCTGCTTGTAAAGAGATGGCCTCTTCCCAGAGGAATGTTATCTCACTTTGCTCAATTCTGCCTTCACATCTTGTGTGTCTAGTCAGAGAAACTTAGCTTTAAGAAAATATGGGAAATGTGTTTCTTTCCTTTCTTTCCAGCCTCTATGGCACAAGGAAGCACTGTAGTAAACGCTGGAGGGGATCTTGTAGGAAGCAATAAGCATCATTGGCAAAACCATCAACTGAAAGGATCCTGAGCCTGAAAGTAAGGTTTTGAGTCACTGCTCTCACAGTCTGACCATTGTCACCTACCAAGCTTATTGTACCAGCTGTGTTCCCTTCTGAGAATGACTATATTTTAGTTTTATGTTGGTGTTGAGGATCTAAGCATGTGTGATTGAGTTGTTGCCAAATTTTTAATAATTTATGAAACATTAGAGATCAAGATACTTTTTAAAGAATTATTTATTCAATTAAATTTATTATTATTATTATTATTTGCTATAGAACACATATGAGAGAGAGAGGGAAAATGGGAATGCAAGCTGCCAGGTCCAAGATTTGAACTGTAGTCAGCCATGTAGGAGTCAAGTCCTCAACCACCGCACCACCTGCTAGCCCCCAAAACACTTTTTTTTAATTGCCAGAGAGCACAAGGGATCACTAGATAGAGAAAAAAGGAGAGAGAAAGAAACAACACCCCTGCCTGCGGTGGAGCATGGTCATTCCATAAGACTTTTCTCTCCATTTCTCTAGTTTATTATGATTTGGGGTGCACACACACACACACACACATCCCAATATTTCTCAAACTGCTAGCACCAAGATTTGAACCATATTCAATCAAGTGATATCTGGCTCCCATTGCACAACACTTAACTGATATGCTATGGGGCCAGCACACAAAACACTCCTTCATAAGTCATCTGGGATGATGTGGTTTATACAAGGAGAGAGCAGCTAAAATACAGTCCATTCTTGTGCCTTACTCATGGTTTCATGCTCTTGAAAAGAACTTTGGAGGTGGCCTGTCAGAATACAGTCTTCAAGTCACATATTTTATCAGAGTATAGATTTAGACAGTCAAAATTTGTTTGCCTTCCTCAAAGCCACACAATTCTCAGAGAAATACACTGTTTTGTGTCTCTGTTAAATATTAAAAGGTGTCAAAATTACAGAGGATAAGCTACACAAACTGTGAACCATAAGCCTTATTTCTGTTTTCATTAAAATCTAACATAAAAATTTCTCATGACAGAACATGTAGACACTCTCCTGGAAACACTGCTACAATAGTTTCAGTAGAAATGGACGTAATGTGCTTCCCTGTGTAGTGATAGTTTATGAAAACCAATACAAGCATGGTGAGCCTTTTAGTCCTCAAATATTTAGGTCTCTGCTGTCAGGACAGGGTATGGCTCCTGTATCTTTCCATGTCAATTACCAGTCATCCCACCTTCAATATTTTCAAGCCATGATAAAATTCTGAATGTTACTTCTAACATGTTTCTCCTCTCAGAATTTTCATGTTTCTCCTCTCAGTATGAGTTTCAAGCCACTAGATCCTGAACTTGAACCATGGTTGACCATGTGGGAATCCAGCACTTTAACCACTCTGCCACCTGCTGGCCTCCAGACTCACT
>NW_006160065.1:120944-130447 GCF_000334495.1 Tupaia belangeri chinensis
TTCTTTTTTTCTTTTTTTTTCTTTTTTTTTTTTTGAGACAGGTTTTTGCTATAGGGCATGTGCACTCGCCAGACAGACAGAGAGATAGAAAGCGAGAAATACCCCCCAGGGGGAATGACCACGCCACAACCCCTTCTCCTCCATTCTCCTCTTGGGATTTTGGGCACGCACGCACACGTGCCCGGCGTGAGTTTTAAGCTACTGGGTCTGGGACTTGAACCGCGGTCGACTACGTGGGAGTCCAGCGACATAGCCATTATGCTAACTGCTGGTCCCCAGATTCACGCTTATAGGTGATTTTTCCTGTGAGACTATCCTCCCTCCCATTTGTATACTTCAAAGAGATTAAATGCAATTTAAGGCAATTTCTATATCCTATTTATTACTAAATATACTCCTTTCAATAACATAGTGAAAACTAGTTTAGCCTTCATAGCATATACATCAAAACAGTTTTGTGCATTTTATAAAATAAAATATTCTCCTTCAAAGTTTACCTCATTGATTACTTCCCTTTTTTCCGTGATTGTATCTTTTTGAAAACACAGACAACCAGTCCAAAATAATTGATGTCCACACAAAATTTCTGTAGCTATTAATAATAAGTCTTTGTAGCTTTTTCATACTGTTTATCATGTTTGCTGTACTTATCTTTCCACTGAGGTTTATTCATCATAATTGAAGTCAAGATGTGCTATTCCCTTTCTATCCACAAAGATGGTTTATAGATTTCTAGAGAGATAAGATTTTTTTTTAAAGGCTTTTGCCAAAGAATATGTGTATTTGCCAGAAAGAAAAACAGTGAGAGGGACAGTGAGAAGTCACCACTGCTGTAGGAGAAATGGTCATGCTATAATCCCTTCTCCATTCTCCTCCTGGGATTTGGGGCATGCATGCACATGTGTCCAGTGTAAATTTCAAGCCACCATGTCTAGGATTTGAACCACAGGCAGCCATGTGGAAGTCCAGAACCTTAACCACCTGATGGTCTTGAGACAAGACATATTGTAAGAAATATGGGCCAGCCAGTGGCTGGTGGTTAAGGCAGCTGGATCCCACATGCCAAATTATATGGTTCAAGTCCTAAACCTGTCAGACTGAAAAACACATTGGGCACATACATGCACCTGCCTAGACTTCCAAAAAGAGGGACCGCATCATGACCATCCCCACAGACAGTCTCTGTTTCTCTTTTAATATGATCTTCTGGACAATGGATTCTTCCACATGGCTGACCTTGTTTCAAACCACAGTCCAGTGGCTTGAAAAATGCAGTAAGTGCATATAGAAGAAATGGAAGAAAAACTTGTAGCCCAACCACCACACATCATTAAGGGTTCTCTGTTTCTCTGTTTCTCTCTCTTTCCCCCCTCATCCCCCTCACTACTTCACCTGTCCTCTAGCAATGAAAAAAAAATAAAATAAGAGAGAAACAGGAATAGAATAAATATTTCTGATACACTTAGCAGGTTTTGGGCCGGCAGCTTCACACTGCATGGAGGAAACTATCCCACATAGATGACCACTGTTCTCGTCATAGATGACCACTGTTCTCGTCATAGATGACCACTGTTCTTGTCATAGACTTCTTGACTGGAATGGCGTGTTGGCTGGCATACGAATGACCAGGATCCTGACAGGAGACAGGATGGAGGATAGAAAGAAAAGGGAGTACAAGGTCCAGTAGGTGGCATACTGATTAAGGCACTGGATTCCCACATGGCTAACTGAGATTTGAGTCCCAGATCTGGGTACTTGAAAATCAAGCCAGTCACACATATGTGCTTGCCCCAAATCCTAGGAGAATAGAGGAGAAGGAATGGTGGTATGACCCTCCCCCCAGGCGGTGATTACTCACTTTCTCTCTCACTATCTCTCTCTAGTCAGCCTAATCACCCTATCACAAAAAAATATATAAAATAAAATATTGATTAATTAAGAAAAGGAAGTATAACACAACCAGGTCCCACTGGGCTGTCTCCCTATGTCTCACACATGCTCATGCATTTGCTTCCATCCTACAAAAATAAAAAAGAAGAAAAAAGAAAGAAAAGAAAAGGATATATAATTCCAGTAGGTATAGGACAATAAATATCATAAAGACTGTAGTACATGAATTTATTACGACCATTGTGCTTTCATAAAAAGTAAAAAAAAATTTTTTTTCAACAGTCTGAATTATTAACATTCTAGTGATTTAATTAACATATATTATATATGTACCCAATTTATATGAACCAACAATTTTTTTTGTTTGCTTGTTTTGCTATAGGGCATGTGCACTTGCCAGAGAAAGAGAGAGAGAGAGAAAGAGAGAGAAAGTTAGAAATCATCCTTCTCCTCCAATGTCCTCTTGAGATTTTGGGCACCCATGCTTGGTGTGATTTTCAAGTTGCCAGGACTAGAACCAGGCAGCTGGCCTTGTGGGATCCAGCACCTTAACATTCAGGTAACCTGTTGGCTGACTATCAAATTATTTTTAATAATTGCAATCCTATTTTTCAATACTCTTGGAATTTCAATTTAATATTTTCTGTCTTTTTATTAAAAAGAAATAAATTAAAATTAAGTTGTATAAAGTGTTTTATAACCTAATAATATATATTAGTAAATAGGTTATAATAGTAAAAATAATAACTAATTGGTCACATAAATTAGTGTAGACATTTGTAGTATTAAGATATTTTTCTATTTTTATCAAACAAACTGCATATCATATAATATTCATGTCTTTTAATCCATTTGCCTTTGATTGTTATATATATATATATACACACACACATATATACATATATATACACATATACATATATAAAATTGCACTCACTAAAGAGAGAGAGAGAAGAGAGAGAGAAAGAGAAATCACAAACCCAGGAGGATGGTCACACATCAATCTGTTCTTCATTCTCATCTCAGGATTTTGAGCACACATGCACACATGCCTGGCATGTTCCCTAGGTTGTCAGTTCCAGGACTCCAACTGTGAAGCTGCCACGTGGGATCCAGCCACCACACCCACCAGTCTACCGGCTGACTCATAGAATTTTTTTTCTAAGTTTATCTGTTGTTTCTTTTCTTTATTAATTAATTTATTTTTTTCATTTCATTTTCTTTTATACATTCTATCACATTATTATTTGTCTTACAAAGTGGATATTTCAACAGGTGAACATTTCTCCCTAGTACAGTTGATAACACTACAAAACATATTCAACAGATAATACCACACCTCTTTGTGCCATTAATGCTTTGCCTCCCTGTCCCTCCCCCAAATGTCCTTCCTCAGACCCTCCTCTTTCACACACACTATATCTGGTATTTACATCTATATACTGTGTTTCTATATCCTTTAGTCAATTAATTTCAGTCATAGAGTGCGGACACTTGGTATATATTAAGTGGGGACATACAATGCTTCTCCTTCATTATCTGTTTCTTTAATAAAGGAGGGAGACAGAGAGCAAATTAAAGAGACAGCACTCACATCTGGATCTATTCTGTAACCCACCCCAAAGCCTCAGTCAGCTTCCGATTTGGGCATGACTGTGTCCAGAAAACTGGGAGGTCTCTGGAAGTGAACCCGGAGCCCTTCAATGTGGAACTGCCTCAAAGAACAGCACGCTGCACCACTGCACCTCCATCTGGGTGTGAAAGCATGTAATTAACATACATGATACCTTAATAATGCTAATAAACAATGCATGGAACATTTTATAATAATAACACAATAGAATTATTTTACATGTGTCTTAGTAAGTTTAATTCACTAAGTACATCAGAATAAAAGTCTTAGTTAACATTATTTTGTAATATTATAAAAATACAAGTATGCATGTATGGAAGAAATAAAAATTTTGCAACCATTTCTGGATATTAAAAGGAAGTCTTTATTAGTTTTTAAAGAAGTCTTCTCTGTGAACTCTAGTACATGGTTTTCTTGTGAAATAGAAACAGAAGTATAAAATGTTATGATAATTGTTTATATTTAATTTGAAGTTTACTGTGATATATAAGTATTTGACTCTTTCACTCTGAATTAGAGCTTTACATTCAAAACACTTGGCAAAACGTTGCCTGACCACAAAGCATATATTGCTTATACAACTCAAATATCATTAAAAACCATTACTTCCGACCTTCTCAATTTGGACCTAGGCTGTGAGCCAGGATTTGGTATACAATAATAAGCAAGATGGAAGACTTTGGCTGTTGGCAGGATAGAAATATGGTTAAATAAGCATAAAAACAAAATAAATAAAAAACTATGGTTCAGTGTATACTTTCTGGGAAGATTTATGATGTGCAAATATGGAGAATATATAAACTAAAACAAGATTTTTTTTACTAAGGTTACTTCTGTGGCAATGATTCTCAACACAGACTACATTTTAAATTTCCTGAGTAGATTATAAAACACACCAATTAGAGTTTCATCTTTAGGGTTCTAATTTTATTGGCATAGAGTAGGACCTAGTCATTTGTATTTTTAAGAATCTATGGCTAACTGTAGTGTGGAATTTCAATTCAGAAACATTTCTATATCAAAGTGAATAGTATATATATAAAAATCCAAATCAGAGAATAAATAGAGCATTTGGAAAAAAGAGTTTAGTAGATACCACAGTTCATAGTGTGTTTTTTTTGGGTTTTTTTTTTTTTGGAGAGGTTTTCGCTATAGGATGCGTGCGCTGACCAAACAGACAGAGAGAGACAGAGAGACAGAAAGCGAGAAATCACCCCCCAGAGGGGATGATCACACCGCAATCCCTTCTCCTCCATTCTCCTCTCGGGATCTTGGGTACGCACGCACACGCGCCTGGTGTGAGTTTTAAGCCACCGGGTCCAGGACGCGAACCGCAGTCGACTACGTGGGAGTCCAGTCCAGTGACATAACTATTACGCAAACTGTTGGTTCCAGTTCATAGTGTTTTTTAAAAAAATATTTTATTGAGTTTATTTATAATTATTTCTTTTTTTTTTTTTTTTTTTTTAATTTGACCAGAGAAAGAAAAATAAAGTGAGGAAGCAAGCTACTAGGTCCAGGATTCAAACTGCAGTCAGTTATGTGGGAGTCCAGTGCCTTAACCTCCACACCATCTCCAGCCCCAGTCCATAGTTCGTATTTAGTATGCTTGTGCCAGGAATGCAACAGAAGTTACCTACGATTTCTTAGCAATGGAAATTAAAGAGTCATGTGACTCTGAAGTAACCTTAGGCTCACTGAAACAGGTGTCAAGTGCCCTACTTTATTGTTTTATTTATGCTCACAGTTTTATATTAAAATATTTTTAAAGAAGTTTATGTATTTATCCCATGAGTGATGTAGAGAAAGTGAGTCTACAAGTGCATTCCAGACAAGGTCTTGATGCCGCAATCCACCCTCCAGTCTCAGACAGCCTGGATCACCTGCACTTGGATGCCCTGTGTATTCAGGGTGGGGTCTCCAGATACAAACAGGCAACTTTCTGCCTGTGAGTCTGCCCTGATGAGCATGGTGTTTTTCACTGTGGACCATCTGGTCCCATTCTGTAATAATATTTTGCAATAGATGCTTAATGAGTGTTTGGACATGGCTTAAAGTTGGTAAAATTAAATACCGAGTATATATCTCATAGAACTGCTGTAGTTGAGTAATGTAGAAATCTCTGTGTTTCTATGACAGTGTGATCAAGGGACATAACAAAGATACATGACTGTAAATATTTTCATAGCATTAAATAATTACATGAAACATTAATTTCAGAAAGCTTATCGTCTGAAATCAAACAGGAGTATGCTAACCTCTTGTATATTCAAGATTGTTGCCTTGTCAAAACATATAGTAATGTATAAGAAAAAAACAATATATTTTAAAATGATAAATGGAGGACCAGTAATTGGTATAATGGCTATGTCACTGGACTCCCATGTAGTCAACCATGATTCGAGTCCCAGACCTGGTGGCTTAAACTTATGCATGCATGCCCGAGATCCCAAGGGGAGAATGGAGGAAAAGGGATTGCAGTGTGGCCATCCCCCCACCCTGGGGGTAATTTCTTGCTTCTGTCTGTCTGTCTGTCTGTCTCTGTCTTTCTGGCAAGCACATGCCCTATAGAAAATATATCTTAGGGGAGTAAACATCATCTCTGTGATTGACATATAAAAGGTGGTCACTTAAATATGAGAAAAATTACTTATTCTTGGAACGATAACACAAAAAATACAAGAATGGACATTCATGCCATCTGCTCCTTATGTCACTTATCAAAGGACATGGTATTTTGTGATGTGATTTTCTCACTTGTAAAATGTTACCAAATTATTCATACCTCAAAATTATATGGATGAAATGAAAAAAATTTCGTGAAATGTTACCTTGTAATGTAATAGTCATAAAACTCCTTAAACACATACGCCCACAGACACATTTGTAAACAAAGTAATATAAAAATGAAGATAATGGCATCACAATCTATATTATAGATAAATTATGAGGATATTAAATGCTAGATTTGATGGTAGCTTGAACTCTGACCGGACACTGAATTTACTACTGTGTGATTTTTGGCTAATCTTTTCCTTCGAATTTGGAATTTAACATTTTGATTCTCCACCACACTGAGAAGAAATGAGAAAGTGAATTCTCACGGGAACCTCCTCTTTGATTCCCGGCTTCAGATCTTTTCTCTGTGTTTGGGATCTATATTGCATATTCTTCTTTTGATCTCTGCCTGAGAAGGCCACTGACAACAGACATAAACTTTGGTATGAAAAGTTAGATGGTCATGCACCAAACTTTAAAAGTGAATGTAATAAGGATATTCTGGGTACATTGTAACTATGTTAAATCCAATTAGTATATTGGTAAGAGATTGCCCAAATTTTAATAATAGGTCAATTTATATGTTCATCTTTCCTCTCTTTATACTTCAGTATTACAGTAGAATTATAATTGTACAAGAATGTTATACAAAGACTAGACATCAAACATAAATGTGGAATATACTTAATAGAGAGTATTAGACACTAATATTTGTAAAATAGCCTTCAAACAGCTGGCAGTAAATGTAAACCACCAAGTTTAAAGCAAGTAAAATAAAGAAGACAAAAATTCACAGAAGATGGTGAAAATATAAAATTGACATATGGAAAGTGTGTGTTCAATTATTAGTCAAGGAAAAGCTTAATAACAGTTATTGAAATACTGTAAATGCAAAGAGTGAAAAATTCCACAGTGTATTTATATCCAGTGTCTGTTAAAGTAGGATACATAGGAACCTTTATACATTACTGGTAGAAATGAAAAATGCTTTAGTCTTTGGGAACAATAGCTGGCAGTATAATTTTTTTTTAAATATTAAATGTGCTTTTTATATGTTCAAATAATACTAGTTTAAATAAATTATTCTGCTAAAGTTAAATTACCTATTGCATCATTGGAAAACTCATGACCTATTTTTCAATATTTATCTATGTACAAATGTGGCATGACTTTTCCAATGACTATATATATAGAGAGAGAGAGAGAGAGAGAGAGAGAAAGAGTTGGTTTTATTTCTTCAGAGTAAATTCAAATTCACATACACACAAGCAAGAATGCTTTTATATGGGAAAATAATAACTTCTCATACAACCATACAATTAATTAGTATGTAAAATATTAAACATTAAATATTTACCACAGGCCTCTCTCCCAAGGCAGTTTTTTTTTTTTTTTTTTTTTTTGAGGTTTTTACCTGAGTGCATGTACGCTCGCCAGAGAGAGACAGTGAGAGGGAAAGTGGGACATCACCCCCTCCCCCCAGGAGGGATGGCCATGCATCCCTGTCCTCTTCCACGGATCTGGGGCATCCATGCACATGTACCCGGCATGAGTTTCAAGTCACTGGGTCTGGGACTCAAACCATGATTAGCCATGTTGCAGGGCATTGATTATAACAGTTGCTGACCTGTAGGACTGCACAGTTGCTGGTGATCGTCTCTGATAATCACAGACACACGGGGAGTTCAGGCCTACTCTCAGGCTCTTCTCTAGTGACATTTCTGATGAGAAATATTGGAGAGTAAGTTTGAAAATTGGACAAATCTCTTTCTGCAGTCTGTTCTGGCAGAGTGAAGAAGCTCCTACTACACAAAAGGAACGAAGTTTCAGTCTGATCATTTCCCCCATGAGGGACAGAGTCATAAACTGCTGAAAGTAGCAGCAACCTCATTATCCTGAAAGAACAGGAGAATTATTACAGCTAGAGAAATGGAAAAGTCTTCAATTCCAGGTTGGGTTAAAGACACCATCTTTGGTCAATACCATCAGAGGAAGGGGCCGGGCAGTGGCCCAGTGACACTGTGTGATGCTCTGCCAGGCTGACACACATGTGAAGCATCCAGATTCATTTCCAGAAACCTCCCTGAGTACACCAGGCATATGTGTACTCTGATCTTGGGCTGGCTACAAATAGGGGTGGTTTGTAGCATCAAAACCCTCTGGGGGTGCTGCCTCAGTCCCTCTCGCTCTCTCTCACAGTCTCTTTTACTCATGGAAGAAGTAAATAAATAAACTGATAAAAAAAAAAATTATCAGAGGTATCTTAGTGGTCGATGAGTGGTAGAATCCCAAGTAAAACCCCTATCTGAGACTCAGCGACACAGGGCCTGCTTAAGACTGCGACTAGAATAGAGAAACCTCCCTTGATCTACCCACTGTGAGTTAGCTGGCACTAATTAACAAACAAATGAAGTCTGCTGGGAGTGGGAAGGTGGTTGTAAAGAGATACCGTCTCTGAGTTACAAGCATATTCTGTGGATCTAAAACAGGGACATGAAGAAAATCCTCTAATAAACCAAATCCACATTAGAAACATGGTGACACTGGAGGTAGTTGAAGTCAGTGATGTAGGAAAAGGGTGGGAACAAAAATCCAACTCAACTTCTGTCAATTGGGAACCAACTGCAAGTGGTAACTGCCAAGTAAAATAACTAGAGTTAATTTGATAAGCCTGCTAAAAAGACAACATGAATGAACACATGAGGAATTTCATCAGTGAAAGAAACTATAAAAAATAAAAAAGAAAAATATGAAATCTAAAATCATAGTAACAAAAATAAAGATTGCACTTAAAAAACTCATTAGTAGACTTAACACAGTTGAAGAAAATTCATTAACTTATGTAAGTGAAACTTATTGAAACTACATCACCAAGGTAAACATCGTGAAATATAAAAATAAAAAGAACAGGGTAGAGTAATCAAGAGCTTTCAAACAATATCAGGTGGTCCAACATATGTATAGTTAGTATCACAGAAGGAAAGAAAGATAAAATAGAGCAAAGTAATATTTGAAAATTTAATGAGTGAAAAATTTCAAAAAGAAGAATGAAAGGCACTTAACCACAGATTCTAGAAACTCAGAGCACATGAAAAAAGATAAATGCTAAAAAATAAATAAGATAGGGTCCAAGCAGTATCACAGCAGTGACACACCATGAGGACCCACATGAGAAAGGTCCTGGGTTCATGTCCTAGAATTT
>NW_006160065.1:131822-151417 GCF_000334495.1 Tupaia belangeri chinensis
CCTACACAGGCTGGGCATATACGCCCATGCCAATGAGCTGAGCTGGCTGAGACCAGGGATAGGTTGCAATGTGAGAATCCCTTTGGTGGTATCTGTCTCTTTTTCTTTCTGTCTCTCTGTTATAGAAGTAACATACACACACACACTCACACACACACACACACACAGAGACTTAAAAACGTTACACCAAAATGGCTGAAATCAAAGATAAAAAGAAATTCTTAAAGACATAAAAAAACAAAAGACATGTCACAGAAAGAGAAGCAAAGATAGGAAAAATTGGAAGACTAAAAACTGACATTTTAAAAGTACTGAAACGCAAAACAAAAAGGAAAAAAATGACATTATGGAATTCTATACTAACAAATTACCTTTCAAAACTCAAATATATAAGGAACCAGCAGTTAGCGTAATGGCTGTGTCGCTGGACTCCCACGTAGTCAACCGTGGTTCGCGTCCCGAACCCGGTGGCTTAAAACTCACGCCGGGCGCGTGTGCGTGCGTGCCCAAGATCCTGAGAGGAGAATGGAGGAGAAGGGATTGCGGCGTGACCATCCCCCATGGGGGGTGATTTCTCGCTTTCTGTCTCTATGTCTCTCTCTGTCTGTCTGGCGAGTGCACACGCCCTATAGTGAAAAAACCTCTCAAAAAAAAAAAAAAAAACTCAAATATATAATAAAATGTTTTGGAAAAAAACGCATGAACATATGCACACAGAAGTTAGCATAAGACCCAAACTACAAAAATTATAAGGCAAATTTTTCAGATAGAAGAATATGACACCATGCAGAAATCTATATTGGTTGACAAAGAAACAATATTTATTAAAATTTAATATTAACATAGACATCAAATCGTATTCAGCTTTAAAAAGATTTGACCATTTAAAACAATATATATATAGGGACCAGCAGATGGTGTAATGAGTACATCACTGGACTCCCATGCAGTGACAGTGTCCGGTTCGAGGCCCGGACCCAGTGGCTTAAACTCATACCAGGTGCATGTGTGTGCATGCCCAAGATCCAAAGAGGGAAATGGAGGAGAAGGGATTGTGGCATGGTCAACCCCCTGGGGAGTGATTTCTTTCTTTCTGTCTCTGTATCTCTCTCTTTCTGATGAGTGTGCACAAAAGAGACCGAAAGCGAGAAATCATACCCTTCCCCCTGAGGGGATGGTTACACAGCTATCTCTTCTCCTCCATTTTCCTTTCATAATTTTGGGCACACTTGCACACATGCACAGCATGAGTTTCAAGTCACTGGATCCAGAATTTGAACTGAGGTTGGCCACATGCAAGTACGACACCTTACCCACTATGTTACCTGCTGTCCTCAAGTATTATTACTTTACACTAGCTTCATTTCTAGGTCAGGAAAAGCAGAATAACTTTAACTATCTGAGGAGAGAGAATGGTAGGCCATTGTCAAATGTTTGATATAATGAGGTTGACTGTAGGGATGAGGAGACTCGTATTCATGGAATGAAGAACAAAATCCAACTTAGTCTTTTCATTGAGAAACATAAAATCTTGGGACCAGCAGGTGATGTTAGGCGCATGTGCATCGTGCCAAAGATCCCAGGAGGAGAATGGAGGAAAAGGGATTGTGGAGTGGTCATGCCCCCTGGGGAATGATTTCTCACCTTCCCTCTCACTGTGTCTGTCTCTCTCTTCCCAGCAAGTGCACGCACCCTGCGGCAAAAACCTATTAAAAAAAGCAAACAAACAAACAAAAAGGAAACAGAAAATCTGGTTTAATCACCCTATACTTTCTATGGTTTATGATTTCCAAAATTTTTCATTTTTTTTCATTGTTTTTTTTGTGTTTGGTTTGATTTTTTTTTTCTAGAAGGCATGCACATTAGCCAAAGAGAGAGAGAGAGAGAGAGAGAGAGAGAGAACTCTCTAGTGGGGTGTGGTCACACTGCAATCCTTTCTCCTCCATTTCTCCATCTTATTAGGATTTGGGGGCACAGGCACTAACCATGTTTTTTAAGCTACCAGGCCAATACTCTAACCATGTGGTGGCCATGTGGGATCTAGCTCCCTTCACCACCAGGCCATGGTACCAGCCCCCAAATAACTCAAAAAGTGATTATTTTAAAAATGTAAATTTATATTACTTCTAGAATATTGCTCATACATTAAAATTATTATTATTAAGATTAGTACATTCTATTATATTTTCATATGTCAGCGTGGATAATATTACTTAACATTTTGACATTCTATGGTATTAGTCTGTCACAGTTTTTA
Source organism: Tupaia belangeri chinensis (assembly GCF_000334495.1). Classification (NCBI taxonomy): domain Eukaryota; kingdom Metazoa; phylum Chordata; class Mammalia; order Scandentia; family Tupaiidae; genus Tupaia; species Tupaia belangeri. The sequence goes on from NW_006160065.1 coordinate 134,080, forward strand.
AATTTGTAATGATTTTAATATATTTAAGGCTAATTTTATTATTTTCGAGAAAGCAATTTTCACTACTAAAATCAGAGTAAAGGGAAAGACATGCTCCAATGTGAAGAAATGTGCTGAATATCATGTGGTTCAAGCAATCACCTTTTGTAAAATAATACCTATGCTCTTATAATTTTGTCTTCAAAATTTTTGATAACCTAAATATAATAGAAAACCAGTGATTAAAGTCAGGTTTTATAGAGTTTCGATTTCTATTTAAAGAATCTTTCCAGAGACCAGGTAGTGGCATAACAGTCATACCATTAAATGCACAAAGGAAGGTCATAGGTGTTTTTTGCCAAGGCCTCTGTGCATATCAGCCACGCATGTGTTCTCGAGACGCAGGCTGGCTGAGGCTAGGGTAGACTCCAGACCCTCTTGGGGGTGTCTGTGACTTTATTGCTCTTTCTGTTCTTATTGCTCGTGGAAGAAATAAAATAAATAAGCTTAAAAAACAAATATATTTCTAGGAAAGAATCGGGAGCAGGAAAATAGAGCAAAATGGAATCATTCAATATGAGACACATAAATGTAAATGAGATAAGAAGAAAGAAGTTTTGTCAGTTTAGTCTCTGAAACAGCTTTGGGTTCAGCCCCCTGTTTTAATCCTCATAATGATGTGGTTTATTGGGTTATGATTACTCACAATTTTAGATAAGACTATTAACAGTCCAAATTGGTGCATAGATAATGTTATTTAGTGATGCATCCACACGTGTAAATTTATCAATGTAATCATTAGGAAAACCACTTGTGGAAGTTCACCAAAAAATCAGATTTCTGTAATAATCGAGTTAAGGTGACATATACAGTAGTACTTAACACACATCATGTCTCTGCAATAGAAGAGAATTGTTTTAAAGTAAGGACACTTGAGGTCCACTTGCACAAATGTGATTTATGTACTCTGAGACAAGGCCCAAGCCCTTGCATTTATTTTAAAGGCCTCAAATAATGCTAAAGTTGCTAGGTTTGGCAACAGTGATCTATTTTAAAAAGCAATGTTCTTTTATTACAGGTCTTGAGAGAAAGGTAGATGTCAGTGGATTTTAGAGGATTTTATGAAAACTGTTTAAATAAGAGGACCCAGAACAATATAATAGATGAAAGATCAGGAAAGGGAGAAACAAGTAGATAGTTTCTGTATATTTGTTTTCCTCTGAAAATTTATTAAGTATATTTTTAAAATGCTAATACAAAGAGAGCCATAAAGACCCTCAGAGATGAGAAATATCTTGCCAAATTACGGATAGTGTTTGAAGTATGAAGAACAAGTTATTTTGATATTGTTTTTTAATTTACATTTTTAGAGAGCTTTTTGCTATAGTGTGCATATGCTCACTAGAGAGACAGAGAGACAGAAAGGGAGAAATAACCCCAAGGCGGATGGTGATGGCCATGCTGCAATCCCTTCTTCTTCATTCTCCTCTTGGGATTCTGGGCACACATGTACACGCACCTAGCATGAGATTTAAGCTGGGGTTCCAGGACTTGAACCTCAGTCGACTATGTGGGAGTCCAGCAATGTAACCATTATGGCATCTTTGGGAGCTATACTTTCTTTCCTCTCAAATATGTTGATTCCAATGATATCAATTATTATTTATTTTGATCTTTTAAATTAAGTTCTTATAAATTAAAAAACTATAAAATATTTAAGAAATAGCTGTGTTGGGGCTCTCCAAAATCAAAGCAGTTGAAAAAATTTTGCCCTGTAAGCCAATTATTTATTTAATGTAAACTTTCCCTAGTATGGACTTGCTGAAACTGCAGTGATATGTTAACTTGTTTCTAGAAAGCTTTAGATCACATGAAGTTAAGACTCAAAGCATCTTTAAAATTATTTATTTAGTCCAATCTTCTCAAATTTTAGTCATACCAGTTCAAAACTTCTTTTAGAAATCATAGAGTATGACATTTTAGAGCCACAGACAGATTTGTAAATACTAGAGCACACTTAAACTTTCTTATGGCTAAGAAACTGTGTGGTATGGATTATTAGAAGTCCAATGCGCTATCCATTGTGCAATAGAGTCTATGGATTATTAATCCCAGATCTTCCATGGTTCAGCAATCCCTCAAAAAAGTGTGATTTCATTAAGAGTTACTAAATTTATCTGTACATACCTTGTTCAGTAAATTTAGTTGCTGAGAAAAAGAAATATACATACTTTTTAAATAATATACAATAGCTCACTGATTTCTGAGAATTAGTATTCTCAAAAATATGTGGTTTTTTAAGTATAAATACTTTTTCAAACATAAATATGATTAATGACTACATAAAATCACTTAAAGCTATATAATTAAACAATTACATTTGAGATACTGCCATAAAAAAAGCAATAAGCATTTACACAATGCAAAATATCGCACATGTGTGGGTGGTGCCAATAGGGCAAAACATTAGCTAGAACTTTTTCCTGTGATGAGTTAACACTTGGGAGTCAAATGACATAGAACTTAGTTAGATTTAAAATTAAAAGATTTTGGGATCAGCAGATGGCATAATGGTTACATCACTGGACCACACAGTAGACCATAGTTCTAACCTCAGACCTAGAGGCTTGAAACTTATGATGATGGACACAAGTGCTTGTGTGCCCAAAATCCTGAGAGAAGAATAGAAAAGAAGAGATTGTGATGTAGCCATCCCCCTGAGGGTTGATTTTTTCACTTTCTGTCTCTGCCTCTCCAGAGAATGCACGTGCCCTATAGCAAAAATCTCTCTTAAAATAAATAAGTAAATAAATAAATAAATAAATAAATAAGATTAGAAAGATTTTCAGTTATGTAAAGTTTAAATCTAAACCATAGTAAAATGTTGTAGTTAATAATGTGGATTTTGTACCCCAACACCTAGATTCATTTCCTGCATCAGCAGCTTCACATTAACTTTTAAAATACTATGTGTATTAATTTCATAACTTTTTAAACTAACATAATACTCTCTATTTCATAGATTGATTAGGATTAAATTTGTTAATATATATAAAGGGACACAGAACACGGTCTGGAATGCAGTCATATTTTTTCTCTTAGTAAGATAGTTTTTATTTAATTATAACACATAAAGAGCATAAAAGTGGGACCAGCAGTTAGTGTAATGGCTATGTCACTGGACTCTCATGTAGTCAATCGCAGTTTCAATCCCAGACTCGGTGGCTTAAACTCACACTGGGCATGTGTGCGTGCATGCCCAAGATCCTGAGAGGAGAATGGAGGAGAAGGGATTGCAGCATGGCCATTCCCCCTGGGGGGGCGGGGGGTGATTTCTTGCTTTCTATCTCTCTCTCTTTATCTCTCTCTCTGTCTTTCTGGCGATCGCATACACCTATAGCAAAAGCCTCCACCCCGCCAAAAATGCATAAAAGTCATAAACGTTTATTATCGTTAATTGACAGTGTCATCATGACTGGATTGAATGATGCCTGTAAGGCTTGTGAACCATTGTTACTAACTGTGTCTGTGAACGTTTTTCCTCACAAGACTGACATATGAATTAAAGGACTGAGAAAGACCCACCCTCATTGTAGAGGGGACCATCTAATTAGAGTGCTAGGAGTGTGGGAAGAATAAACAGGTGGTTTATCCTGTTTTGTTTCCTTTCCTCCTCTCTCTTCCTCTCTCTCTCTCTTAAACCTTTCTTCTAGAATGAGGTATGTGTTCTACTCCTACACATTGCTTGATCCAATCTTGCTCCAACACTTGGCCCTTGGTTTCCTTTGATCCTATCATCTCCTAGTCTCTGCTGCCCTACACCCAAACAGACTCCAAGTTGTTTAAACTTTGAATTCTAGATTCATATAAGCAGTTGTGCAAAGGTACCAAGGCCTGTGGCCAACAAAGGCACCCTTCAGACCTTTTTTATTTTTTATTTTTTTATATTCAATCACTGTGTATCATTATAGCCTACCAGATAAGTTTCCCCATCATGAGTACACTATATATTGGTCCAGTCAAAGATAGCACCATACATATTATCAATAGATAATTTTTCATTTTTGTGGATCCTTATATGTTTTGCTTCTTCCTTTTTCCCCTTGATTCCCTCCGTCTACGCTCTCCCATTTCCCACCCTCCTCTCACACAGTCTCTAGTATCCACAGTGGCTTTGGATGCTTTTACAACTTTCAGTCTTTCAGTTTCTGAAATAGAATGCAGACAGTTGATATGTATTGAGTGGGTATATACAATGACTCTCTTTCATAGTCTGGTTTGCTCCACTTAGCAGGATACAAAATCAATATAGAAAACTCTATAGCATTTCTATACACTAACACTGAGTAGATGAGGTGGAATTAAATAATGCAATCCCATTTACAATAACCAGTATACAATACCTAGGCATAAATATAATGAAAGAAGTCAAAGATCTCTATAAGAAAAACTATGAAAAGCTAAAAAAAGAAATTGAAAATGACACAAGAAAGTGGAAAGACATCCCATGTTCCTGGATTGGAAGAATTAATATAATTAAAATGTCAGTTCTACCAAATTAATTTACTTATTTCATGTGATCCCAATCAAATCACCAGAGGCATTCGTCACATATTTAGAGAAAACAATCATAAAATTTTTCTGGAATCATAAAATACCCTCAATTGCCAAAGTAATATTGCAAAAGAGTGGGGTAGGTGGCATCTCACTCCCTGACCCTGTAATATAAAAGTGAGATAATAAAAACAGCATAGTGCTGGCACAAAAATAGGCATGTGGACCCTTCAGACCTTAAACCGGAACTTCACCTGTTCTTCTGCTTCAGAGTTTTCTGAGGGCCCTGTTCAGACCTCAGACTAGAACAGTACATGCTTTAGAGTTTTTCAGCTGATTCTCCAACTTTTAGACAGCTTGGTATAGAACTTCTACACTTCCTGACTGTGTGAGACAATTCCTGTAATAAGTCCCTTCTTCCACTTATATATTTATCCTGTTGGTTTTGTTTCTCTGTAGAACCCTGAACACAGCATAGAACTCAATAAGTTATAAGAATCTGAACATTAACATTTACCCACCAACCAGGTCAAGAAAGAAATTAATGCAATAAATGCCAAAGACTGCCTTTTTACCCTCCCAATGTCTACCTCTTGGGCTGTTGGAACAGCCATGACATATTTTTTTTCTGTGTGTCTACGCAAAAATGTGTCATGACTTTTCTAACAATTGAATACTTTTCTCTTCCCCAAAGTAACCGTTACCTGTTATCCTAAGACAGCAGACAAGTTTCACAGTTTTGAATCTATATATGTGGAAATATTTACCATATATTTCTTAAAATTTATTTCTTTACCGCTATATGTTTTTATCTGTCTGAATATTTCCTCATGTTTTCTTCATTTTAAAAGAATATTATTAATAGGTATAGAATTTTAAGTCAATACTTTATTTCAAGGGCCCACCAAGTGATGTGAAGTATAAGGCACTAGATACCACAGGGACAACTCTGCAATTTGACTCCTGGATCTGGAGGCTTGAAAATAATACTAGATATGTGTGTCTAAGTGTGTACACAAAATCTCCAGAGGAGAATGGAGGAGAAGGGATTGTGGTGTAGTCATCATCCAGGGGGAAGTGACTTCTCAGTTTCCTTCTCACTAGCTCTACTCCAATCTGGTAAGCACAAGTACCCTATAACAAAAAAATAAAAGAATTACCAGTAATAATAATAATGATTTATTTCAGTACTTTAAAATTTTCATTCTACTATCCTCTATAATTTATTTATTTTTCTCTCAAGAATCCAGCTGACGAATATATTTTTTATCATTTGATGGAAATCTGTTCTGTGCTTCTGTGTGGTTTTATGATTTTATCTTTGTCTTTGATTTTCTGAAGTTTTACCAAAGCCAAGACAAGGATAAGGTAATGAGGCAAAATTTAAGGGGGGAGGGGACCCTCTCTTAGGGCCATGCAAGTAAACACTCATATTTCCGCGTATAGGTATGTATATATACACATACGTAGCCTAGCTTTTTATTTTTTAATTGTCGGAATTTATATGTACCTACCAAAGAGAAAGAGAAGGAGATAAGAACTCCCAATGGGACTTGGCCATGTCATACTCTCACTTGTGCCATTTCCTCATCCTATCAGGATTTGGAGCCCACGTGCATACACAATCGGCACATTTTTCAAGTCACCAGGGCTGGGATTTGAAACATGGTCACCCATGTGGTATTTGGCTCTCTTAACATAGGCTAGTAGCTGGCCCTCTCATTTAGCATTACTAGTTATTTTTAGCAGGAAGAGCAATTATTCTGAACCACTTAGCCTGCCAATGTCGAATTAAAAATAGCACACTACCTAAGATTTTTCTATCATCATCAGCAACAGCTTTAGTATCAAGAGTGTTTCTATAATTTTTTATTATTAAATACTTTGATAGCACTCAAAATTGTCAAAAGTAAGTTTTGACAAAGTGTATTATTTTGGGTGAATGACTCTTAAAGAAGCATTACTCATGGGTAGTCAGTGGGAGCTAGGTTGGTCTGAAACTATTTTAACTTAAGGTTCATGTAAACAAGACTAACACAGACATAAAATGTGTGTGGTACCTGCAAGAGATGATAGTGAAGGAGGAAAACGAAAAAAATAAAGAGAGGAGCCATTATGTTAGGGTGACTTGAATCGTCTTCACATACGTAGGATAAAGTCAAGGATAATGACATTAATTATCTTTATGCTCTATTTTTACCACTTTGAAGATACAAAGTGTGACTCTAACTTGACCTTAAAGACAGAGACATGAGTTTAAGTATACCATTTAGATATTATCTTTGTTCTTTATCTTTATTATTTGGTGTATCATTTAGTATTACAACCTAGTCAAATGCTGATCACTGTCTTCCCACTTCTGTCACTCACTCAGACAATTGACAGCATTCCCACTTTTGCTCTCACAACCTGACTTACCTTATGTGTAATGTCATGCCTGTATGTTCTTTCAATTTCTATCAGCATTAAGAAGCTTTTGCAATAATTGACTTCACTCCTTGGTCCTAAATCCTCCAAATGGGTTATTTAATTATTCTTCTAATTGTCTCCACTGTCTCTTTCCTTGTTGGAAGTCCCCCCGCCCCGAATAAAGTCTTTAGCCTCCTAGCAAATAGATTTTACAATCCCCTTCTACCATCTCTCATTGGAATAAGTGTGGATGCTACAATTACATTTTAATGAAATTCACATGCTGAAGGCATTGTAAAATCTTGAGAATGTCTCAGAAATAAATTATTCAGAAGATCTGAACAGAGAAGGCAGAGACAAGAAAAATAAAGGAGAAATAAATAAAAGAATAAATTGTGTCCTGGCCTCACTTTAAAAATATCTTAAATCCCTATTACTTGCCTAGTTCCTAACAGAAAAAAAATTCAGAGGAAGTTGAAATCACATTGCCTACTCTTTCTCTTCAGCCAGACTCTCTTCCCAGGCTGAATATTTTGCTTTTACCGTCTCTCAGCATTATTCTGACTCATGCTCTTTTTAGCCATTTCTTTTCCCTGGAAATGTTCTTTTGGTTGACATTTCAGGATTTCAAAACTGTTAAGTGATCCGAAATTTACTCTAAGGATACATTTATTTCTCCAGACTCTTTTGTGAAATGAGATCACCACAGCCATGTAACTGGATTTGCTTTATCACTCAATCAATACTTCTTTCACAGAGCGGTGGCAAGAGGAATCTCGGGGAAAGCAGTGACTGTAAGGGAAAATGAGTTTGAATAGAAATGGGGGCACAAGGGCATAGAGGAGAATTTTTTCTAGAGTAATAGAGGAAAAATAAAGATCTATTGAGTGAGAATCATTGTACCTATGAAAATCATCTATTCCCTATTTTTATAGTTCTTTTCTTTCTTGTTTTGCTCTATGTACTTTTCTCTCTTTGGGTCTCTTACGTCTATTCCCAGCTCATTTCCACCTAGTTATTCTTCTATTTCACTTTACTATTATATTGAAGAGACCATTGACTCTAATTTTCTTGATCGTTTTAGGTCATTTTTCCTTCCTAAGTCAGTTCTTACAAGTTAATGGAAACTAGGAATTAAATTAAATGGCAAGTTTTTAATATAAATATATTTACATGACAGTTCCAAATGCATGTATGATTTAGAATGTTTTACAACTCTGAAAGCATTATGATTATGATCAATTGCATTATTAGTTTTATTTTCTAAATTAGAAAATACACACTGAAAAAAATAGGCAACTTACCAAAGTTATAAAGTTGAATGAAAAAGACATGAGATGTAAACCAAAACTCCTAAATACAAAGGTTTTTTTTTTTTTTTGGAGAGATTTTTGCTATAGGGCGCGTGCGCTCGCCAGACAGAGAGAGAGACAGAGAGACAGAAAGCGACAAATCACCCCCCAGGGGAATGGCCACGCTGCAATCCCTTCTCCTCCATTGTCCTCTCAGGATCTTGGGCACACACGCATATGCGCCTGGCGTGAGTTTTAAGCCACCGGTCCGGGACGCAAACCGCGGTCAACTACGTGGGAGTCCAGCGACATAACCATTACGCTAACTGCTGGTTCCCCTAAATACAAAGTTTTTGAAAAATCAGTAATTTATCCAGTTTTTAGGATTCTCCTTGGGTTGTGTGAAATTATGAACAAAATATGATAAACAATAACCATCAATAGCACTGGTAGAAAGAAAGTATTTGTTTCTCATTAGATCAAGTTCATTACTTTCAAAAATATTTTTTAAAAGGAGATTTTTGCTATAGGTGATGTGCGTTTGCCAGAGAGACAGAGAGAGAGAGAGAGAGAGAGAGAGAGAAAGTGAGAAATCACCCTCCTCCTTCCTCAGGAGGATGGCCACATCACAATCCCTTCTCCTCCAATCTCCTCTCAGGATTTTGTGCATGTACACACATGCCCCTGGGATGAGGTTTAAGCAGCCAGGCCCAGAACTCAAACTGCATTCAACTACAGGGGAGTCCAGCAATGTAATCATTACACCATCTGCTGTTCCCAATTTTTCAAAATAACTTTAAGTACCCAAAGTAGAGGACTATTTCCTTCAAAAGCACTAACCATACTGGGGGTTTTTGCTTGTTTGTTTGTTTGTCCTTGACAAAGGGCATGTGCATTCACCAGAGAGAAAGTTCAAAAGAGAAAAAAATCACACCCTAAGGAGGCATGGTCACACTGTAATTTTGGTTTTCTTTAATGTCTAGTATATAAAGACAATAAAAGAAATAAAAGGCATCCATACTAGAAAAAATAAAACTGTTCTATTTGCAGATGACAGGATGGTCTGAGTAGAAATTGTTATAAAATCTAACAAAAAATCTGACTTTAACAAAACTGCCAGATAATACTAATATACAAATACACAACCTAAAAAATAAACTATAATTTTATATACTAGCAAATGGGACAATACTAAATAAAAAGAATATAATATTGAAAATAGCATAAAAATATAAAGTATTTAGTGATAATTCTAGCAAAATATGTCCAAAACGTGTGAAAGCATATCTTCAGACAAAAACTTGCATGCTCCTCATAGTATTATATGTAATATTAAAAAGCTAGGAACCCAAGTGTTCATCAACAGATTAATGAAAACCCAAATTAATGTGTATCTTTACAATGGAATAGATCATAAAATAACTATGTTATATGCAAAATATGAAGAAAACCTCAAAGAGAAGCCAAAGAAAGGTGTATATTGTTTGATTCCATTTAATTAAAATTAAAAAAAAATTTAAGAAGTTCACCCCTTTTATTGCACAGTGGTAAACATTACTACTCTGCAGGCCAAGACCACAAAGGAGGCCCAGGTTCAATTCCTGGCTTACCCCAAAAGCCAGAGAGGTACTGCAGATCTGGAATTCCAGATACTAAGGAGCCTGAGGTGAAAGTGTTGTGAACCAACAGCCAAGGTACTAAACACAGCAAAAACCTACCTACAAAATATTTTTCTAGGAAATGAACACCAACCTATAATGACAAAAAAAAAAATTAGTGATTTTGGGGGGCATCTGAAGAAGGTATAAGGAAAAACAAAAGGAAGGGTCTACAAAAAGTATGAGGAAACTTTATAGGGTGATAGAATGTTCATTTTTATGACTGTGGTGATGATTTCACAGGTATACTCACATGTCAGAGTTTATCAAATATTTTTCCTTAAGTTAATATAATTTACCAATTACACCTTATTAAAGCAAAAAAACAAAAGTCAAAGAAGCTAAAAGATCCATGAATAATAAAAATAAGACAGAATGCCAAAAAAGGGATAATAAGTAGTTTTAAAATAAATTCTTATCATTTTTAGAAGTCAAACAATAGATAATGTTTATAGTTGTTAAGTGTAGCAGATTCTATTAGTTTGAAATCACAGAATGACTAGAAAATGTTGCTAAGCTTTCTATTGTCTTTTTGTTGTTTTAACACACACACAAACACACACACACACACACAACACACACACAGGAAGAATATTATGAAAAAAATCTAAGCATGGGTTTTAAAATAGAATGCATTAAAGTAGACCCGAAGTAGACTCATACTCTGACTGTATTTTCCCACATACATGGTGAAGCTCCTCATGTATGCCTTTGAACTAAGTAAGCATATCCACATGAGAATTCAAGTCATGGCTTATTGCCTGTTCATATCACTCATTTCCTTTGTTATTAACTTCTCCCAACACTCGTTGAATGTGGCAGTACACAGACCTAAAACAATAGATATTTCCTCATATTCTTTCAGCTCGAGGGGACATGAGACAAAGTTCTGGCATGATGTGATGTCATGGCTGGGAAGAACCTACATAAGAGCTTTCTGAAAGGAAGACCAGGCTCAGAAGGTACACATCATTGTGTCCTCCATTATCTTTCTTGCACAGCAAGAGCCTTCTTGATAGCCTGATCCACAAGAGTCCTGGTTCCATGGAGATGCCATGTGAGCCCTGTCTAGTATCTGGCACACTTCTTTTACATAAAAAATTTGTATGAAGAAATAAAATCTTTATGTTTTATCAAAGTCACTCTTATTTAGTTTACTTTAGTTTTGTTTTTAGGTTTATTTTTTTTTTCCATGAACAAGAGAACAGAAAAAGGAGAGAGACACAGAGTGAAAGAGAGAAAGATAGACACCTCTGATAGGATTTTTGTGCCAGGCAGGTCCACCCCCTAATCTCGGCCAGCTCTGGTTCATAGTCACATGTGTGTGCACTCAACACTATTCAGGGAGGTCTTCCAATATGAACCCGGAATATCACATGGGGGTCAGCCTCACAAAGTATTGCATTACCTCCTTTGCTACTATTTAGCACTCTAGCTGGATTTTTTTGTTTCTTTGTTTGTTTTGTTTTGTGTTTTGTTTTTTTTTTTTGCTTTTTTTTAAATTTTATTTTATTTTTATTTTTTTGCTATAGAGTGCATGCATTTTCTGGGAAAGAGAGAAAGTGGGAAAGTGATAAATCAATCCCTCAGGAGTGATAGTTAAGCTGCAATGCAATTCCATCTTCTTCACTCTCCTCCTAGTATTTTGGCACTCACACTTGCCTGGTGTGATTCTCAAGCCACCAGGTCTGAGACTTGAACCATGATAGGCCATGTAGGAGTATACTGCCTTAACCTCTAGGCCACCTATTGATCCCTAGCTCCCTAATTTTACTGGTAAATATGAACAGAATTTGGGACCAGCAGAAGGCAGAGTGGTTAAAACAGTGGTTTCCCACATGGCCAATCATAGTTTGAGTCCTGCCTGGACCCAGTGACTTGAAACTCACACTGGGTGTATGTGCATGTATGCCCAAAATTCCTAAAGGAAAATGGTGAAAGGATTGTGGTGTGGCCATCACCCTGCGGGGAGATTTCTCACTTTCTATCTCTTTTTCTCTCTGTCTCTCTGGTGATACATATACCCTATAGAAAAAAAAAATCTCTCAAAAAATAACAGAATCCTTAACATATGCCTAAGGACACATGTATAATACATTGAAAAGCAATGGTTTGACCAAGAGTACATAGAGGCCCACTGTGGATCCTTAATTGCTTCTATGGAGTGTGAATTGTTGGTGCTGTCTGCAGCCACCCTTTGTCAGTCCAGTGAATCTATAGTCTACATCTGCAAGTGACATCTGATACAATCTCATAGATTCTCATTCTTCTCAAGATAATTTACTACTTGACACAATTTACAACCAAAGAAAAACTGCTTTGTTCAAGGGTTTTCGATACGTGTGTATGTGAGGGGGTATGTATGTGTGTGTGTGTGTGCATGTCTACCAAGGCCTCTAGAATATTCAATATTTCTCTCATCATCAACAGTAAGCTACCAATATAGAGCAACATGATGCTCTGCAGAATATCCAGATGACCTAAGTCTGCTATAAGATAAAACATAAAATTATTCAGGAGTTGTCAAATTCAGTATTTTTGTAGTATGATGGGCTACCATTTGCAAAGTTAAAGATAAGATATTGCCATTTGTATTTCCTACACCACTTAGAAAGAAACACAACACGTGGATTTGCTTAGGGTTTAGAGACTGTATATAACACTTGGAAGATAGCCACAAGTCCCACTAGATAGAATACAAACAGCTGTGCTATGGGTGCCCTCTGGCTAAGCCAATCACATAGAACAGGTATATGTGGTAATGGGTAAGTCTCTATGAAGACAATGACAAGAGTTCACAAGAAAGGTGTACACAGACCCTTAGCGTTCTGACATGAGAACCTGACATCCCTAGCAAATACTGGGTTGGCAAAAAGGTCATGGCATTTTTTTTCTATGTTTTTCTGTGCAAAAATGTCTCATGACTTTTCTGACAAACCAATAATTACATATGTTGAAAAATCATATAACTGGCCCTTCTGGACCATTGATAGTTTATCATACAGACACTAAGACTACCAACTAAAGCTAAGTTCGGGTGAGCCCAGAAGGCATTTACCGCAGAATAGTAATAGGAAATTTAGAACCTGGGTCACACAGGTCTAGAAGTCATGCAAAAATTGAAAAACAGGTCACCAAACTCCCATGGCATCCTCCACTGTTGCTTCTTTTTTCAGATGGCAGTTATGGCCTCATTGGGGTTTCTGTATCTAGCTGATGGAGGGTGAAAAAGTTCGTTAGTGTAAGGAAGGATTTCCTTTGTATGTGAGCATGAACTGCTTCTACTCCATAGTCCAAGATGCCTTGATCCTGAAAGACAGTGCGAGTGCTAAATTCCCAGGAGGCAGTTAGAGCAGTGTTCCAGATCATTCACTGGGGTGGATACATGACTTTATGGGCAGTCTGAGAAAGAGGCCTGTCGATGGATCTGTAAGGGAAAATACAGTGTACAGATACCTGTATCAAAAGTTTATGCCTACTAGAGAATATTCAATACCAAAAAGGAACTAAATCACTAAGTTCCCAAGACATATCACCCACCAAATGCCAGCCTGTGTTTGTCCATGGACATTTGAGTGCTTGCACCATAAGATGATAAAAGAAATAGCTATGGTGACATAGACAGAGGTTATGTACAGGTTTGGCAACTTGGGCTATCTTACACGAGTGTGATCTAGCTCTGATTGCTGCCAACTATCTGAACTGCCTCCAACAGAGAATGATTTCTGTCCATAAAATAATGCGAGGACCAGCAGTTAGTGTAATGGCTATGTCCCTGAACTCCCATGTAGTCGACCGCGATTTGAGTCCCGGACCCGGTGGCTTAAACTCATGCCAGGCGCATGTGCGTGCATGCCCAACATCCTGAGAGGAGAATAGAGGAGAAGGGATTGTGGCATGGCCATCCCCTCTGGGGGGTGATTTCTCGCTTTCTGTCTCTCTGTCTCTCTGTCTCTCTGTCCTTTTGGTGAACGCACGTCCCCTATAGCAAACACCTCTCCAAATAACAATAATAATAATAATAATAATAATAATAATACAAGTAGAATAGCAAGCCATTGAGAACAACTTGACTATCATGAACTTTGACTCTAGAAAAGTCAATAATTCAATCTAAATGGGATTGTCACATAATATAGAAATAACTTTCACTAGCCCCACACTACTTACATTCTTAAAATATGTCCGATCTGATCTATCAACATGAGAGCTCTCCTAACATATCTGAATCGAAGGACTCTTCATGGCAAAAATGTTGCAGTAATTTGCACATGACCATGGTTCAGACACAAAATTGCTTCAGTCTGAAATTTCTTCTGTGATAAAGCAGAGAAAAAGCCTCTTGGGAACCAGCAGGTAGCGTAATGGCTATGTCGCTGGACTCCCATGTAGTCGACCGCAGTTCACATCCCGGACCCGGTGGCTTAAAACTCACGCCGGGCACATGTGCGTGCGTGCCCAAGATCCTGAGAGGAGAATGGAGGGGAAGGGATTGCGGCATGACCATCCCCTCTGTGGGGTGATTTCTCGCTTTCTGTCTCTATGTCTCTCTCTGTCTGTCTGGCGAGCGCACACGCTCTATAGCAAAAACCTCTCCAAAAAAAAAAAAATTAAAAAAAAAAAAAGCCTCTTAAGAAAACAGCTTGAGGTGCCACATTGATGATGAAAATCTAAGAGGATGAGATTCTCTCACTGAACATATTGTATAATCCTTAAACCAATGGCCATAATAGAGTGTTTTGTTTTCAATTGGTGAAATTCATATGTTCAGGAATATAGGAGTGTAAGGAGCACTGGGGCCATTCACCAACACTCCTAGGGAACACTTGAAAAAATTGTGTTTCCTTATTTCTCATCAGCAAGCTTTCCAAATCCAAAATGGTCACTTCTATAAGAAGACATAGTATTAGTGCCACTAGTCTTAAAGATCTAACTACTGCCTGGAGACTTTGGATTCTTTGTGGCTAGCAGACCAGTAGGTATGGGAGTAAATTACTTTAACAAGAATGTAAATTAAACTGGACTTCATAGAGGCTGCTGTTCTACAACAGGGGCAAAGCCAACCATACTTAGCTTCAAGGAGGTCTCCTGGATATTTCTTGGTACTCCTCTGCCTGTTTCTAACCCTAAATGGGCCAGTAAGCCAACACAACTTGGGCTATCCTCAAAGTCTAATGAATAAAGGAGCTGAATACTACATGACCGACAAAGGTTCATATCTCAACCATGACAGCTTGAAAAACACACTGGGTGTGTATGCATGCACACAGGATGGGGAAATGAGGAAGGTATTGTGGTATGACCACATCCTGTAGGGGGTGCTTTCTCTTTCTCTTTCTCTCTGTTTCCCTCTCTCTAGTGAGCACATGTACCCTCTGGCAATTATGCAAAATAGCAACACAACTTGATAAATACTTGGAAAGCAAAACTCAGATCCCTCAGAATGAGAGCCTCCTCCTCACTTACAAGCAACTACATAGACCAATTGAAGTACTCTTAAGAAGAGTCTTAATTGGGTAGCAGAAGACATAAAGGATGAATATTAATTATAGCCTTGACTGACTTCAAGAGTGTGTGCTGTCACTGAACTCACTCTTTTGATGTAAATTTTCCTAGAAATGATAGCTAATCATCCTCCTACAAAAATCATGGATGCAACAAATTAAGTGTGAGAAGCAAGTACAATAAATGGACCATGGTAGGGATTAAAATGTCTCAATTAGATTCCCTTTACTGGGACAGTGTCCCAGCTGACTTGAAGAATTAGATTTTAATGATTTACAGCTCCTTTAGTCAAAGATTTACTGTTCGAGTAAGAGCCACTGCACTGCCCAATACGGCATGCTCCACTGTGGAGGTAACCTTTCATCAATGACTATCTTATAGGGATTATTACGGTCTCTCCTGGCCTCAAACAGAGACCAATCTGTGGGATGATTCATGCTGTGATCTTATCCCTGAGTAGTTCTCACCTATGTCCTATTCTGCTCTTCTCACTTGCTATTTCCTTTTTCCTGAGATGAGTGGAGAATCCTTAATAGATCATGAACATCTAAATCCCTGTCTCAGGCTCTGCTTCTAGAGAAGCCACCCTAAGACTCTGTGTTCCTGAGCTCTCTGATTAGATACAGGGATTTTCAGCTTATTCTTTGCAGCGCATGAAAAGATCTATGTTCTTGTCATTGTACTATAGGTATGACGTCCTACACGATCTGTAATTATATAATTCTTAAATCTCATTTTCAATCATGTAGTTTAATAATGCAATAAGGCGTCTTTTAAATATTTTTTCATATCACTTGGTACAATTTTGAAATGCTGAGAAGAGACCGTTTTCCTGGGCCCTGCTATAGAACATACATTACAATGCTTCTCAGCTGTATCTCTTACCATTGGTTAAGGAATTTATAGGACCAGAGACTCTTATATGATGACCTATGTAACCCCTGTAGATAACGGTTCTGGCTGCCAGGACATTGAACTTCTTACTGCAAAAGCATGGAGCTCATGTTGAAGGCTGATGTTGGCTTTGTCCCGAATTTTGTTGACCAACGGAGGCTTATGCCACTAATGTGACCATCCCTAGGTTTGGAAGAAGCGTTTGTAGTTGCTGTTGACAAGGCTATGGATGGTGGTCGAATGTGTAGATCAAGATGCCCATGGGTCAGTACAAGGTTCTTTGCTGTGTGGTGCAGAGTTGAGGGCACTAGAGGGTCAGCATGCTCTCTTCCTATCACCGTGTTTCAAGACAGAAACCTCAATTTTTTTCTTTACTCATAATGGGGTGCCAAATAAAGACAAACATTGAGAATAAGAGAAGGAGAGAGACATAGATAGAGACGAGCACATTCCAAAGGATGAAACATCCCACCAGAGTCCTCCAGTCTCATGTGTGTACCCAATGTATTATAGGGTAACTGGTCTGGGGATTTGAACAGTGGTCACCATATAGAATCCATTGTCTCTCTTTTTATTTTACAGAGAGATTTTTGTTATAGGGCACATGTGCTCACTGGGGAAAGAGAGAGCAGAGAGACAGAAAGCAAAAAATCACTCCCCACCCTGGGGTTGTGGCCATACTGCAATCTCTTCTCCTCCATTCTCTTCTAGGGATTTTGGGCACACACGTAGATGCATCCAGTGTGTTTTAAGCCACTGGGTCTGGTGCTCAAACTGCAGTTGACTACATGGTGTCCAGTGACGTAACCATTATGCCATCTGCTATTCCCAAACCCATTGTCTCTTAAGCAGTGTGTTAGTGCTATATTACCAAGTCAATGCTAGGACAGATTTTTAAAGGTGTAGTTTGGACCCTCATAGCTAACCTTTTAGCAACTATAAAGATATATATTCAAGATAGGAAAATAGAACACTATTTATTTAATGGTTTTTGAAATGTATACATTTTTAATTATTTAATCAAATATATGTGGATCTTAGTTTATA
>NW_006160065.1:153341-156226 GCF_000334495.1 Tupaia belangeri chinensis
TTCGTGGGAGCGCACACGCTCTATAGCAAAAACCCCTCCAAAAAAAAAAAAATTAAAAAAAAAAAAAGCCTCTTAAGAAAACAGCTTGAGGTGCCACATTGATGATGAAAATCTAAGAGGATGAGATTCTCTCACTGAACATATTGTATAATCCTTAAACCAATGGCCATAATAGAGTGTTTTGTTTTCAATTGGTGAAATTCATATGTTCAGGAATATAGGAGTGTAAGGAGCACTGGGGCCATTCACCAACACTCCTAGGGAACACTTGAAAAAATTGTGTTTCCTTATTTCTCATCAGCAAGCTTTCCAAATCCAAAATGGTCACTTCTATAAGAAGACATAGTATTAGTGCCACTAGTCTTAAAGATCTAACTACTGCCTGGAGACTTTGGATTCTTTGTGGCTAGCAGACCAGTAGGTATGGGAGTAAATTACTTTAACAAGAATGTAAATTAAACTGGACTTCATAGAGGCTGCTGTTCTACAACAGGGGCAAAGCCAACCATACTTAGCTTCAAGGAGGTCTCCTGGATATTTCTTGGTACTCCTCTGCCTGTTTCTAACCCTAAATGGGCCAGTAAGCCAACACAACTTGGGCTATCCTCAAAGTCTAATGAATAAAGGAGCTGAATACTACATGACCGACAAAGGTTCATATCTCAACCATGACAGCTTGAAAAACACACTGGGTGTGTATGCATGCACACAGGATGGGGAAATGAGGAAGGTATTGTGGTATGACCACATCCTGTAGGGGGTGCTTTCTCTTTCTCTTTCTCTCTGTTTCCCTCTCTCTAGTGAGCACATGTACCCTCTGGCAATTATGCAAAATAGCAACACAACTTGATAAATACTTGGAAAGCAAAACTCAGATCCCTCAGAATGAGAGCCTCCTCCTCACTTACAAGCAACTACATAGACCAATTGAAGTACTCTTAAGAAGAGTCTTAATTGGGTAGCAGAAGACATAAAGGATGAATATTAATTATAGCCTTGACTGACTTCAAGAGTGTGTGCTGTCACTGAACTCACTCTTTTGATGTAAATTTTCCTAGAAATGATAGCTAATCATCCTCCTACAAAAATCATGGATGCAACAAATTAAGTGTGAGAAGCAAGTACAATAAATGGACCATGGTAGGGATTAAAATGTCTCAATTAGATTCCCTTTACTGGGACAGTGTCCCAGCTGACTTGAAGAATTAGATTTTAATGATTTACAGCTCCTTTAGTCAAAGATTTACTGTTCGAGTAAGAGCCACTGCACTGCCCAATACGGCATGCTCCACTGTGGAGGTAACCTTTCATCAATGACTATCTTATAGGGATTATTACGGTCTCTCCTGGCCTCAAACAGAGACCAATCTGTGGGATGATTCATGCTGTGATCTTATCCCTGAGTAGTTCTCACCTATGTCCTATTCTGCTCTTCTCACTTGCTATTTCCTTTTTCCTGAGATGAGTGGAGAATCCTTAATAGATCATGAACATCTAAATCCCTGTCTCAGGCTCTGCTTCTAGAGAAGCCACCCTAAGACTCTGTGTTCCTGAGCTCTCTGATTAGATACAGGGATTTTCAGCTTATTCTTTGCAGCGCATGAAAAGATCTATGTTCTTGTCATTGTACTATAGGTATGACGTCCTACACGATCTGTAATTATATAATTCTTAAATCTCATTTTCAATCATGTAGTTTAATAATGCAATAAGGCGTCTTTTAAATATTTTTTCATATCACTTGGTACAATTTTGAAATGCTGAGAAGAGACCGTTTTCCTGGGCCCTGCTATAGAACATACATTACAATGCTTCTCAGCTGTATCTCTTACCATTGGTTAAGGAATTTATAGGACCAGAGACTCTTATATGATGACCTATGTAACCCCTGTAGATAACGGTTCTGGCTGCCAGGACATTGAACTTCTTACTGCAAAAGCATGGAGCTCATGTTGAAGGCTGATGTTGGCTTTGTCCCGAATTTTGTTGACCAACGGAGGCTTATGCCACTAATGTGACCATCCCTAGGTTTGGAAGAAGCGTTTGTAGTTGCTGTTGACAAGGCTATGGATGGTGGTCGAATGTGGAGCTCAAGATGCCCATGGGTCCGTTTGCTGTGTGGTGCAGAGTTGAGGGCACTAGAGGGTCAGCATGCTCTCTTCCTATCACCGTGTTTCAAGACAGAAACCTCAATTTTTTTCTTTACTCATAATGGGGTGCCAAATAAAGACAAACATTGAGAATAAGAGAAGGAGAGAGACATAGATAGAGACGAGCACATTCCAAAGGATGAAACATCCCACCAGAGTCCTCCAGTCTCATGTGTGTACCCAATGTATTATAGGGTAACTGGTCTGGGGATTTGAACAGTGGTCACCATATAGAATCCATTGTCTCTCTTTTTATTTTACAGAGAGATTTTTGTTATAGGGCACATGTGCTCACTGGGGAAAGAGAGAGCAGAGAGACAGAAAGCAAAAAATCACTCCCCACCCTGGGGTTGTGGCCATACTGCAATCTCTTCTCCTCCATTCTCTTCTAGGGATTTTGGGCACACACGTAGATGCATCCAGTGTGTTTTAAGCCACTGGGTCTGGTGCTCAAACTGCAGTTGACTACATGGTGTCCAGTGACGTAACCATTATGCCATCTGCTATTCCCAAACCCATTGTCTCTTAAGCAGTGTGTTAGTGCTATATTACCAAGTCAATGCTAGGACAGATTTTTAAAGGTGTAGTTTGGACCCTCATAGCTAACCTTTTAGCAACTATAAAGATATATATTCAAGATAGGAAAATAGAACACTATTTATTTAATGGTTTTTGAAATGTATACATTTTTAATTATTTAATCAAATATATGTGGATCTTAGTTTATACTCTTTC
>NW_006160065.1:156257-163432 GCF_000334495.1 Tupaia belangeri chinensis
TTCCAAACATTGGGCTGGATTTAGTTTTTCATTAATTAATTTAGACTTTCATTTCTATAGATGAACTCAGGTAACATCTTTGTATAAGGTACAGTATTACAACATGTTCAAGCATTCTCTGCGTACAATATTCTTTCATCCTCTTCACCTAAATATTGTTCAGAGGAAAACTTACATGCTTATATTTTAAAATGCACATTAACTCAAATTTTTCTAACACATATTTTATTTTATTCTATACTAACCTCATTATAGCTGCGTGCTCTATTTCTCTTCTTTTGATATAGTTTGTAACACCTCTTTATTTTGTATCATATGAGAGCCTTATTAATATTCCATTTACTTGCTGTTCTAAATTCTTAATTAAAATGCTAAACAGGATATTAAATCGGATGGAGGTGAAGAGTGACCTCTGTGACAGACCATCTCAATATAATGTATTGCTATTTATCATGTTTCCTGATATATTGCTTCAGATAGTTTTCTGTGACTGTGAAATCAATTTAATGTATTCTTAAAATAGAGTTTTGGGGAAACTATACTTGTGGCTCTCAAGGTCATTACTGCAAACTATGAAAAATAGAAATCGCCCATTTTATAAAAACCATTCCTTAAAATATGTGTTGTGCGTCATTGTATTAATCAGGATACAAGCTTATTTTAATAAGCACAGTTTTTCTGCCAGGACAACAGAACTCAGGACAAAGCCAGCATCAGCTGTTACATGAGCTCAGGATATCATTTTAAAACTGGTTTGGTTTTAGAAATATCAAGATGAGTCACTGGTAATAGTGAAAAATATCTTTGTGGTTTAGTACATTATAATAGTGGACTTACAGGAAAATATGAATTGCTTTTAGAATTTTACCCAATGGACTCAATATATCTAACATTTTTATTATTTTTTCTAAGCTTACTTTATTAGGCACAGAAGTTTCTCCTTGACAACCAGAGACATATTTAACATTATAAAAATACCTGAATAAAACTCATTCTCTAATTCAGAAAAAAATTGGAAGATTCTGACAATCTTTCAATATGTTATAGAAGCTTTTATGCCAAAACAGAATGAAAGTGAGAATGGTTTTATATATCAGTATAAGAATTGACTTGAACTACTCACTCCATTGGGTAAACATGTTTTAAAGGTACAACATCCCCCTTAATAAAAAATATAAGGAGTCAGTAGTTGCATGATCATTAAGGTGCTGGATTCCCACTGGGCCAACTGCAGTTCAAGTTCTGGGCCAGGCAGCTTGAGAATCACACCAGGTGTGTGTTCAAATGTGCCTAAAATCCCAGGGGGAGAATGGAGTAGACAGAACTATGGCGTGGCCATCCTCCTGGGGGGGTTGGAGGGTGTTTTCTCACTTCTCACTTTCCCTCTCCCTCTGGTGAGTACTCTATGGCAAAAATCTAAAAGACAAAACCAAAAACGAAAGTTAAGTTTTCTGTTTTTGTTTGTTTGTTACTAAATCACAGAAGTAATGGTCAGAAATGCCATATTTCTGGTTATTATCATTTTTATTTAAATATAATTTGGGCCATGGAATATATTTAACAACTATATGAAACCCATTCCAGAGCTCATTTGTCTTTCAAATTTCCTAAAATGAACCCCTTGAAAGGCCTAGCATACATAAAATTAGCTTAAATTTACCAGAATGTCATGAGATGAAAAATGTAAGACATCTTTAAGAACCAACATTTGGAAACCTTTATTCAGAAATATATACTTAAATATTTGCAAAATATTATCATGTAATCACAATGAATGTAATGAGACCAAGTTTTAAATGAACATAAACATGGGATTTGATTATTAAATTGTAAACTATGGGAAAAGTAATCTAGTCACAAATGCGAGGGTATGAACACACATCTGTCTAAAAGTTTATCTATAATATTATATAATTCCATTATCACATGTCTTGATTTCAAAATGTATAATTTATTTAACATGTTCTAATGAAACTCAGCAATACATAATATATTTTTTTCTAAGAGAGTGTCTTGTTCTTTCACTATACTCCTGCCTCAACTTCTGCAATTCACTAGGGTTACAAGCACATGTCAGAAAACCTGCCTTTCAGCTAGATCTGGAATTGAACCTGGCTTTCCCAGTCTGCAGTCTAAGCAGCATGTGCCACTATAGTTAGGCTGAAATTTAAAAAAAATGAGTAATGGACTCAATAAAATACACTGTTTGAAAAAAAAAATGCTTGCTGGGCTTAGCAGGTGGCATGGTGATTAAATTGCTGGGTTTCCACATGACTGATTATATTTCGAGTCTTGGACCCAGTAGATTGAAAATCACTCTGGGTGAGTATACATAGTACCCTGAATTCCAGGAGGAAAAAGGAGGAGAAGAGATTGGGGAGTGACCATTCCCCCATCCCTCATTGGGGGGGAGGAGTTTCCTTGCTTTCCCTCTCTTTTGTCTTTCTCTGGTAAGTGCAAGTGCTTTATTCAGGAAAAAAATTCTTGCTCTCATAAGGGCTAAAATAGACAAAGGATTGTAAAATAATAGCAGTTATAAGAATTTCAGAGAGGAAGAAGGGTTGAATATATAAGCAGCATAATTGAGTAGGAAGAGATTAAGGAAATGAAGAAGGTTACTTATTTAAAGGGATTTTAGAAATAGATTCTTCATAATGATTTTCATCAAACTTTTGGAATTTAATGAGTTGCAAGTGCGTATCTTAAAATGGATGAATCCACTAGTTTGTGAGGAATTTCAAACTGGGTCTCCAAAACATAGGAAGAGTCTCCAGAGCTCTGCTGTGATTCATGCTGAAAATAATTCAGCACTTGGCAAAGAGAGAAGCAACTAACTTAGGCTAAATTACAAATTTAAACTGTGAAAGGTTACTTTATACAATGAAAAATAGGTATTATAATAATGACTAAAAAGATAGCTAGACCTTCACGGAAGTGTAGCATATTCTCCTCCTGTGTGTACTTGGAATACTTCTCTCTCTGTCAAACTCTTGTAGATAATAACATTTCCAATCTCATCGTAGCACCAATGATTATCTTAATTCAGTGAAGAACACATTCAAAAATATTTACATGTGCAAAAAAAAAAAAACCACATTAACATTAAGTATCATAACAAAAAAGTAGAAATTCTGAAACCATGTAAGATGTACCTTAAAAGTATTCCCTAGCTTTCTTTCTTTAAATTCTTTTCGATTTCCCGATTTTTCTCCACAAAAGAAAGAAATTATATAATAATGATTTGCAGTTTTGTGTGCCAAATGGAAAGTCTGGAGAAAAGTCAGGTACCTACATTTCAGACTTATTGGGTCCAAAATACCCTTCTTTCTTCATTAAGTTCCTTAAATCAGGTTCATAGTTAACATCCTCACAATATAAGCAGGGCTTCTCAGATTTCAATTAACCTTCCAAATAGATGAGTTCGTTGTAAAGTTACAGATTTATGCTGAGGAATATTGCAATATTCGTGACCATTGTATATTTATTGACTGTATGTCCACATGGAAACATGCAAGGCTATTATGCACACTAAAGTATAGTGAAAAAAAAAAAAAAAAAGATAGCTAAACCATTCAATTTTAAAACTGTGTTTACCTCACGCCGGGCGCGTGTGCATGCGTGCCAAAGATCCCGAGAGGAGAATGGAGGAGAAGGGATTGCGGTGTGAACATCCCCCCTGGGGGGTGATTTCTCGCTTTCTGTCTCTATGTCTCTCTCTGTCTGTCTGGCGAGCGCACGCGCCCTACAGTGAAAATCTCTCCAAAAAAAAAAAAAAACAACTGTGTTTACCTATTTCTCCACTATGTGAGTATAGCACCCATAGATGGTATCTGGCACCTAAATGTCAATATAACCCTCAGGCTTCACAAATTTTAATCACATTAAATTACATCTTTTAAGTATTAGATGTCACAAGGTCTAAATGCATACACTGGTTCTGTAGTTATAACCATTCTGCTCTTAGAAAAATACATATTATAGTGTTTATATTTTAGATATCTTATGCAAAAATATATTTTCTTTCTTATATGATTCATTAAAAATGAGCTTATTCAGTGAATACTGGTTTTAAGTTTACACAGAAGGAAAAAAAATGTAATTGGAATGGAATCAGGGTATGGAAAGATCAAAATGAAAGTTCACACTAAATGATGCCTCTTCCACTGAAGTAAATGTCAGATATCAGTTTCAGAATACTGTCTTGATTTTTAAGAATTGGGCTATAGATACAGTGGGGAATATAATGAATATAAAGATTATAAAACTTTGGGAATTAATAAAATTCTTTGTTGCAGAAAAGAGGGTGATTACATTTTGCACACGGGACATAGGGGTCATTTTCAGAGGCGGTCTTTGGAAATGTAGCCCTTTAAGTGGCATTTCACTCTATAATATTAAAAAGCAATTTTTATAGGCCAGTTTTCTTTCTCTGAAGTCAAGTGGAATGTTGAAATTGTTCTACACAGAAATTCAGTTTAGGAATACTTCTTTACCTCTGTACTTTTGTTCTAGTCACCCAAAGAGTTTTTATTGATCTGAACCCCAGGAGCTACTTGATGGTCCCTAACCAGAAAAGTACAACTAAAGTAACTGAACAATATACTTTTTTAGAAGTTACTAAACTATACTGAGTTTCCAGCCACATGCCAAATAATCTGGAGATAATCTGTATTATAAACCATCAGCGTCAGAAGGTGAATTATATAGACATTCAGTTCATGTGAGCTACCTTGACATGAATGAATTTTAATTCTTGGTGTTTACAGAAATGATGTGGTACATCATTTACAGTCTTCATAGAATCCCTGAGTTTAGACTGTTTTAACCTATTAAAAAGTTACATATTATAGCTCCTTTTAATTAGTGTTGATAATTAGTATTGTCCTCTTTCTTAATAACAGCAAGACAAAGAAAACTTAAAGACTGGCGTGTACTTTATAATCAAGAACTATCCCAGAAAATAGGAAAGTTTTTAAGCAAAATTCCCAGAGTAATGACTTTCACTAAAAGACATTTAGTTTCCAGAGCAAAGACAGTGTGAAAAAATAATTTTAATGGCATTGTTTTATGCTTAAATTTAAATAAAATTTTGATATAACTTTAAGAGTGAGTCAGATAGTTTTATATTTATTACAGTTAAGCAGCATTGGCCTACAGAGACCCAAAGTTACACAATTTCTAACTAATGACAGTCAACTTGAAAACTCAATGAATATCACTATTAGAATCCCAACTCCAATGGCTTGGGTGCTAAGATGTTTATTATTAATAGCTCACTTTAAAACCTGGAGGTATATGGCCAGTTGTGGTGATAGTTAAGGTGGCTGGAGCCCGCATCCCCAACAGCACTGTTCAAGTCCTAGACCTGGAACCACAGTGGGTACAAGTTTGTGTGTACCCAAAATCTCAAAAGGAGAAAGGAGTGGAGAAGGGATTGCAGCATGACCAGTCCCATGGGGAGAATGTTTTCTCATTTTCTCTCCCTCTCCTTCTCTCACTCTGTCTCCCATGAGCACATGTACCTTCTGGAAAAAAGAAATTAAATCTGGAGATAGAGTTATTTTAAAAACGGTTAATTCAGAGACATAAAGAAAAAAATGCAATATTCAGGATTTTTTTTTTCTATTTTTCTGCTCTGCATTCCTCAGCACAGGAAGGGTGTGGACAATGGGGGTGCTCTACAGAAGCAGGAAACTGTTGAATAGGTAATCAAGCATGTCTTTCTACCCAACAATGCTAGAAACAGCTGGCTTATCAGGAGAAAGTTTATAAATCAATAAACTGATTCTATCCCTCCTACAAACCCAAGGGAATGAAAAGAGAAATTTATTCAAAATGAGATTATATATATTTCCCATTGAAGAGATGACCTAGCATTGATTTTTTTGAAGCAACTTGGTCCCAGAAAGTAGGGCAGGATTTGAAGATATTTTTAATAATATCCTGTCTGTCATGAATTTAAAATAAACAGTACTAAAATATATTTGAGTGATTTGAACAGTGCTGACATGCCTCCTACTTTTGACTTTAAACCATGGCTATTATTTTTTTAACCTTTGATTTAAAGCCTTGAGAGAAACACTTCGTATTTACAAAGTATATTCAATTTAGGAAACAAGAAGCAGTCCATAAATTGACTTACTAACTATAGGCTGTACACTACACTTAACTACTCACCATTATATTTCTCTTTGGAGTCTTAGGACAAAAAAAAAAAAAAAAAAAAAAGATTTCTCCCAGTACTGAAATAAATTCAGTCATGTCTGTTGGGCTATTTGGAAGCTATTCAATTGTATAAATTAACACTCAGTAACAGCTTAGAGTTGCTCCCAACCATTTTTACTGTAGAAACATATCAAAAGTCTCTTGCTTAAAAATAACTAGGGAGAGCATAGAAGAAGAGAGCAGTAAAGAAAGGAGGGAAACAGAAGACAGAAGAAAGAAAACCTAGTACTCACATGAAAGAAAAAAGTGATTAAATATGTTATAAAAATCAAAGGTCAGTGAAGTTAAATGAATAATAATTTCATGTTTAACAAGGGTCATTTGCTATTTTTCCTGTGAAATTTAAGTAAATTGTAAAGCCTCGAAATGTATACTAAAAAACAATGATCAACTTTGGGTTAGAGATATATAATATAAATTATTGTAATACTACAATCCTCATCTTTATTCAAGTAATTTCCTGGGCATTTTATGTGAGCAATAAATTCCTATGTATTGCTGTTAGTGAGATTAAAATAAAATCTAGTAGTTTTGAACCAACCAGAAAACAAATCAGATATTACCTCTTAGATTTAGCCACACAAATATTATTTTTGGGTGAAGCAGGGTGACGTAGTGGAAGCACTCAGTCTCAGTAGAGAGAAGTTGCTTTAAATGTGTTGCTAACTACATAAAGAAACAAACACAAAACCTTAAAACCCCACTTTTCCCTTTGTTCAACAAGTGTCTACTTTATTTATATATAGGAGGAATTATAGTAATAAAACATATCTCTTAAAGTCATCTAGAGGGGGAACCAGCAGTTAGCGTAATGGCTCTGAGAGCATATGCGTGCGTGCCCAAGATCCCAAGACGAGAATGGAGGAGAAGGGATTGCGGGGTGACCACCCTGGGCGGTGATTTCTCGCTTTCTGTCTCTCTCTGTCTGTCTGGCCAGCGCATGCGCCCTA
>NW_006160065.1:163463-174263 GCF_000334495.1 Tupaia belangeri chinensis
CAAAAAAAAAAAAAAAAAAAAAGAAAAGAAAAAGAAAAAAAAAAAAGTCATTTAGAGGGACTAGCAGATATTGTAATGGTTACCTGACTAGACTCCTACGTAGTCAATGGTGGTTTGAGTCCTGGACCCAGTACCTTAAAACTTACATGCTGCATATAAGTACATTCCCAAAATCCTGAGAGGAGAATGCAGGAGAAGGGATTGCAACGACTGTGGCATGACCATCCCTCCTGGGGATTTCTCACTTTTTCTCTCTCTGTCTCTCCTGTAAGTGCATGTGCCCTAGAGCAAAATTCTCTCTGGGAAAAAAAAAAGTCATCTAGAGAGAAATTACATATGTGTATGTATGTGTGTTTACATACATACACACACACATAGGACTGAATTTGTGTGAGCTCCTTGTACAAACAGACGTTTGTGCACATACAAAAATTCTATTCAATGTTATTTTACAATTGAAATTGACTGGCGTCAGCAGGTGGTGCAGTGCTTAAGGCACTGGACTCCCACGGTTGACTGCAGTTGGAGTCCCAGACCTCAGGGCTTGAAAATCATGTGTGTGCCCCAAATCCTTATATCCCAAGAGGAGAATGGAGGGCAAGGAATTGTGGTGTGGCCATCCTCCCTGAGGGTGATTTCTCACTTTTCTTCTCACTGTCTCCTCTCTCTCTCTCTCTCTCTCTCTTTCTTTCCTGAAAGGGCACATGTTCTATGGAAAGAAATTTAAAACAATTAAATCGACTTTGATTTCTATTAGTCAGTGCCTTAGTATTTCTAGTCTTTTTTCTTTGTTAGTAACATCTAATAACTTTGTGAAGCTTTTTACAAAATATGAAGAATACATTCAGAATTTATTTTACGCTTAACTCAAGATTTTCCAAATTTTGCTACTTATATACAGAAGACAAAAATATAATGAACAACAAAATGGAAAACAAGGAGTTTAAAATGAACAGTATTTGGGCCAGCAGGCGCTGTGGTAGTTAAAGGCACTGGACTCTCACATGGCCAACTGGAGGCTTGCCTTCTCACTTTCTCTCTCTGTCTCTCTCTCTCTGTGTCTCTCTGGTGAGGGCGTATGCCCTGTGGCAATTGAAAAATAATAGCAATAATAAATAAACAAATTCTAAAAAAAAGAAAACCAGTATGTTACAGAGTTCTGGTTTACATAGATATAAAACCATAAATTCTTTCTAACCTACTTAGTTTCTAACATAATTAAGAATACATTTAGGAAAATATAAAGAGCTTGCTATATATTGATTGAGTATTCATTTACATTCAGTTATAGTATATATTTGAAAATCATAAGGTCAAAACTATGCTAGATGTTTGCTGCACACATGAGAATTTATAAATAATGGTTTTGGATTTAGGTAGCATTAGAATTGATGGAATGTGAAATCTAAATATCTGACTCTTTGAAAAGTTTATTTTTAATGTTAGTGAAAAATCCAGACAACTCGCTCCATAATAACTGTAATGTATCCAGGCATGATACAATAACAGACACAAGTTCTTTACTGATGACTTTTAAATAGCTGATTTGTAATTCAGATAAATTAAGTAAAAAACAAATGTTGACTTAATACTTTTTCACTCTGATATGGACATAATAGTCAACACTGAACTATGAAATAGCTTCTGGTTGCCTGATGGGTGTTTTTATATGCAAAGGCTCACTTCTCAATTCCATGCATGGGTATCTGGTTTAAGTTTATATTTTATAAATTATGGTAAATGTATGTATAAACTCTGACTTTATTTTTATATCATAGGCCAATTTGGAGCCTCTGAGTTCTATGGAACACAATTATCATGTTGGATAATAAAGGTCGAAGGTCAATGCTATGTAAAACATTCAAAAGATATAGATAGGTCCTCGTTGTAACTTCAAGTTTCATCTGTCTTCAACTTTCTTCTCCCCTGAACTACTGTAGAAAGAAACCCACACAGCTCAAGTAAGGGTATACAGCACTGCTACTGATCTTGGGAGATCTGAGTTCTAAGAGCCTAAACCAAGACAGGACCATCCTGTATCAGGATTTTGGCATCTTCATGCACTCTTGGTTATTTTATTTATTCTTTTTTCCTGCCCCTTTCTTACTCTCTCATGCTCAAGTTGTATATATTAGTGAAAAACACCTGTGAGGTTAGCATAAATGCTGTAACTTGAATTTAATAGATGCCTCAAGTCTACCATGAGAACGCCATAAGGTCACAGTTGAACAAGTCTATTTTCAAAATGTCAGGTTTTTCATAGACAATCATAGGTCTGTTTTAACAATCACTTTATAATGGGTTATTTTATTGGCTTCTATTGGCTCTAATATAATTTAATTAGTATCAACAGCAATTCTTAATCACTCTACTAATTAGCTCTGCATGCTGATCAGTCCTAAAATATGGTACTGTTTGAAAACCCAGTACTTGATTCATATTGATCATTGCAATTATTTCTTGTAGTTTACCTCATGACTTCCATTTTATACTGAATAGAAAATATCTGGAAACTTCCTAAGGATATTTTAAATATTTCCAGATGAATAAATTTGATCTCCAAAATCTAAACTCCAAAATTTGTACCATAGACAACTCCGGAATAGATTTGAATATTTACAAAAACATTTATGTGTATTAGCATCTTCATTTCTGAATAATACACTGCAGTGCTGAAGGCTTGAATTGAAATCTTATTTACCAGCACAAAGTCAAATTCTAGTGTCATGTAGTTACTGTTTTATTAGACCTGTGACTCCATGTCTTATAACAAGAGAATGCTGAGAAGACTGGATTGGTCTAGTTCCATTTTAAAATGACATAGTAATAAACTCACTCAATTTACATAGATAGAATGCCCTTGAAAAATATTAACAGACTTAATACAATTAATTGGTATAACATATGTTTAGGGAAAATTAGTTCTCATGAGACTCAGTCATTCAATATATACATAATTAATACCATATGTGGCAAAGTATTCTATTAGACAGGACAACTGTGAGATACTTAGTAATTATTATTTATTTCCTTTGTTTTAGAATGGGATAATACCTCAACCAATTACATAAAAGTGACACATACCGAAAAATGTAGCAAAGATTTTTCAAATCACAGCCAGGAGCATACTTATGTCTTAGTTCAGAAACGCTAAGTTTTCAATGAAGATTGAAGAAACATCAATAACATATTAGCACTTTCTTCAATGTGTACAGCTTAAATAGGGATGTATTTTTATTGTTAAATTTAATTTTTTAGGTTTTTGCCATAGGGAATGTGTGCTGGCTGAAGAGAAAGAGTCAGACAGAAACAGAGAAAGATAATGAAAAATCCACCCCACCCCACCAAGTGATTGGTATACCACAATCCTTTCTCTTCCATTTCCCTCTTGAGATGTTGGCCACCCACATACACACACCTGGCATGAGTTTCAAGCCACCAGATCTGGGAGTTGAACCACAGTTACCCATGTCCAAGTCCAGTGCATTAACCACCAGGCCACATGCTAACCTTGGACTTATTTTATTGTTGTTATAAAATAATTCTTTGTCAGATGCCCATCTTTTAATATACTTGTCAGAAACTAAAATGACATGTCATAATCACTGAAACTTTTACCTCATAAATTAATGTTATTACACGGTAACAATGGCTCACAGTAGTGTCAAAATGAGGAGTTAAGACAAGGTTGGAATTGACAATTGCTCTTTCAAAGACTATGGTGGACATCGGATAAAAATGTGTTTCATCTGCTTTTTAACCTCTGGGCCATTCTTCCATCTCTTATTGTCAGATACAATAATACTCCCCTAAAGAGCTTAATAAAACTAAGGTAAAAATAGTGAAAATGCTGTTGAACAGTCATGAAGAAATTGAAACAATATTTAGGAATTTTATTATCTACCTAGATATTGAAAAAACCAGAACAATGAATGTCTGCACAAATAATGTCAAACTCTTAAGGAAAAATTAGGCCTGGCTCACATAAACTTATTCATGAAACCAATCTTTTCTTGAAAATGGCTATAGGAGAGTAGGTGACAGATAGCAAAAATCTCTTTAAAAAAGGAGTGGAGGGGAGACTAATAGCTATCAGAATAAAATAAAATGGTCCTATTATAGCTTAATGTGTAATCATTGTAGATTCGTTATTAATCATTTTTAATTATATTATAGACTTTTAATTACGATCTTCTAACATTAATGGAGAGATCGTGTAAAATGTCTGTATACATACTTGGCTTATGTCTTTTGCAGGAAGCCCTGCTCCAGCTGGGGTGGGTACACAGGAAGGC
Source organism: Tupaia belangeri chinensis (assembly GCF_000334495.1). Classification (NCBI taxonomy): domain Eukaryota; kingdom Metazoa; phylum Chordata; class Mammalia; order Scandentia; family Tupaiidae; genus Tupaia; species Tupaia belangeri. Next base: position 167,759 of record NW_006160065.1, read on the forward strand.
GACACAAGTGAACAAAATCAGGCTGAAACCGCAATGCCCCTTAGCATGTTCTCAGAGTAAGCTCAGGACTGTAGCCCTGATGGCCAGAAGACATGTGTATTTATTATAGGAGTTTTACAGGAGTAGGATGGGTGAGGGGAAGTAAGTGAAAGATTTTACTCTAAAAGGTAAAGCATTTAAAGTATAGGAACAATAATTATAAAACATGACATCTGTTTTGTTTAGGTATAAACAGTCATAATTCGTAGAACAAGGAAGTCCATTTTTTGGGTGCATTCTCTCCTTAGATCTTGATTACCAGGGAGGGTCTTTGGATGAGAGGGCTCCCAGGAATCTTACTGACCTCAGTTCCAGACCAGCTTGATAACTTCTGTCCCTGATTGGCTTGAAAACTTGAGCCCTAGGTCAGCTTGGGAACTTTAGACTCAGGCTAGGGTGGCAGCAGATTGCTGGTTACAAGGGCCTAGAAATAAATCCTGTCTGGTTAAGTAAAGACAAGGTTAATATATACTAAAGTGGAATACCTATATTATCTCTGGGGTAATCCACAGCTAAGAGGGTGAGTCTAATGTCTACTGCTCTGAGAGGAGCTTCAGCCTTCTTTGTTATCTTCCAGGCAGGTGCTGGCAGCCGCTTTAGGAGTCCGCATTTTTTTTAGGATTATTAGTTGGTTTTATCGTAAAAGTTACAGTAAGGCTGGGGGTGTTATTTTGCCCTTATGGGCTACTGTCAGTAAAGCTCATGGCAGAGAAATTGAGTGCAGGCCAGTACAGCAACACAGTAGAGAGTTGGGACTCGTCAACTGCCAGCCTTGCTCACAGTTTCTTCCCAGCCTCGTCCTTGCATTTGGCATAGGAGGCAGCCCCTTTATCAACCTGTGTTGTCTGCATAGTCCCGACAGTCTTTTCTGTTGTTTAATCTTTTACTCATGAGATTCTTTCAGTATTCTTTTAAACCATCAACTCTCAAAATTTTGTTCTGAGGACCTATTTTTTTCTTAAAGGGAAAAAAAATCCCAAAGATTTGATTTCTATGTGTTATACATTTATAAATTTTTATCGTATTAGAAATTTAAGGGACCAGCAGTTAGGGTAATGGCTATGTCACTGAACCCCCATGTAGTCAACTGAAGTTCGAGTCCTGGACCCCGTGGCTTAAACTTATGCTGGGCGTGTATGCGTGCATGTTCAAGATCCCGAGAGGAGAATGGAGGAGAAGGGATTGCAGGGTGGTCATCCCCCACCCCGGGGGGGGGTGGGTGGGGTGATTTCTTGCTTTCTGTTTCTCTGTCTCTCTCTGTCTTTCTGGAGAGCACACACGCCCTATAGCAAAAAACTCTCAAAAAAAAAAAAAAAGAAAGAATTAAAAAGAAGAACTTTAAAAGGAGAAATTTTAAGATACATGTTTTGAAAAGATTTTTGCTATTGTGCATGTATGCTTGCCTTAGAGACCATGCCACAATCCATTCTTGTCCATTCTCTTCTTGGGATTTTGGATACTCATGTACATGTTCTCAATGCAAGTGTCAAGCGACCAGGTCCAGGACTCAAGCCATGATCAGTCATCTGAGAGTCCAGCATCTTGACTATGTCACCTGTTGGTCCCTTAAAAAATATTTTGATTTGTGAATTAACTTTACAGTGTCAATAAAGTCATTACCTTTTAACATAAAGAGCACATTTTTAAAAAGTGTTTAAGAAAAAAAAAAGTTACAAGGCATTACATTCACAAATACTAATCACTTTAATTGTTCAAAAAAATGTTTAAAGTTTGCCTTAATAGAGAATAACTTGATTTTTATATCTGTTTCTGCTTTCAGTCACTTATAAAATGTTGTTTTAGCTGAAGGACATAAAAGAAATTTAGGAAAGGGATGAACAATTTAATAGTTTTTAAGATCACAGTGGTCATTCATCTTGCTATAAGCTAAAATGGGAGTAGTGGAATCTGAAAATGTACCAATGAACTTGTCATACTCAATTTTATTGAAATCAATATGTCTATCTTAGTCTTTAAACGGACCTTTTACTCATGTATAATTTCATCATGGGTCTATTTGGAAAATTATTGCTTCACCAAGTTATACAAGTCTTCCAAAATTATATCATATCTTAAAATAGCACCACTGATCTCAAAGAATTGAATCGAAAATCAAAATTATATTTTTACTTATCAAAAATAATAATTTTTAAAATTTTTTTAGGTTTTTTTTTTCTTTTGGAGAAGTTTTTGCTATAGGGTGCGTGTGCTCGCCAGACAGACAGAGAGAGACAGAGAGACAGAAAGCAAGAAATCACCCCCAAGAGGGGATGGCCACGCTGCAATCCCTTCTCCTCCCTTCTCCTCTGAGGATCTTGGGCATGCACACACACGCACTCAGCGTGAGTTTAAGCCACCAGGTCTGGGACTCGAACTGTGGTCGACTATGTGGGACTCCAGCGACATAGCCATTACACTAACTGCTGGTCCCTCAAAAATAATAATTTTAAGTTTGTTTGCTTATCTTTTTTATAAGAGAGAGACAAAGAGAGACAAGCACTCTCAACAGAATCCTATAACGTGGGTCCTGTGACATGGCTTCCCTCCCCAGGGCCTTCATCCAGCAAGGACCACAGGCACATGCAGGAACTGAACCAACTGAACCATGACTCTGCATATGATCTACAGCATCGCAGAGTGCTGTGCCACTACTGCGCTCTGCTGGCTGGGCCAAAACTTAAAATTTTAAGGAGATTGTTAAGTATTGAAAAGCTACCATTTCAGTTCCAAAATTCTATTTTTTTTTTAATTTCCAGAAGGCATATGTGCTCACCAAAAAGAGGGAGAATTAGAGAGACAGAGAGGGATAAAGTACCCCTCAATGCAGCATGATCATGCCCTAATTTCTCCATTTCTCCACTTTGTCAAGATTTCAGGCACAGATACACACACAGCAGACACGCCTTTCAAACTGTCTAGAACCCAAACTGCAGTTGGCCACATGAGATGCTACTCCTCGAACTATTAGGGAGGGCCGGTTCCAAAATTCCATTTTTTTCCCCAAACATTTATCTTACCATTTGCAAGGAGCATTGATAGATTTTTCTCTTCAGGAGAGTAACTCACTTTATAATTTTTAGAAAATATTTCTGAAACACTGAAGTTTGATTTACCATGGCTAGTTCTTAAGTCATTCTTTTAGAAAAATGATCTTCCTGTGAAAGAAGTTGCTAGTTCAGTTCATATTCAAACATTCTTACATGTTGTTTTTCTCAGCAGAAGTCCTTGATGAACACTTCCAAATTATTAACACCAAAAATTGAAATATGTGTACCAGGGTCAAGACATAAATTAAACTCTGGGAAGGTGCCTTAGTAGCTTTTCAATTTCTTATTGGAAAAGATTTAACACCATCTGGCTTTAAAGAGAATATCATATCTCTATCTAACATAGGCAGAAAACTTCAATATGTTGGTTTCTTTTTTTTTTGGAGAGGTTTTTCGCTATAGGGCACATGCGCTCGCCAGACAGACAGACAGAGACAGAGAGACAGAAAGAGAGAAATCACCCCCCAGGGGCTATGGTCACGCCGCAATCCCTTCTCCTCCGTTCTTCTCTCGGGATCTTGGGTACACACGCACACGCGCCTGGCGTGAGTTTTAAGCCACCAGGTCTGGGACATGAACCATGGTCGACTACATGGGAATTCAGTGACATAGCCATTACGCTAACTGCTGGTTCCCAATATGTTGGTTTCTTATTTGCCATCATCTCTAGTCATAGATGATGCAACTGGGAGTTGAAAAAGCAAGTCATGTGGCCGGCAAGTGGCATGGTGGTTAAGGCACTGGAATGGACCTGGTGCCTTGCTTTCTCATTTTCCCTTTCTCTCTCTTTGGTCAAATTTAAAAATAAATAATAATAACAAATAAAATTTAATAAATATTTTTTTAAAGAACAAAGAAAAACTAATCCATCTTACCTCTCTTTCTAAACAAATGATCTATTCTTAACTATGCAAAAATATATTACAGTTAAAATTATAAAATAGTTTTAGGTAAATAAAAGTTCTCAAAAATGTTTTAAGTATCGGGAACCAGCAGTTAGTGTAATGGCTATATCGCTGGACTCCCACATAGTCGACCACCATTCGCATCCCAGACCTGGTGGCTTAAAACTCACGCCAGGTGCATGTGCGTGTGTGCCCAAGATCCCGAGAGGAGAATGGAGGAGAAGGGATTGCGGCATGACCATCCCCCCTGGGGGGTGATTTCTCACTTTCTGTCTCTATGTCTCTCTCTGTCTGTCTGGTGAGCGCACGTGCCCTATAGCAAAAAACCTCTCCAAAAAAAAAAAAGTTTTAAGTATTATAAAGCAATAAAACTTTATTTATTATTGTGTTTCTGCACAGGAACATGGAAAAATAGGATTTCAAAATGATTTCTTGGACAATAATTAGGTTTTTGAAATAATGGCAATTATAATTAAAAATTGGTAGTAAGAGCACAGTAAAAACTCTGAAAGTAAATTGAGTTTAATACTGAAAATTGTATACCTATTTCTATCTACCTGTCTATGCAGCTGCTACCTCAGAATATTCTAATAAATAAGAGAACACACAGTACATAATACCACACACATTCTGTTAGGCAAGTAAACAATTCCCAGAAATCATTCAGTTTTTCTGTTTTTGTTTTTGTTTTTTAAGAAGCTTTTGCCAGAAGGTGTGTGAGCTCGCCAAAGAGAGAGAGAAACAGAGACGGTAAGAGGGAAAGTGAGAAATTACATCAGCACCACCACCCCCTCACCCCGGGGAGGATGGCCACACCACGATCCTTTCTCCATTCTGCTCCTGGGATCTTGAGCCTGGCATGATTTTCAAGCTACTGGGTCTGGGACTTGAACCAGTCAGCTATGTGGAATTCCAGTGATATAATCACTACACTATACTACCTACTGGCCCCAGTGAAACAGTTTTTAGAACAACTCCATTCTATAATTAAGAGAGAATATGAGTGGAAACAAAAGTTTCTCATATTATCTTGAAGATATATTTAACTTTGGTTTTTTTAGGAAAGGATTCCAAATCATACTTTAAGAACTGCTAGTTTTTAGAATAATTGCCATTATCAGTACATGTATATTTACTTTATTTCAAAGAAAATTGTCTACCTTGTATATTTCTAGTTCCATTTTATGGCATGCATGTTTGTGACATGAACATAAGACAAGATAATTATGTCAGTCTCAAACCAAGAAAGTCAGTAAGAATGACTTTTTCTAACATAGGTACAACATTATTTGGTAGTTTGTTTCATGTGGGCTTTTTTTTTTCTCCCCAGATAATTAACAAAACTGTACTTTCCATATTTTAAATGTGATTACTTTTAAATAAGAGCTTTCTTGGAATCAGGTGGTGGCACAGTGGTGACACAATTGGACCTACATGGGAGAGGTTGTGGGTTCATGTCCTGAGACCTTTGTGAGAACACTCACTGCATGTACTCATGTACCTGATTTAGGCCACCTGAGACTGGGTGTGTATTTGAAGCACAAAGACCTTATTGGGGGTGCTTATCTCTTTATCTGTCTCTCTCTCTCTCTCATTCCTTTTCAGGAGAAATAAAAACTTTAAAAAAATAGGTAAGCATGAGAGCCACCCCATGTTCTGGTAGTTGGGGCTACTGGATCCACCACATGGCCTACCACACGCATTGCATCCTGACCCAGCAACAGGAGAAGGGCGCTGGGCCCATGAGCTTCTGTGCTCAAAATCTTGAAAAGGGAGAGGAATGGAGGAGAAAAGACTGTGACATAGCCATGCCCCAGGTGAGATGCTCTAGTTTTCCCTCTGTCACTCTTCTTCTCATTTGGGCATGTGTAGACACCCTCAGACTCACCATAAAGAAACAGAGAGAGGGAAAGTGAAAAATCGCCCCCCGAGAGGATGACTACTCTGCAATCCCTTCTCCAATCTCTTTTCAGGATTTTGGGCATGTATGCACATGCGCCTGGCATGGTTTTCAAGCTACCCAATCCAGGACTCCAACTGTAGTTGGCTATATGGGAAACAGCACCTTAACCACCACACCACCTGCTGACCCAAGTAATATCTATTTTAAAATATTAACACATTTCAGGTATGTGTGTCTAGGACTGTGTAGGTGTATACAAATATATATAATGTCATATGCCACATAATGTTTTACTCAAAAACTACATATAGGACAATTGTCACACAAAACCATAATAGGCTGTATCAGATAGTCTAGGTGTGTGGTAGTATCATGTTCACACAATGACAAAACTCCCTAGCAACACATTTTTTTTTTGAGAGAGAGATTTTTGCTATAGGGCACGTGCGCTCACCAGAAAGACAGAGAGAGACATAGAGACAGAAAGTGAGAAATCACCCCCCCAGGGGGGATGGCCATGCTGCAATCCCTTCTCTTCCATTCTCCTCTCAGGATCTTGGGCATGCACTCACACACGCTCGGCGTGAGTTTAAGCCAACGGGTCTGGGACT
>NW_006160065.1:174812-179641 GCF_000334495.1 Tupaia belangeri chinensis
GCATGTGCGTGTGTGCCCAAGATCCCGAGAGGAGAATGGAGGAGAAGGGATTGCGGCATGACCATCCCCCCTGGGGGGTGATTTCTCACTTTCTGTCTCTATGTCTCTCTCTGTCTGTCTGGTGAGCGCACGTGCCCTATAGCAAAAAACCTCTCCAAAAAAAAAAAAGTTTTAAGTATTATAAAGCAATAAAACTTTATTTATTATTGTGTTTCTGCACAGGAACATGGAAAAATAGGATTTCAAAATGATTTCTTGGACAATAATTAGGTTTTTGAAATAATGGCAATTATAATTAAAAATTGGTAGTAAGAGCACAGTAAAAACTCTGAAAGTAAATTGAGTTTAATACTGAAAATTGTATACCTATTTCTATCTACCTGTCTATGCAGCTGCTACCTCAGAATATTCTAATAAATAAGAGAACACACAGTACATAATACCACACACATTCTGTTAGGCAAGTAAACAATTCCCAGAAATCATTCAGTTTTTCTGTTTTTGTTTTTGTTTTTTAAGAAGCTTTTGCCAGAAGGTGTGTGAGCTCGCCAAAGAGAGAGAGAAACAGAGACGGTAAGAGGGAAAGTGAGAAATTACATCAGCACCACCACCCCCTCACCCCGGGGAGGATGGCCACACCACGATCCTTTCTCCATTCTGCTCCTGGGATCTTGAGCCTGGCATGATTTTCAAGCTACTGGGTCTGGGACTTGAACCAGTCAGCTATGTGGAATTCCAGTGATATAATCACTACACTATACTACCTACTGGCCCCAGTGAAACAGTTTTTAGAACAACTCCATTCTATAATTAAGAGAGAATATGAGTGGAAACAAAAGTTTCTCATATTATCTTGAAGATATATTTAACTTTGGTTTTTTTAGGAAAGGATTCCAAATCATACTTTAAGAACTGCTAGTTTTTAGAATAATTGCCATTATCAGTACATGTATATTTACTTTATTTCAAAGAAAATTGTCTACCTTGTATATTTCTAGTTCCATTTTATGGCATGCATGTTTGTGACATGAACATAAGACAAGATAATTATGTCAGTCTCAAACCAAGAAAGTCAGTAAGAATGACTTTTTCTAACATAGGTACAACATTATTTGGTAGTTTGTTTCATGTGGGCTTTTTTTTTTTCTCCCCAGATAATTAACAAAACTGTACTTTCCATATTTTAAATGTGATTACTTTTAAATAAGAGCTTTCTTGGAATCAGGTGGTGGCACAGTGGTGACACAATTGGACCTACATGGGAGAGGTTGTGGGTTCATGTCCTGAGACCTTTGTGAGGACACTCACTGCATGTACTCATGTACCTGATTTAGGCCACCTGAGACTGGGTGTGTATTTGAAGCACAAAGACCTTATTGGGGGTGCTTATCTCTTTATCTGTCTCTCTCTCTCTCTCATTCCTTTTCAGGAGAAATAAAAACTTTAAAAAAATAGGTAAGCATGAGAGCCACCCCATGTTCTGGTAGTTGGGGCTACTGGATCCACCACATGGCCTACCACACGCATTGCATCCTGACCCAGCAACAGGAGAAGGGCGCTGGGCCCATGAGCTTGTGTGCTCAAAATCTTGAAAAGGGAGAGGAATGGAGGAGAAAAGACTGTGACATAGCCATGCCCCAGGTGAGATGCTCTAGTTTTCCCTCTGTCACTCTTCTTCTCATTTGGGCATGTGTAGACACCCTCAGACTCACCATAAAGAAACAGAGAGAGGGAAAGTGAAAAATCGCCCCCCGAGAGGATGACTACTCTGCAATCCCTTCTCCAATCTCTTTTCAGGATTTTGGGCATGTATGCACATGCGCCTGGCATGGTTTTCAAGCTACCCAATCCAGGACTCCAACTGTAGTTGGCTATATGGGAAACAGCACCTTAACCACCACACCACCTGCTGACCCAAGTAATATCTATTTTAAAATATTAACACATTTCAGGTATGTGTGTCTAGGACTGTGTAGGTGTATACAAATATATATAATGTCATATGCCACATAATGTTTTACTCAAAAACTACATATAGGACAATTGTCACACAAAACCATAATAGGCTGTATCAGATAGTCTAGGTGTGTGGTAGTATCATGTTCACACAATGACAAAACTCCCTAGCAACACATTTTTTTTTTGAGAGAGAGATTTTTGCTATAGGGCACGTGCGCTCACCAGAAAGACAGAGAGAGACATAGAGACAGAAAGTGAGAAATCACCCCCCCAGGGGGGATGGCCATGCTGCAATCCCTTCTCTTCCATTCTCCTCTCAGGATCTTGGGCATGCACTCACACACGCTCGGCGTGAGTTTAAGCCAACGGGTCTGGGACTCGAACTGTGGTTGACTATGTGGGAGTCCAGCGACATAGCCATTACGCTAACTACTGGTCCCCACATTTTTCAGAACATGTCCCTATCATCAACCAGCACATGATTGTATCTCTTATGCACACATTGAACAAAGTTCTGTTATAACACTATTATTTTAATTAATCTGTCTGAGTTGAGTTATTCTTTGTTCCATTACAACATGGTTTCACTTTTTGTGCAGCAATAACATCCTTAAATATATGGCAGTACAACTATTTTACCTTTTAAAAATGTTTGGTTTCTATTATCTCTTTGTTTTTATTGAAAGTCTGTAATTCCTTTATGTAATTGAGAATATATTAGGTTTGTGGTGATATAACAGATTTAAATGGAGACTTCATATAGAAATATAGTATTTAGGTATGTATTCAAATGTGTTGTGCTATTTATTTTGATCATTACTGCACACTCATGATGGAATTAACTTCTAGGAAAGCCTACTAGTTGGTTGATTTCAACGTATAGACTATTTATTCCGTTTTAGTTTTTGCCTTGTTCTAAATACATGTAGTTTATATCTTGTTATTGGCAAAATAAATAAAAGCTATTGACTTGTATAAGTTAATGCTATAATAGAAAAGTGCACCAAAGTATGATAGTAGCATATATGTTATAATGATATTTTAGCTGCTTGTATTGTTTCCAAGTAGACAATTACAGCATCTATAAATTAAAACAACTAGCCAACATTTATCAGTCTTATTCATTGTTCTTCTGATTCTTTAGAACATCATGAACTAATTGCAGTGGGGACTCTCTTGTTTTTAATTTCAGTAGATTGCTGCTAGTAATTTGCCATTTAGTTTGGTACTGCTCAATAGGTTGATTTGAACATTATCATGTTTAAGATTCTCTTTTATCTCAAATTGTGATATCTTCTTTTTTTCTAAAATAATCCAATACTTAAGGCTCAAACATCTTTTCAGGAGCTTCTTGATGATATAGATTATGTTAGTAATTTTCTGATAAAGCAAACTCATAATACTGTATTTCCCCATGGACACGTGCAGCCTGAACTTGGCTTAAATTTAACGTCTGGCATTACAGTGAGATCCCTTATTAAATCATAAGTTCTGGGAAGGTTAAGTTTTGGCCAATTAAATTTTTACTTGTAGCATACCTTCTTCTGGTTCAAGCATGCACCAATAGTATAGAGAATCCCCACAACAACCGCTTCATTTTTTAATTCTCTGAGTTGATGGAAAGGAAGAGAAAATGCAAGCCATTGATACACTGCCCCCGGGGTTCTATGTCCCACTGCCTCTTAGTTTAATTAAGGGCTCTATTAGCCTCACTGTCCCCTATTCCTGCTCAACATTCTTTCCCTTCGATATTGTTATTTTTGAATAGGGTAAATTAGAAGGACTTTAGGAACTATTCATTGAGTACTTCTATACAATACTTTTTGAGAGAAAAATCAGAGTCATTGAAAATCAACATGTATTGTAAAGGGACGGCCACTCAAATTTTTGGTTAGTATAAGTCTTGTGGATCAGGGGACAAGGTTGAGGTAAACTGTTATATTTTCCCCATTTCAGTTGAATTTCAGATTTTTATTTCAAAAAGTGAAACATAGATAATTAAATTTTTTCATTGAGTCAGGTCTTTAGTGAATTATTTACAAAAGTGTCTCCAATCATCTCATTCCTTGTAATGATGTTGCATGCAATTTAATTTTGTAACATTTTCTGTTACATAGAGTTTCTTTCTGCACCCTTTACACCAACTGCTGGTCCCCAGGCATGTTCATTCTTGATCAACATTCATCAGAGCCACATGCAGGTAGCCACAGCCACAACAAAGAGAGCAGAGCTGAAACAAAAACCAAGAACTACAGCAGCAACAACAAAAAGCTCGCACAACTAGTGTAATAAAGTGCTGACTCCATTTTTTAATATTCACTTACAACTTTTAAGGTTCAGCCTTCCCTTTCCCTCCCATGCCTCACATTTGGGAAAGGTGATGACATTCTCTCTCTACTGCTTCCTGTGGCATTGGCAGGATTTTGAACCAGATTCAGCCTACCCACACCTTGACTACCATATACACCTCTAGCCAGTCTCCAGCCTACCCATGAGAAGCTAGCCCTGACCCCACTCCTTGACTACCATATACACCTCTAGCCAGTCTCTTTTATGTGAGCCCTCAAGCTATTTTTAGATAATCTCGGAAGCCTTTCTTGCACTACTTTCTTCCAGAAAGCCTCATTATACACATAATAAGTCTTTTAATATTGTTCTATTGTATGTGTGGTATCATTAGTCTCAACATCAGAAATGAATTTGGGGTATTGGAGTAAGGATCAGTCCTATCTAGAGAGTATCACAAACAGCCATAGACCTATAAGCCCTAATTTTTAAAAAAGAATTATTTATTTAATTTTATGTATTCATTCATTTTATTTTAATTTAACCAGAGAGAAAGAGAGAGAGAGAGAAAGCAAGTCACCAGG
>NW_006160065.1:180481-184810 GCF_000334495.1 Tupaia belangeri chinensis
ATATATTTTAAGTTTGCCATAAGGCAAGTGTACTCACCAAAGAAAGTCAGAGGGAGAGAACATGAGAACGCAAGCCTCCAGGTTCAGGTATTGAACTGTGGTCTGCCATGTGGGAGTATAACACTTTAACCAACAAGCCAGGGGCTGGCACTCCTAATTTTTTTCATCACCTGAGAAAGCCCATTGCCTGCAGCTCCAGACCTCATCTGACGTCACAACCTATGTCTTCCTCTTTATGTCTCCCAGGGCACAAATCTTTCATGTTACCAAGCACTCCTTTATTTTCTGTTTGATAGAATCTATATTATTTTTTGATTTTCTTGACATTTTATTTTTGATTTCATGAGCTTCTTTGGAGAATCAAAACATTAATATTTATAGCTTTTATCTCTATATTCTCAGTAAGTCAACAATAATATATGTAGATACAATATGGGTAGAATAGCATTTATAAGAATGTTCAAGGATAGTACACATATTAAGGTCTCTGGATACAATCTATTATAAATGAATAAATAGTGGGTGGGTGAAGGGATAACAGAGAGCTTGGTGGTAAAACACAAGGTAACATAAAGCTCATATAAGTAAAATTCTGTTCGATTTTTTTAAAGAATGATTTTATTTAACTTTATTTTTTATTATTATTATTTTCAAGTTTGATCAGACAGAAAGAGAGAGACTAAGAAAGAAATCCACCAGGTCCAGGACTTAAACTACACTTGGCCATGTGGGAGTCCAGCACCTGTAACCACTATGTCACCTGCTGGCCCCTACAGTTTGATATTGAATAAACAATAGACAATGTAAATACCAAAGTATGATATGCACTCTTTTTACTTTTTACTACTAACATTTAAACACTCTGGTATCTGATGTACAATTGTCTAGAATTTCAAGGAAATTATGTTTCTTCATAGGTTTACTTTCAGATTAAACATTCTAAATTTAATGTTCATCAATTTGTTTATATTTACATTTTAATAAAAATAGTTCATTCATTTAAGTGACTTGTTAAAGTTGTATAGAAACACGATAAATCTAGATAGAAAACAGAGCCTTTCACTTCTTTCTGCTGTGCTTTTTAGTGAAGGTAACTACTCAGAAACAATGGAAATTATCAATGCTTTGCCTTTGATTAAATTCATAAGTACAGATATGTTCTGGACATAACTGAAAATGTATTTGTGGTTATAGTTTTGAATTCATTTTAGTTTCTTCTCTACTGATTTTTAAAAAAATAAAATGTGTATCAAAATAATTATATTTATGCTGCTACCCTATTTTTCTGAGTTATTTACCAAATAGATTTGTAATAGATTTTCTCTTACAGTAGCAATTAAACTGCTTTTATTAATGAATGTATCAGACTATACTTTCTATATTTATAAGGTACATAATTACACTAGTTGTTATATTCTTTTGATACTTTTATAGTAAAAGTGGTATATAATGAAACACTCTAATAGTTTTGAAATTCACAATGATTAAACTGATTAAACTGCATACCATATTTGCTATTATTTTTAAAAGACACAGAAATAATTTGCATAATTTACTCTCATATGATTCATTTCTACATATTATATGATGCACGACAGCAAGCTGATTAATTTTTCCTGGGTTTACTATCTAGAATGTGGTCAAAGTTTTAGTGAATTAATTGACCACCATTATGTGTAATGGGCTGAAGTTACATTAATCTACTAAGTGATATTCCCATCAAAGCTTATGAAGAACTAATTCATCTGAAGAGGAAGTAGCAGAACTGATTATATTTTCAACATGTGGAAAGAACACTATGCACATGGTCCTATAACAAAATTAAACTTTAGTCTCTGAGTATGTGAGTAAGTGCATGTCTGTATGTGTGTCTATGAAGGAGAGTCTTCAAAAAGGTCATGGGAATTGTATATTATTAAAGAAAAACTTGTGTAGATTTCCAATTTTTCTGGCATTGAAATAAACTTGTAGGTTACTTCCATTTTTCTATGAACTTTTAAAAAAATTGCTAGAGGGCTGATATGCTTATAAGAGAAAGACAGAGAAACAGAGATAGGCAGAAATCTCCCCTCAATGGAATATACTCATGCGACAATCCCATCTCCATTTCTCAGTCCCACTGGGATTTTTGGTATGCACACATATGTACCTGGTGGGTTTTACAAGTCTCCAGGACCAGGAAAACTGTTGTTAGCCATGGCCATGGGGAATTCAGCTCCCTTAACCACAGGCCACATGGCCAGACCCTCCACGAACTTTTTGAAGTATTCTTGTATCCTTTTATCAAACATCATTTAATTTTTTACTGAATAGTGGGAATTGGAGAAATGTAGCGAGTAGATTTTGTTCAAGAGAGTACGTAATTATAATAACCAAAGTGTGATAAATGCCTACCATGTATTCTTATTCATTGTAATATATAATAAAATGTGAATTACAACTCGATAAAACACATGCAAAGGAAAATTTTAGATTCAACATTTCTTTTTTGAGAGGTTTTTGCTATAGGGCACATGAGCTCATCAGAAAGACAGAGAGAGACAGAAAGCGAGAAGTCACCCCCTAGGGGGGATGGCCACACTGCAATCCCTTCTCTTCTATTCTCCTCTTGGGATCTTGGGCATGCACACACACGTGCCCAGCATGAGTTCAATCCACAGGGTATGGGACTCGAACCGCGGTTGACTACCTGGGAGTCCAGGGACATAGCCATTATGCCAATTGCTGGTCCTTTTAGATTCAACTTTTTAACTCTTCTATATTCATTGAAATGCTGAGTAAGAAATCATAAGCACAATGTACCCTTATCCAGAAAAATTATTTATTCTTTCTTCATTCTCAATCTTTCCCAGTAAAATCACACAGAAACACACACATTCCACATACTTTATTAAACATGAGTAGTTTTTTTTTTCTTTTTTAGAAAGAGATTTTTGCTATAAGATGCATGCAATCACTAGAGACACAGAAAAAAATGAAGAGAGAGAGAGAGTGATGGTTTCTCTCCCCCAGGGTGGACAGTCACACAACAATCCCTTCTTCTCTATTCTCCTCTTGGGATCTTGGGCATGTACACAGACATGTCTGGCATGAGTTTCAAGCTGCCAGGTCCAGGATTTGAACTGTGCATAGCCATGTGGGAGTCTAGTGCCACAACCACTACACCACTTGCTGGCCTTAACATGAGTAATTTTTGAAGAATGCATACATCACATACAAAATTATTTCTGATAGTCCTAAAACATTCACATCTTATAAGATTATTCATTTTATTATTTCAATGGTTATTTAAAACTTTCCCAGAACTTTTACATTTATGAAATGTCTTTGAAAAATATAATTAGTAGGATATAGTTTAAATAGTCCTAAAACATTCACATCTTATAAGATTATTCATTTTATTATTTCAATGGTTATTTAAAACTTTTTCAGAACTTCTACATTTATGAAATGTCTTTGGAAAATATAATTAGTAGGATATAGTTTAAGTTTGAAAGTGAGTTTGAATATTATAAAAAGATGTTTATAATAATGTTACTTAAATGCAGGTTATAGAGATTTAATACAATTATATTTTGCCAAATATTAGATATGTCTCAATTTGTGCCAAAAAAATTCAGTTGTAAGATACAGACATGGGAAATAATTTGAAAATATTGAAACACAAATTACAAAATTGTAAAATTTAAATTATAAATTTGAGCAGATTTACTATGGAAAAATTGACTCTACATCATGAAGTCCATAAATAAGTCAAAAACAAATATAAGGAAGACACGGTTTTTCATATTTTCACCTCATCTTTATTAAACTTAAAAAAATAAATATGGTTATTTTGTAATTGAATATCTACATTCATATTGGGGTTTTGTTTTGTTTTTACTTCACTATAGGGCACATGTGTTGGCCAGAGAGAGCCAGTGGGAGTTGAGCTATGAAGACATTCCCCAGGGTGCAATTCTTTCTTTCTTCTCCTCTAGGGATTTTGGACGTGTACACACATGTACCTGGTGTGTTTTTCAAGCCCTTGAGTCCAGGACTTGAACTATGCAGCTGACAGTGTGGAATCCAGCTGTCATAACTACCACACCAGCAACTGGTCCTACATATACATTTTATAAAAATGTACTCACTTCATTTTACTTTCTCACCAAGAAAATCAATTTTTGTTTTTGGAGAGGTTTTTGCCATAGGGCGCATGCGCTCACCAGACAGAGAGAAACAGAGAGACAGAAAGCAAGAAATCACCCCCCAGGGAGGATGGCCATGCCGCAATCCCTTCTCCTCCATTCTCCTCTCGGGATCTTGGGCACGCACGCACACATGTCC
>NW_006160065.1:186372-211273 GCF_000334495.1 Tupaia belangeri chinensis
TTGATAACGATTTCTATCTGTGGTTATATAACAGTCCATATACACTAATAATACAGACAAAATTATTATCTATGCATGTGTAGTCCTCTGTACACTGGAATTTGTTCGGTATTATCCTATTGCTAGAAGAGACCCGTTGAGGGTGCTTCTCTCTCCCTCTCGTGTGCATATACACGCGCTCTATAATAAAAACAAATAAATAGTTGGTTTTTTTTTAAATAAGAAGAACTGGACCCAAAAAAGAGACCCATTGAGGGTGCTTCTCTCTCCTCTCGTGTGCATATACACGTGCTCTATAATAAAAACAAATAAATAGTTGTTTTTTTTTTAAATAAGAAGAACTGGACCCAAATACTGTAAGATTATTTTTCAAATAAATCTACCTACTTCTCTCATTCCCCCTTCCTTCTATACATGTAAAAAGTCAGAATGACCACAGTCTACACACCCAAACCTACACCCACAGAGTGTCTATACTGTGCTAAAGAGAAGTGACCTAGTAAAAATGGAGGCATAGATGGAGAAATAAACTTATATTGAAGTGATATGTGTATAAATGTACCTGCAGTAATTTAGAATACGTGTTACAAAGTAATTAACAAGCAGCAACATTTTTCAAATACCCTTTTATTCACAGATTTTGAAAGATTAAAAAATTAAATAAGGTGTCTGCTTGAAACATAATTACACGAAATTATATGGACACACAAGTAATCAGAATATCGAAGTTCACCCTGGCTTGGTTCACATAAGTGATGAATTAAAAATATTATGTTCTTTTTACTTACAAATGAAAGGCTGGGATTGACTGTAAAGTTGGAAGGGCATGAAACTTCTTATGTGGTTAAAAAACAAAAGCACCAATGAAAATATTAACTCCTTAAGTATCTACAGCTGTCATAGTAGCCATAAGCTGCTATCAGCTCTCGACAAATATTTTGTGCATATCTGAGAAAAAACAGCCAAGATGAGTAAAGGAAGTATAGAGTCACGCAGGCTGACACTGGTAAGGTCCTAGGAAGAGATTACTGTTCTTGATTGTTTTGTTTGTTTGTTTGTATTAATGGTGGAGGGTCCTTGCATGTGCACAAGAGCAGATTAGAGAGAGACGGGAAAAGCACATCTCCCACAGGGCCATCTCATCCTGCAGTCCTTTTATCTCCAACTCTATCTCATTAGGATCCTAGGTGCATGCACATGCAGCAGGTGTGGACACCACTGGGCCAGACTCAAACACTGGTTGGCCTTCTGGGATCCATCTCTTCCTGCCCAGAATTTAACTGCTGCCCTATGAGGCTGGTTCCTGGAATAAGCTATTTAAAATACAGTTCTTCTTGAGAAAATTTTGCCTTTTTTTGCAGAAATGTATATGTAGCACACTGACTTGACCCTAAACCAGAAGTTAAAAAGGGTATTTGACTGGTGTAGATGCAATTGAAGACCTCTAGAAAGGTACAATTGTTTTCTACCTACATTCTTTCCAATATTCTTACTACTGCGTATGATTACAGCTTTTACTGATCCTGTCTCCCGAGAAGCTATTAAACACACACACACAAATCACTCTTACTTCACCTGGCTTGATGCTTGACTACAGGGTAGTTTCCCAACTGAATGAGTGGTGAGAGCCCTATGTGTAATGCCAACCTCATTCAATTAATTTAAGAAGCAAGAGCCCAAATGAGAGAAACACTAGGAATAGCTCTGGACCAGCAGAGGCTCCTTGGGGTGTTCAATTTCCCATCCAGAGCACAACCAGCTGCAGATCACTGCAGGAAGAGAACCCATGAGAAGCGGCTGCCTGATTGGGTTAAGGACTTGAAGAAATACCCGGTAACGCAGCCTAATGAAAAGGAGAAAAAAAATATACAGGGAAAGCAAAAGTTAGAAACAAACAGAAGTGTATTTGAAAGGCTTGTACTAATTGCTGAAGAGAAAAGGAAAGCTGTTTCTCCAGAGGCTACAGTGACATGGCTGCCGTGTCACTCACGGCTTATCGGATAAACACATGTCCACATGAAACAAGGTAGAATGCGGGCTGGATTGTAACGTGAGCATCAGAAATGACACCAGATTTGACAACTGCATCCGAAGGGTATGCATAAATAAGAAAGCAATTCTATAGGTATTTCAAAAAGTGTCTGAACTCATTACACATTTGATTTCACCACTGTTCTCTGAGGATAGAGTAAAAATATCACGTCTAGATTCAGAGATGCGAATTCAGGTTATGTTTAGAATTTTGAAGAGAATTAAATGCACAATGATAATCATCGAAAGACACTTGAAAAGAACTAAGTTCGCCATTAAATTCATTCACTGGCCTCTGCACATTCGTCATCATCCGTGACAGTAAACTCCATCATCACCTCCAACCTTAACTAATTAAAATTTTACATAAGACAAATCAGCTACTACACAAAAAGCCTCTGCACTCTTTTACTATGACTATTTCAGGTAGATATCAGAAACCAATGTTTTTTGTTTGTTTGTTTTGTTTGTTTTTAAGGTTTTTGCCGTAGGGAACATGCGCTCACCAGAAAGGAGAGAGAGAGGAAAAGACAGTGAGAGGGAAAGTTAAAAATCAACCCGAGAGGGATGAAGGCTGGCCTCCATTCTCCTCCTGGCATTTGAGACATGCCTGCCCACATGCCTGGCATCATTTTCTAGTCACCAGGGACTTGGCCACAGTTAGCCATGTGTGTATCCAGCACTTCAACCATCATGCCATCTGGGGGGTCCCAAGAACCCAAAGAATTCTAATGCCAGTAGTTGAACAGTTAGAATGAGAGGTGAAGTTTAAACTGAAGCTTGTGGTATTATCTGTTGAAGATATTTTGTAGTTTTATCAACTGTACCAGGGAGAAACATTCACCTGTTGAAATATCCATTTTGTAAGCCAAATAATAATGCGATTGAATGTATAAAAGAAAATGAAATCAAAAATTAAAAATATAAACTAAATGAATGAATAAATAAAATTAAATAATTGTTAAAACTAAACTCAAGCTTCAATACATGCACCCTTCACCACAGCACTTATGACATGGCTTTGAACACAAATCAGCAATCTAAGACAGAATGAGTACTAGTGGTTGCAAAACTCCTTTCCATTTTTACAGTCTTTAAGAATGTATTTATCTGGGACCAGCAGATGGTGTGGTTGTTAAGGTGCTGGACACTCCCACACGTCTGACCACGTTCAAGTCCCAGACTTGGTGGCTTGCGTTCTCACTTTTTCTCTCGCTCTGGTCATATTAAAATGAATAAAATTAAGTAAAATAATTTTTAAAGCTCTGGTCATATTAAAATGAATGAAATTAAGTAAAAGAATTTTTACAAAAAAAGAATGTATTTATCAATCACATTCTAATAGCATTTTTTGATTATTTAAATGCATGCTATTTGTGGAACACATAAAAATAATTAGAAAATGTACTTTTCTTTTTTTAAATATAGCTCAGGAAAAATATATGTAACTTTGGAAGAGCTGTATGTTCCTTCAGACTTTCCTCTCACTATTCCTTCTACACTCTGGCTTAGGAAAATCTTTTACTTATTTTCAAAAATAAAATCACAAGAATTTGCCCTTTTGTTACATGAGAGTTGATGAAAAGTTTCATGGAAAATGTGTATTATAAGTAATGTATGCATGAATTTTAATTTTTATGTTTGCACCATAGTAAATTAGTACTTATTTCTATTTTCCTATGAACTTTTTGAAGTTGCCTCATATAAATTCAAAGTAGCTATATATTCATTGCTTTAGAGTACAGATAGAATTTGTCTTCAACCTGAATTAGACATTTATATTATGGTTTGAGGATATTAATATTGATGTTTGTCAGATGTTGTTCTAAGATTGACAATGATACTTTAATTTTTAAAAACTTTCTTTTCTTGGGTGGGTATTAGGAGACAAAAAAGCCCACAAGTGTCTAGATAGAATATTCAAAATAGAATATTCATGCTCATAGTTTTATGCCTTAACAGTTTTTTGTTTAGCTAGAGAAAGAACTTTTTTTTTTTGGTATTTTTAGTTTTTTGTTCTTTTTTTTTTTTTTCTTGATTGACACTATAGTCAGATTGAGCTTTCTCATCCAGAATACACTTGTCCATAACATGTATGCTACAGTAAGACTGAAAAGAAAAAGCTGAAAGTTCGGCTTTCATGAATTTGGTAGGCAATGGAAATGAGTGGTGTTGCTTAGAAACCTAAGTGACAGTGGTGGCAGAGGGCTGTGGAAAGGTCTGATCTAGCAGCTCTACATGCATGCCAATGCCATTCATTCACCTGAGCTCACCAGCTTCGAGAGAGTTCATATAGAGCACCTTTGTCATGGAACTGAGATTTCACAAGGGACACCATTAGCGGTGCCTTCTCAGAAGGTCCTTCAGGCAGCCTCTGAGGGGCAGTCATCAAGTGCTCAAAGTCTGAACTAGCAAGTCCCATGGCAGAAACCACAGGGCTACTGTGATGGACATGCCCATGGTGAGTTCAGAGGGGGTTCTCCAAGAGGGTGTCCAAAAGCACAGGAAGGGTTTTCAGGAGAGTTAAAATCATGCTGCAGGAAAAACCATTACATTTAAATAGAAAAACAGATATGAATTTAAGTTAAATATAACTTAATTGAATAATCAAACAAACGGGATTAATGTTATTCTTGTGGAATTGTAACTTAGGGCAAGTGGATTGACTGTATATGCATGCATAATTTTTCTGTATATTGTTTCATTACTTTTTTTTTTTTTTTGAGAGAGAGAGATTTTTACTATAGGGCATGTGTGCTTGCCAGAGAGACAGAAAGTGAGAAATCATCATCCAAGGGATATGGCAATACCATAATCCCTTTTCCTCCATTTTCCTCTTGAGATTTTGGGGTATACGTGCACATGCACCTGGCATGAGTTTTAAGCTGTTGTTTGGGTCCAGGACTCGAACCATGATTGACTATGTGGGAACCCAGGGACATAACCATGACACAATCTGCAGTTCTCCATTACCTCCTTTTTGTACAACTTGGAAGTATAATGTATTTTCCCAAGACACTGAATCTTTGAAAATGCAAAAAATAAATTGATTTTACCTTCTTCCCTTTATCTAGGATCTGTTATGATTTTCTTCCATTTCAAAAGACTAGACCTTCAATGATAATTTCAACTTCCCCTTTTTACAAAATGTACGGTACTAATATTTCTTTTTTGAAATTTGCTGATCTAATCTAAAACAGCAGGCAATTACCTCTCTGACTCACAGGGCATCTCCCTCCAAGCTGTGGATATTTTTTCTAAGAAAAGGGCAAGATAAGTGTCAGCTTTCAGCAACTTAGTATTACAACCTGCTATTTTAAAAATTTTTCCCCTAAAGAGAGATTCATTTCTTGAATTAGTCCTTATACATATAAGTGTATACACAGATGTTCCAGGGAATAATAGAAGTCATAGGTTAAAGTGGATACATTTTCTTGGATCGTCCATTGTACAATCATTTTGGTTGGCAATGAGTTGGCAGAATATAGAGAAGAGATCCTTACAAACTTTCTGATTTGTGCCTGTGCTTTATGGTCACTTGGTATTCTTGAATATTTTTGACCTGAACTCTAAAGAGATGCCAAAAGACCTTGGTAGAATTGCATAGCTGCCTACACAATTTGAGAGGAGATTAGGAGCCAGCCAGAAAAGACACTCATTAATTGACCCTCAAGATGCCTAGACTTGTGTAGCTGTTGTGATTTACGATCCATTTTAGCTTCCTTTGAACTTTCAAACATCTTTTTAAAATTAATTCTTATCCTTTGCTTAGCTGTGAAGAACTATGAGAAAAGGTAAGGTCTACATTTAGGGCATAGCAATAAAAAAAAATTAAGGAAGAAATACTACATAAAATATAGTTTTTAAATATATCACCTTAAGCTATCCAATTCCATGGGATCATGACGATCACTTAGTTAACGTTAGCTGCATTTATTCTCATCTTTTAACAAACAATAAATGCATCCATAATTTTAAACAAATAGTTTTAAGGAACAAAATGATTTCTTTCCTTTATATTACTTAAGGTGACTTTTAAGAAACCTACTAGATAGTAGCGAATTCTGAAAAACAGGAAATAATAAGTAATAATAATGATTTGGGCACTCTTCAACCAACTAAGATTTTTCAGATCCATTTGTTCAATGCAAACATAGAGAAATTTATAGAGCTGGAACACTTTCAGTCCCTCATAGGCACAGCACGTCGGCGTAAGTCGCAGTTAGGCAGCCCTGTGCATTAATTAGAAAAGGTCAAGCTGTGCAAAGGAAATGAGTGCAGTTCATATGGATGCGAGCTTAGAAAGTACAAGTTGTGACAATGAATTCCAAATCTTAACTAATTATCGGTGGTTTCTCCAAATAAAATGGTACTGAATGTTCAAGCATGCTTAAGAGGCAGTTGTCTACCTTCATTAGAAGTTTAAAGGAAATGAGAATGTGTTGCTTAATAAAAAGTGGTTTGTAACTTGTAACACTCGGTTTTCAAAAAAGGATGCCCTGTGGTTCTAATAACATAATATGAGACGAGAAGATCATTACTTCTATTTTATTAATGAGGAGAAAAAACTCAAAAAGAATTGGCAATTTGTCAAGGTCACAGAGATGGTATGTGAAGGAATGCATAAAAATTATTCTGTTTTTTTTTTTGATCTGTTTTAAAATCAACATGCCATTATGTTAGGACTCCTATCACACACGTTCATGAAAATTCTATACAGTTTCAGAATCTGGGTTACAGCTATAGAATTCATCAGTATTATATTTGGATAGATAGATAGATAGATATAGATAGATATAATCTACTCATTTAGCAAAAAATAGATGACATTACATTATTAACTATAGGTTTAAGTTCTAGAAGTATCTAGTCAATGAGACCATCAGATAGTGTAATGGTTATATCACTGGACTCCCATGTAGTAGACTGCTGTTTGAGTCCCAGACCTGGTGGCTTTCTTTTTTTTCTTTTAGAGGTTTTTGCTATAGGACATGTGTATTCACCAGAACAAAAGAGAGAGACAGAGAGACAGAAAGCAAGAAATTAACCCCCAGTGGGGATGGCCATGCTGCAATCCATTCTTCTCTCAGGATCTTGAGCGCGCGCACACACACACACACGCCTGGTGTGTTTAAGCCACCGGGTCCGGGACTCAAACAGTGATCAACTACATGGGAGTCCAGCGACATAGCCATTATGCTAACTGCTGGTCCGGACCTGGTGGCTTAAAACTCACGCTAGACATGTGTGTGTGTATGTGTGCCTCAGATTCAAAGAGGAGAATGGAGAAGGCTAGTGGTGTGACCATGCCCCCCTGGGTGATTTCTCACTTTCTTTCTCTCTTTATCTCTCTTTTCCTCTGGAGAGTACATTTGCCTGTAGCAAAATCTCTCTGAAAAAAAATCAAGTCAATACTAAGCCAATATATTTTATATTCAGTAATTCCTAATCATCCTAAAACTCTTTTTGAAAATAAATTTAATGTGTATATTTAAGGTATACAACATTATGTGGTAAGACATATAGATAGATAGATAGATAGATAGATAGATAGATAGATAGATAGATAGATATAGATAGATATAATCTACTCATTTAGCAAAAAATAGATGACATTACATTATTAACTATTAACTGTCGTTCTCTTGTTATACATTAGATCTTTTGAATTGTTCATTCTGTGTATTTCTTACTTTGCATCCTTTGGCTTAAATATTCACATTTTCTACAACTTCAACCCCAGCCTTGGCAACAATAGTTTTATTCTATAGTTCTATTAATTTGAACTATTTTTTTCAGGTCCTACATATAGGTGACATCACATAAAATTTTTATTTCCGTGCCAAGCTTATTTCCCTTAGCATAGTCATCACAGAAATGCAAATAAAAACTATGATGAAATACCACCTTACACCTGTAAGGGGATCTGTTATCAAAAAGTCAAGAGTTAACACATGGTGGTGAAGATCTGGAGAAAAAGGAACCCTAGCACACCCTTTGTGGAAATACAGATTGGTGCAGCCACTATGGAGATAGTCTAAAGAAATTATAAGTAGAATTGCATTATGACTCACATGCTCTTCTGAGTACCTGAAGGCAGTTAAATCAGCACCTCATAAGAATATCTGCTCTGCAAAGTTTAATGCAGCACCATTCATAATCACCAAGATATGGAAATGACCCAGGTATGTATCAATGGGTGAAGTAATAAAGAAACTGTGACTATGTATTTATATACACACATATGTTTATGTGTATATATAGACATACAGCCTTAGAAGGAGAAAAGATTTTGCCATTTGCTACATATGAATGGACCTGGAAGATCATGTACTAAGTAAAGTAAGCTGAAACTTATTTCTCCAAAGTGTGTGGTCATCTAAGGTCATTCTTCAAAACTTAACAGTGGCAGCCTCTGCTACTACTTACGAGAATCCATAGATCTTGGTGTTTATCCCAAATTCACCC
The DNA here is from genome assembly GCF_000334495.1 of Tupaia belangeri chinensis. Taxonomy (NCBI): domain Eukaryota; kingdom Metazoa; phylum Chordata; class Mammalia; order Scandentia; family Tupaiidae; genus Tupaia; species Tupaia belangeri. Next base: position 194,872 of record NW_006160065.1, read on the forward strand.
AAGGCAGAGAAAAGGGAATATAATATGAAGTCTCCAGAAGAAGAGAAAGAATGAGAAATAGCAAAGAGATGATTTGTCTCTTCCCATTTAAGTAGAGTGGAAAGAAAAAAAAATAAGGAAAGAACAGGAGCTAATTTCAGAGTATCTTACCCCTCCCTCATTTTTCTTCCCTCTCAGAATTATTACCCAGAGTAGTATGGAGTATTACCTGAAAATTTTGAAAGTATAACCTAGAAGTCAGGAATTTCTCCATCAGGTTTTCACAAATTGTCTTAATGTATTAAGGCACCCATTGCGCATAATGAAAACTTACGCATCTAGCATGGTATGACTATCATTCTTGGGAGAACTGAGAGAATAGTCACTCAAATAAACTGAAGAATTGTGAATTATATTTCAATACAGCTTTTACTAAATAATAACAACTATAACTATTCCCTCTGTTCAGGGATCAGGGGAGGAAGCCTAGTTTTGAAAGTCTTGTCATTACACTTGAGATCCTAAAGAAGGAAGATGCTTCTTTGGGTGAGATAATGCTACTTTTGTCTGAGTGTGTGCTGGGTAATTAGAACATTCCAGGCCCTGATAAAGAGACAGGGTGTTTGACAACACTGGACATTCATATGCCCAGAATCTGAAAAAGGAACCAGAAAGAGTCTCAAAGACTAAAAGCCATAACAAATCAGATGGCCAAGGACAGGACAGTTGTATTGTAGAAAGAGTTAGAATGGGTTACTCTCACTTCCGCACTTCTTGTCTTATGCTTGAAGATCACAGAGTAGACAACTTATGTTATTTGTAAGGCACTTGTGCACTTGTTATGTAACTATGACTTTGCTGTTTTATGCCATTGAATGTAACATACATGTGTGTGTGGCAGTTTGGTTTTGGCTATGAGCCACTATTGTTTGCAACCCTTTTATGAGAGGAGGAGGACCTGGTCAACTACCTCCACTGTTTGGACTTGGTTCAGTCTGATGAGCCCTGGTAGCTTTGGCTGTGGTAGCCTGGGCTTGGCTCAGCTCAGCTTCATGGTATAAGCTCTGAGAGGATGGAGGCCACTCTGTGAGTGATCTTTACATGAGTTATAAGTTCCAAGAGGAAACAAGCACTTAGTGAGTGCTACTAGATATCTGCAAGCTCACGTTGAACTCAGTAATGAACAACAGGATATCAATGCCTTGTGTCTTTTACCAACTTCCTTGTGTCTCTGTTCAACTCACCTTTCAAAGGAGGAAAGGACCTCACAAAATAGCAAGACAAAAATTGACAGTATTTTCCATTATTTAGTGGAACAATTATGGGCACTAGCAGTTTAGTGAGGCCAGAAGGCAATGTGTAAATGTTGATAGTATGAGGCGCCTCATTGAAAAGGCTGCATGATCTTTTGAGAAACAATTTTTCATCATTGTTTTTCTTACTTTGCTATTACTGCGGCTGCTACTTTTCAGTGAGAACAAAACAGTAATAAAGTCAATAATAATTAGGAGCAGATTCACAAGCTCAAGCTTGCATAGAAGTTAAACTTTTCTATAACAGATACAAAGATACTCCACTATTATCAAGACACTATTCATGTTCTGGTTGAATAATCTAAAATCTGTAATCAAAATATATTTTGCACTTCATTTAATTTTTTTTTTTTTTTTGCTATAGGGTGTGTGTGCTCGCCAGACAGACAGAGACAGAGAGACAGAAAGTGAGAAATCACCCCCCAGGGGAGATGACCACACCGCAATCCCTTCTCCTCCATTCTCCTCTCGGGATCTTGGGCATGCACATGCGCCCAGCGTGAGTTTAAGCCACCAGGTCCGGGACTTGAACTGCGGTTGACTGCATGGAAGTCCAGCGACATAGCCATTATGCTAACTGCTGGTCCCAAATTATTTGATTCTTTTAACTACTCCCCTCTGCACTTTCTCAAATGCTTCTGGCATATCCTAAGTTGTAAAAACTGTAACTGAATAGAGATATTTAGTACAATTACTACAATTTTATGATACCTGAATCTTTTCTACACAACTATTTCCATACATTTGCATATATCATTCATTATTTTTGCAAACTAAAAAGCAATACTGATAACTCATTGTCAGTATAGTGTGTCCACATACTTATTGCCATATTTTTGCTTGTTTATTAATGCATTTTTTCTGTTAATTTTTAGGTTAAGAAGCCCTAAAGATTTTCAGAAATTATCAAATATATTTTCAACTTAAATATTTTTCTAAGAATGACAAGATTCTCTTCCATTCTACAATTTTTTTGAAAAATTTATAAAGCATATTTCTATTGTAAATTTCTAATAAAACATTTAACTATTAAGTCAATGATAGTTTCTCACATATCACCTGATACTCTAATAATGAATATAAGAGCTGAACATCTTTAATATCTCATTACTCTGTGGTTATCATACTTCTTAGATATCTGCTATGCTATCATAGATTATATAAGATAGAAAAAAGTTCCTTATTTATAATGCTTTGTCTTATTCATAAAATAGTATTTTAAAAAATAGTTTCATAAGATCAGGTTGTATACATATTTATTTCAGGAGAATAATTGTGATGAATTTTTATTTTAAACTAATATAAGAAATGTGTTAAAAAATATAAAGAAAAACAAAATGAAAAGGTTTGGGTGATGGTGCAGTGGTAACACAACTGGAGCCATGTAAGAAGGATCCTGGTTTGTGTGCTGGGGATTCTTTAAACATGCCAGGCACATGTGAATATGATCCAGGCTGACTGAGGCTGGGGTGTCACTCCTTTATTTTCTCTCTGTATGTGTGTGTGTGTGTGTGTGTGTGTGTGTGTGTGAGTGTGTGTGTATTTATGCTTATAAAGTGTATGTATGCACACACACACACACCAAAAAAAAAAAAAAATCTAAAAGGAGAAAAATAAAGAGACCAAAAATGTTATTACTGAAACACCAATGTCGTACTTGTATCACAAAGAACTTCTGAAAACTTTATCATATAGTGGGACCAGCAGTTAGTATAATGGCTATATCGCTGAACTCCCATATAGTCAACTGTGGCACACCGGGCGCATGTGCATGCGTGCCCAAGATCCCGAGAGGAGAATGGAAGAGTAGGGATTGTGGCATGGCATTACCCCCTGGTGGAATGATTTCTCACTTTCTGTCTTTCTGTCTCTCTCTGTCTTCCTGATGAACTCTCACACCCTATAGCAAAAACCTCTAAAAAATAATAAATAAAACTTTATCATATGAAGACCCATTATAGGCTGATGGATAACATTTATGAAGCAACATGCTTTTAGAGTAGTTTTATTGTTGTTTATCAGTATTAGTATTTGCTAATGAGCGATGTTCAAACTACAGTGTCATGATCTAGCAAGTGACTGGTCAGTGATGTCACAGGAAAAGGTAATGTTTTAATTTTCCATATATACATCACATATTTTGAATAAAATTTAATTATAATTCTCTTGGATGTTTCTTATGCTTCTCAAAATAGATTTTGAATGTTTGCTTATGTTCTTAAAGGGCTATACTATATAGTTCATGTTAGTTAGACTTAAATAAACAGAATGCAAGTTGTCATGCAATTTTTCCATTATTTTAATATTTAATTTTTATTACTATTTGCTTCATGTTGTGTCCTATTTTCATATGTGTTAAATTTTTATGTTTTTGATGATATTACTGACTTGTGGTATACATTCTATTCAAAGAAGCCAGATAAGTTATTAATAAATGGCTCATTTAAATATAACCTTTTTATAAAAACAGTGATATAAATATTGCTTTCTGAATGCCATAAGTATAACTAATGAATATGTGTAAAGGCAGAGATAAGTAATGTATATTTTGGAATAATTTCATAGTTAAATTGATTTACAAAATAGATAAACTTTAAGTATTAAAGTTTAAATTGATTTAAACTTTAAGTATTAAAGTATTAAAGTATTAAATTGATTTACAAAATAGATAGACTTTAAGTATTAAAAACAAGAAATTAGCACCTCAAAATTACAATATAATGTTCCTGTGATACATTCACACTAATAGACATTAAATTGTGTTATATTGTCAAAAATCAACAGAATTATAAATAAATTATTACAGTTCCAAAACAATTTTTAATTACTGTATAGTGACCTCTCATTTTGATATAATGAAACAAAAAAACAATTTCCAGCAGCAAGAAACAAACTTTCTAACAACCAAAAAGATCTAAAATTAAATTCATCCTTCACACCTGAGCTTTTTAAAAGTTATGTCTCAAGCTGACACATTCAGTTGCCAAGACAATGACAAATACATTCATCAAGAAAGAGGAGATTATAACCACATTGTTATAAAAATATTAATTTTACAAATGACAGTGTTGGATACTCCATAATATTAATGATGTAAAATATGCCAAGATAGTAAATATACACAAACCTGTATAGGTAGTCTGTACATATTCTGAACAAAATATATTTTTAAATATTTCATGGTCTTTTCAAGCAACAAAATTAAGGATAAAGTGAAAAAGTATATGGTAGTAGGACAATTTTTTAAAAAGAAAAGCAGGCCAGTAGACTGCATAGCAGTTATGTTGCTGTACTAGCACGTGGCCAACCATGATTTGATGACTTGAAATTTGGTGGCTTGAAATTCACAACAGGCACATATGTATGTGTGCTCAGGATGCCAGGAGGAAATGGAGGAGAAAAGATTACAAAGTGGCCATCTCCTCTGAAGGGTGATTTCTCATTTTCCCTATCACTGTCTCTGTCTCTGTCTCTCTCTTCAGTGAGTGCATGTGTCTAAAGCAAAAAAAAAAAAATAGCAATTGAAAAAAGAAAGCTACCCTTGGTAATTATGTGGCTATGCAACTTCTCTCATGAGAAGCATTCCGCACCCACTCTTGAGGATGTAGGGAGGCTATAACTAACTCGGAACTAGGTAATGCTAAAAAATCAAGAGATAAGTCACTGTGGCACAGCAGGAACATATGTAATCTTCAAGCTCAAAGTCACATGATGGCCATAGTTTCAGCTCTAGAACACATGAAGGATGTGTGCACACACTCAGGATCCTAAAGAGCATGATTCTGAATAGGACTGTTGCTTACCCTTTCTGCAGTGATCAGCAGAGAGGCAGCAATAATGGCAGATGAAGTCACACCCAGGGCTGCTGGAACCACGGCCAGGGCTAAGAAATATTACATTGGGATGTAGGGAACGGGGTCCCACGATGGTTCAAGGCAGTGACCCCTCATGGGCTACCCCCCTGAGAAGTATTTCTTTTTCTTTCTCTTTCTTTTTTCTTTCTTTTTTTCCTCTTTCTTTCTCTCTCTTTCTTCTTTCTTTGTTTCTCTTCCTTTCCTCTCTCTCTCTCTCTATCTCTCTCTCTTTCTTTCCTAGCCTCCTCTCCTGAGAGAGGAAGGACACCCTTGCAGATCTCCAACCTTGAAGATGCCTTAAGGCTTGATTCTTATTTTCTTGATGAATAGCACTTGATTCCTATAATCTATGTTAATCTTTTCAGCAAGTTGTCACTTGTCTTCACTCTCTCCTGAAGATGCACTTTGACTCTCCACCTGGTCAAGCTGTGAATTTTCTATTCTGTTTGCCTTTTAATGATCAATTCTATTGTTAAGTAGACTCCTTTTACTGTAAGATATTAGATATAGTCACATAGTTCCTTCTATATTTTACTTAGACATTTCTTTTGTCAAATATTTATCTTCTTTTGATTTGACATTCCATAAAGCCTGATAGCGTGGACACAATACAGTGCAGCCAGGTTCTTCGCAGTGGTCTAATCATTTCACTAGTTTTCAGTAAGATATCCCTCATTTTCATTTGAGACCTCATTAGACTGGCCGTCACTGACCACATCTGTATCCACATTTTGGTCAGGACCACTTAGTCAATCTTAAAGAAGTTCTAGATTTTGTAAAAGCTTTTCTCCTTCTGATCTTCCATTCAAATCTAGGTGTTTTTTTTTTCCTACTTTGATCCTCTAAATTCTTTTAACATCTTGCCATTACTCAGTTCCAAAACAGCTTTCACATTTTCAAATACTCGTTATTAACAAAAATCCTACTTCTTGCCAATTTGTTTAGTTCACTTTTCTGTGACAAGCACCTGATTACCATGTTGTATAATTAAGAAGAATATAAGGTCATTTAATTCACAGATTTGGATGTCCAAGATCAAGGGAATGCACCTAGTGAGAGTCTGTTTTTACTGGGCACTCTCTTCAGAGTTTGAGGCCATGCAGGGCAGCATCACATGGCAAGAGCTTGTATCTTTCCAGGTACTTATGTCTGTGCCTGTCCTAGTCACCTTCCTTCTTATACTAAAGTTACCTGGATTCAGCTTTGGTGACCCTATCCTAATAGCTTTGTCTGTTCCTAGATACCCACCAATGACTCCATTTATTCATTTTTCTTTATTTTTTTCATGATATAGCACATGCACACACAATTAAAGGTGAGATGGAGAGAGAAATAATACCTAAAACTAATCCTGTGATATTTAGCTTTAAGTGTCATCTTCACCAGACGAAAGAATAGCTAGAAAAAAGCGTTGCTCTGATTGTGTCCATAGCAGTGGTTCCAGAAGAAATCAACATGCAAGCCCTAGTATGGAAGAAGTGTCCTCATTGTGAGTGGAACTTATGAAATCAACAAAGGGCCCAGAAAGAATAAATACAGAAGATTAATGGATCTCTCATGAGACAGAGTAAGATAGATTTCTTCAGTTGCCTTGAACATCAGAACTTTCATTCTTCATTCAGGATTCACACCAGTGGATTCTCCAGGTTCTGACTTTCAGTCTTGGACTTTGAGTTACCACATTGGCTTTCCTACCTCTGAGGCCTTTGGACTTGGACTGCGCCGTCTGTTAGAATCTTCACCAGCAGAAGGCCTATTGTGCTTCTGGTCTGCTACAGTTGATCTCTTACGCATCTATATCCTGTTGGCTCTTTCTGCCTAAAGAACCCTAAATAATATAGCCCTCTAGAGGGGCTGGTGATGCCACACACCCTTTCCTCCGGTATTCCAGCTCAGTAGATCTTGGGCACTTTGGTGCCTATCTGGGATGTTTCAGGAAAACTGGGCTGGATTTAAACTGTGGTCTCTATGTGAGATACAGCTTTGTGAGATATAAATGAATAAATTTATGAAAGTGAAGTGATGATTTATATGTCCTTATCATCTCCAAGCAAAACTATTAAAACCAGCATCTAGATGCTTTATGTTTAACTTGTTATATAATGAGATCTGAATGTTTATTCAGAAAAAAAGAAATTTCCATAATATATGTGACCATGCTAAATCGAATATTCAAAACTGAGAGTACTACAAAACACTTATCATTTTGATGACCTCTAATTATGAAGTAACATTCTAAGATATAAAAAATTAAAAAAAGAATAAAAACTATATAGAGATGAAACTGCTTAATTGACCTAGATACTTGTTATTAACAAAAGCCTTATTTTTTGGTATCAGTTTTCTGTTTCAGTTCACATTTCTGGGGCCAACAACTGATAACCATATTGGATAATTTATAAAGAATAGAAGTTCATGTAATTCACCCAAATTCATTTTCTTTTTATACATTTTTTTTTGTTGGGGGAGAGGTTTTATTTATTTATTTATTTTTGCTATAGGGCGCATGCACTCGCCAGACAGACAGACAGAGACAGAGAGACAGAAAGCGAGAAATCACCCCCCAAGGGGGATGGCCATACCACAATCCTTTCTCCTCCGTTCTTCTCTTGGGATCTTGGGCACGCACGCACACACACCCGGTGTGAGTTTTAAGCCACCAGGTACGGAACTTGAACCGCGGTCAACTATGTGGGAGTCCAGTGACATAGTCATTATGCTAACTGCTGGTCCCCCACACAAATTCATTTTCTAAAGAATTATTTATTTAATTTTTAAAATAAATGATTATTATTCATTTTGCTATAAGGTACATGCACTTGCTTACTAGAGAGAGAGAGAGAGAGAGAAAGAGAGAAAGCAAACTGCCAAGTCCAGGAGTCACACCATGGTCAGCCTTGTGAGAGTCCAGCAGCCTAACCACCACGCCACCTTCCAGCCCCAAGACAAAATTATAACACATACCTCGGTTAGTTAGGTTCAGTAAACCTAACCTATCACTGAACTGATATGGATATTTTTGTGGAAGATTGTAGTTAATAGGGTAATTCACACTGATATAAAGCTACTGGCTCTTTGCAAAAGTCATGATGCATTTTTTCATAGAAAAAAGACATCATGATTTTTTTCAATGACCTAATATTATCTTGCCATTGGTAATATTATCTTTATTATGATATGGTATATTTACTATTTAAATATTTCTCCAAATCTGTGTCACTCAGGTGCCTGACAATCATTAACTAGTGTGAGAATAATGAAATAGCCAAAGACACTGATCTACTTACTCTCAAATTTAATGATAATCATTACTTTGAAAATGTGGCTAAAAATATTAAGGAGCTTTATTTAGCTGTTATTTGATTTGAAATATTATGTTGCGTAATGTTTCTCATACAGTGGAAGTTTTACTTAGAAGCTATCCTTTGTTCTTGTTTTGCTCTGTTCTGTTTTGTTTTTAAATTAAGTAAAGATTTTTGCTATAGGGCACATGTGTTCTCCAAAGAGACAGAAATACAGAAACCGAGAAATTACCCACCCCCCATTCCCAGGTTAGTTGACCATGCCACAGACCCTTCTCCTCCATTCTCCTTCATGATTTTTGGTCATGCACACACATGCACCTCGTGTGAGTTTTAAGCTGCCAGGTCCAGGACTTGAATCACAGTGGACTACGTGGGAGTCCCACGATGTAACCATTAAGCAATGTGCTGGTCCCTGCTTTTTCATTGTGTCAGTAAAAAGCTAATCAAGACAAAAGTAATTACTATATTTACTTCTTCTGTGAGAGAAAGAGACAGAAACAGAGAGCTACTCACCATCAACAAAATCTTCATCCTGCAATCCAGCCCATCTTGCCAGCCTGAATCATAGTCTACTCAGCACACTCAGAGAAGTTTTAGGATGAGAATAAAGGACTTTTCCCATGTGAGTTCAGCTGTATTACTATCTGGACTCCAAAAGTAATCTCTTAATATGGATTTGCTATTTCAATTAGGAAAAAATTTAAAAAGTTGGTGAGTTTATTGAAATTGAGAGTGGAAATTTTCACTAGCTACATGGGAAGATGTTCAAATATACGAAATTGAAACATAAAAATAATATTTTAAAGAAAGAAAAAGAAATAAATGATTAAGTATTAAAAGAAAAAAGGTCGTTTCTACATTGAGAACATAAAAGTGTCAGGAAATGGACTAACTAGAGATAATTTTTTCATTGATAAAGTAATATTAAAAAACATAAAAAATAACTTTTGGACATATCTACTCTGAGTAGGCTCATTTATTGGGGTAAAATATATGATAACAAAAATGTGTGTTTTATTTATAATCTAGCAGTTAATGTTCCATTTATGAATTGTTATTTCAGCTATTTGCTTCTATTTCGTAGAACTGACTTTAAATCATTTTAAAGTTTACACTTTAATATTGACATAGCATGTCAGATACTTGTTCCCATTATGAAGAATTTTAAAGTTATGATATAACTGAATGGCCATTTTAATTAAATAAGGAAATCATTTTATAATTTCTTTCAAAAAATCACATTTTTATTTTATACTTAATATACCATTTAGTCATTTTCATGTACTGACCAAAATCACAAAATATAAAAGATGAAGTAAATGAGCTTAGAAATTTTAACATCAGTATTAAAATATATTTATTTAAACTGTTAAATTGCAATAAAATTTTTACTATACCTATGCAATAGAATAATTTTTTAAACGTTGCCATACATAAAACATACATGTGCTGAAAATAGTTTTAGGGCTTTGTAAATGTCTTCTCTACAGTTTATAAATGGAAGACCTATTTTTTTCTATTGGTGATTTATTGCTAAAGAATTGTGTCAGCTATTTAAAAGTTATTCTTCAACATAATAAATTCTGTCATCTTATGTAGCACAGTTGCATATCAATGACAACCCTGACCAATAAAGTTAAACTAATGAAAACTAGGTAAATCTGCTGAATACCAATCACAAATGGGTCTTTCATACTTTGCTAGCTAAAGGTTTTAAAGATAAATATGTTGTAATATGCATTAAGAATGTTCAGAGGAAGGGCTGTAGCATAGAATATTTTGCAAGCAAAGTCAATACAATATTTTAAGCAAATTATTTTGTTTATAAAATACAGAATATTACTGATGCGGAAATTACATAGTATCATATGAATGTCATATTATTTTTCACTATCGTAAATAATAACAAAGCAAAACTTGGCAGTTGAGCTCAAGTGAGAAAATAGAATATGTCCACAGCCTTACCAACATATTATATGTGTGTTTTAAATGGCAATAAGAATTTTCACTAAAATAATAGATTATTTTGTTTCATTTTTAATTGTAGGTCTATAGTCCCTGTAAACACAAATTAACAAAATTCCCTTCAAAAAAAAAGACAACCTAAAAATTTACACACCAAAATTACAGGATTTTAATTAATTTATTTATTTTTTTACATATTCCTGGTACTTCCCAACTTTTCCAAATTACCTGAAAATCTTGATTTGTTTTTAATAAAGTAAAATTTGGATTAATTCAGAATATACTTTCTAATCATCATATAATCAATTATTTAACAATAAAACTTTAAGAACACATAGCCAAGAAATACCTAGTAACTACACACAATTTTATCAGTGTTGACCATTATGTTTCACAATATTCACTAAGGATATATGGAAAAAAAAAGTTAATAGTTTCTCTACTGAAACAACAATTTAACAAAAGCAGTTTTTATTAGATAATTCATTAACAAAGAGCTGTGCAGTTCCATAAAACAAATCCTTACTCTTCCTGAACAATCTTTGGTTCTTCTGGAAACTGTACAAAACACATTCCAGATTATTCTCATCTATTTCTCTCCTTTATATAATTTCTCTTACTGAGTTAGAATCTCATTATCACTCATATTTTTTTAAGAATTGGAATATTTTTTATTTGAATAATCATTCAAAATCTGATGCCTAGTAATCATTTGAATAAAGTGTTGATCATTTAAAATATTAAAATAATTATAATTATATTGCATATATTTTTTGATAAATAAATGTTAAATTACATAGCATGAAAGAAGATAAGTAATTAGTGAATTTCAAAAAATGTGAGGTTACCAAAATATAGTAGAAAATTTCATTTGCTCAGGAAATACCAAGAGTTACCATCAGGAACAAAGATCTCACTTTCAAATTTAGCACAGCATTATAAAATATAATATGAAAAGATTAATATTTCTTTAGTGAGGAAAAATATTAGAAAAAAGAGAATATAACACTAGGAGAAGCAGCAATACAAATTAGTGTACACTGTGATAATTCAACGGAGAAAGAATTGTTCGTATTGATATAAAAGTCAATCCTATATATGTATTATATATTCATACATATTATTTATATATACCATATACTATTATATACTATATACTTAATATTATATATAATCATATACAATCAAGTTATATGTTTGTCTATATATTTATATATTTCCAGATGATAATGTGTGTCTTCTTGAGAGAAATATAGAGTAGCTAATATGTATCATATTGTGCTCCAAATGCTGGTGTGTTAAAATAAAGTGTTAAAAATCCACTGCAGGGACCAGCAGTTAGCGTAACGGCTATGTTGCTGGACTCCCATGTAGTCGACTATGGTTTGAGTCCCGGACCTGGATGCTTCAACTCACTCCGGGCGCATGTGCATGCGTGCCCAAGTTTCTGAGAGGAGAAAGGAGGAGAAGGGATTACAGTGTGACCATCCTCCCAGGGGGTGATTTCTCCTTTTCTGTCTCTCTGTCTCTCTGTCTTTCTATAGTGCATATGCCCTACAGCAAAAAGCCTCTGCCCCTCTCCCCCCTAAAAAAATATCCAGTGCATTTTAGAAAGTAAATTTGAGGGGAAAAAAGGAAATGGAGGAAAACAACACAAAATAATTACCTTGACAATCATGATGGGCAAATGCCAACTTAATTCACTATTGTATTATGATGATTTATCATAGTGAATAATAATGATAGCAATAGTCTTATAAATAATGCTTACAATTAAGATACTTATCAATAATAGCAATGGAAATACTGAAAAGAGGCAGAGTGCTGCATGGTTGTTTAAAAACCATGGAATTTAATGACAGAGGGTAAAGATTTATTCTTATTCTATGCTGTATCGGCATTCAAAATTTCTAAAACTTCTTTTATATGTCAAAATAACACATTATCTTCAATAGAGCTCAACAGAAATTGGTAACTTTTTGTATCATATAAAATTTGCTTTCTTGGGACCAGCAGATAGCGTAATGACTATGTCGCTGGACTCCCATGTCGACTGCGGTTTGCGTCCCGGACCCAGTGGCTTAAAACTCTTCACTGGGCGCGTGTGTGTGCGTGCCCAAGATCCCGAGAGGAGAATGGAGAAGGGATTGCAGCGTGGCCATCTCCCCTGGAGGGTGATTTCTCGCTTTCTGTCTCTCTTTCTCTCTCTGTCTGTCTGGTGAGCGCACACGCCCTATAGCAAAAACCTCTCCAAAAAAAAAAAATTTCTTTCTCTACTATTTTCATTCTCATAAAGGGGACCATAATCTATACATATTTAAAAGTGTGAAATTTAGAAGTCAATAGACCTACTCCGTTACCCTCACTATAGGGTATGAGCACTCACCAGAGAGATACAGAGAAGCAGAGACACAAAAAGTGAGAAATTAATTCCTAGGAAGATGGTCACACAGCAATCCCTTCTCTACTATTCTCCTCCCATAATCTTGGGCATACATGCTCATGTGTCCAGGAGGAGTTTTCAGCCTCTGAGTCTGGGACTTGGACCGTGGTCAACTACATGGGAGTCCAACCATGTAACCACTTCACCAACTGCTGGTCCCCCTCAAATAATTTTCTAATCTATCACTGTGCTTTTTGTTAACCTCATATATGTTTGAGAAATCAAATCTATTTAGTTTACTCTATCGTCTTCATAGTTGAACCTCTACAGTATGTATCATCTTAATAGTTCTATTTATGTCCTCTGCCCCATAATTTGATAAATATTTCTTTCTCATGTATCAGCTTATCTACTGTTAAAATCTCAGTGTACATATATATATATACATGTGTGCATATATATATATATAAGTAATTTTATTTAGTCTTCAAAAGTCTATGTTATTACTCTATGTAGTAACATAGACAAACTGGGAGACATTTTATTTGGTGAAATTAGTCATTGAAGGATAAATGTTGCATAATTTTGCTTCACTTATGTGAAGTATTTAAAATTGTCACACTAACAGAAACAGAGTAGAATAGTGATAGCCAGGGGCTGGGGAAAAGAAAATGAGAAGATGCTGTTTAATGTGTATAGTTTTAGTTTTTTAAGATGAATTAAATTTTAGAGATCTGCTTTACAACAACATGCATTTAAAAGTGATATCGTATTATACATTTAAAAATTTGTTAAGAGAGTATATACCTCATGGTAAGTGTTCTTATGACAATTAAAAGACAATCTTGGCACCAGCAGGTGTTGTAGTGTTTAAGGCACTAGATCCCCACATGGCCACCTCCATGGTTGGAGTTCCTGATCCAGCATCTTGAAAAACACACCAAGAGTGAGGACATGTGTGTTCTAAATCCTGAGAAGAGAATGAAGGGGAAGAGATTATGGCATGGCCATCTTCCCTGAGGGGTGAGTTCTTATTTTCTCTCTCTGTTTCCCTCCAGCAAACACATGCACCCTTCGGCAAATATCTTTAAGAAATGAATGAAAGAAAGAAAATCTCAATACAAGTCACCACTCTTTCTCTAATTGATGTTGTAATATGCACTAACTTGTCTTGCTGTTGCTCCTGGTGTTTTGCTCATCTCTTTTTAATTTTTTTCCTAATACTTTTTACATGGGACCCATAGTGATTTTTTGAAAATATCACTTGGATTTTGGAATTCTTTATATACTTTTGGCATAACACTTTATTGCAAATATTTTTTCTCATACTATTGGTGGTTTATTTGTTGATTGTTTCTTCGACTTTGTAGAAACTTTTTATTTTGATGTAGTTTCACTTGCTTATTTTTGTGTTTGTTGCCTGCAGTTTGTCCTTTTTTTTTTTTTTTTTTTTTTACTATAGGGCGTGTGTGCTTGCCAGAAAGACAGAGAAAGACAGAAAGCAAGAAATCACCCCCTCGGGGGATGACCACACTCCAATCCCTTCTCCTCCTTTCTCCACTTGGGATCTTGGGCATGCATGCACATGAGCCCATCACCCGGCATGAGTTTAAACCACCGGGTCCGAGACTCGAACCACGGTTGACTACATGGGAGTCCAGCGACATAACCATTACACTAGTTGCTGGTCCCTGATCTGCAGTTTTGATATCATATCCAAAGTAGAAACAAAAAAATTCTATTAGAAAGGAGACTGGGCCCACTGGTAGCAAGTAGGGAATAGCAGCTAGAGCCCACATGATCAACTGCGTGGTTTGAGTCCCAGACCCAGCGGCTTGAGAAACAAATTAATGTGTGTATGCATGCCCAAAATCCTGAGAAGAGAAGGAAGAAGGGATTGCAGTGTGACCATCTCCCTTGGGGGCTGCTTTCTTACTTTGTCTCTCTCTTTCTCTCTCTTTCTTCCTCTTTCTCTCATGGGTGAGTGCATATTCCTTATAGGAAAAAATTTTAAAAGGCTGAGACCAAAAGATCTGAAAAAGTACTTTTCCAAATAAGACATATAAATGTCATATGAAAGCTGTTCGCCTAATCATTAGATAAATGCAAATCACATCTACAATGAGCTACTACCTTATTCCTGTTAAGATGACTATTATCAGGTTGGCAGGTGGCAAAGTGGTTAAGGACACTGGACTCCCACATGGACGACTACGGTTTGAACCCCACATCTGGCAGCTTGTTTTCTCTCCTTCCCTCTCTCTCCCTCACTTTCTGTCCCTCTCTGGTCAAATTAAAATAAATAAATAAAGCTAAATAAAATAACTCTTAAAAAATGATGACTATTATTAGAAAGTCAAAAGAGAGCGAGTGTTAGTGACAATATGAATAAAAGAGAATCCTAATTTATTGTTGGTAGGAATGTAAATTGCTACCCCTATACGGAAACAGTATAAAGTTTTCTCAAAAACAAAACAAAACAAAAAATTAGAGATACCGCATATTCCAGGAATTCCATTTCTGGGTAAAGAGCTAAAGGAATTAAGACCAAGATCTTAAAGGTAAGTACACGTGCTTGTAGCATTGTTTGTGTTTTTGTTTGTTTGTATGTTTGTTTTGCTTTTTTTAGAATTGTTTTTTTTTTATTATTATTATTTATTTATTTTGATTTGACCAGAGAGGGACAGAGTGAAAGAGAGAGAGGAAGAGAGAAAGTGAGAAAGCAAGCCACCAAGTCCAGGACTCGAACTATGGTCAGCCATGTAGGAGTCCAGCACCCTTAACCACCATGCCCGCCTGCTGGCCCATGCAGCATTGTCTTTAACAGCCTATTCAACCCACCTAAGTTTCATTTGATGAATGAAGAAATTTGAATACACATTTATACACACACACTGTAGATTATTATTCAGCCTTATAAATGAAAATATTCCTGCCATTTGTTATAACAAGAGTAAATCTGAAATAAGTATTATGCTAAATGAAATGAGTCAGGCACAAAAAGACAAATGCTACATGATGTCACATGTGAAATTTAAAAAACGTAGATTTATAGAAACTGGGGAAAGGGTAGTTATCAGGGTGGGAGGTGACTGAAATGGCAATATGTTGGTCAAAGTGTATAAAATTTCAGTTATAGGTTCTGAAGGTCTAAGATGCAGCATCATAATTGTAACTAGTACCTGATATTTGCTGAGAAAGCAGATTTGCGGTATTCTCATCATGCACACACATAGAACAGTAACTATGTGAAGTGATGGATACGTTAACTATCCTAAATGTGATAAACACTTCACAATGTCCATATATATCCAAGCATCACAGTGTACAACTTACATATGCATTATTTTTATTTAATTATAACTCAATAAAGTTGAAAAGTGAAGTATAAAATAAATGACAATAAAAGCTATATATGAAACCCGTCATCCAGAAACAATCACTATGAATAGTTTTATATATTTCTAACTCAATTTTACTACTTTGATTATATTTATGCATAATTATTTAAATATAGTCATACTAAAATATATAAACTTTTTGATATCTTATTTCTTTCTCAGTATGAAAATATATATAACTACAAATTTTTTTTTTGAGAGG
>NW_006160065.1:211511-302098 GCF_000334495.1 Tupaia belangeri chinensis
AGGGCGCGTGCACTCGCCAGACAGACAGAGAGAGACATAGAGACAGAAAGCGAGAAATCACCCCCCACGGGGGATGGTCACGCCGCAATCCCTTCTCCTCCATTCTCCTCCTGGGATCTTGGGCACGCATGCACACGCACCCGGCATGAGTTTTAAGCCACTGGGTCCGGGACACGAACCGCGGTCGACTACGTGGGAGTTCAGCGACATAGCCATTACGCTAACTGCTGGTTCCCTATAACTACAAATTTTGATGCTTACATAAAATCTGGAAAAAATAAAATAAAACATGTAGAAATTCCCCCAAAAGGTAAATTTAAGTCAACTATCACTTGGATCATCTGACTCCTTGGGTTAAAATAATTCAATGTATTTTTACTTTCATATAAATTTAAATTTCTATTTTTACATAAGATACTGTTTAGGATTTGACTTTTTCAACTCTCTCTAAATCTTACTTTTCTTCCTTCTGCTCCAGTTGCTTCATTTTTTTATTTGCTCGTTCATCATTGTTGTGTTTTATGATTTTCCTCAAATGCACAAGCACTGTCTTAGTTAAAACTTTTTTCTATTCTATTCCTTCTGTTAACTTTTTTATTCTCCAGGAAATTTATATGCTTGATTGAGTCATCATATTATTGTAGTCCCTGTACAATTCCCTGACAACAACTACTAAATGTTTCTAATATTTCCTCTTTTATTATCTATTACAAAAATCTATTTTTAAATAATTCTTGTGCATTATTCATTTCCCTTCACAATTTATAAGCTTTTTTGTGTTATAGACCTTGTTGTTTTGATTGACTCCTATAACCCTAGAATCTACCTTTTTACCACCCCTTTCAAAATAACTTGAATTGGAAAAGATCAGTACAAAAAATCATGAGCACAGCAGCACTCAGACATCTTAAACATGTCCCTCCTCCGTCCTAGGAAGTTCTATATTATACTCTGACATCGTCTCATTTTTGGAAGGATTTAAACGATAAAAATTAAATATAATAATCTGGAAAGGGCAAAAGTCTCCACTGAAATGAAGGAAGGAAAGGAACATAATGGCTAGAACCAAAATCTTCTGGACTTTCTGTTGAATGGTTTCTGATATCTCATTATTTTTGGAAGTCAGGTCATAAATTGACACTGATAGGAGTGTTATGTTCTGAAATTTAAGGAGAGATAGAGAACTAAAGGGGATCTCCACATAAAAGTAGGTTTTCCATTCATTATAGAGGTCAAATTGTGGTTTATAAGTATGAATTTATATTTACTGTTTGAGAGTTCCTTGGATGGTATTCAGGGAAGGTAGACAGTAAATATAATCTAGGTTTAGGATTTCTTTCCCATGAGCAAAATATTTTTCACCATGATTTAAATGACAAGGTTCAGAATTTAAGTTGATTATGAAAGGAATTGTAGATAATTGTGGGATGATAGACTGTGCTAAGTTTAAAAAGATGAACTCAGAACTCTAATGGGGATAAAAAACACATAAAATGGGCTAAATTGAATGAGAATAATGTTTATGTATTTTCAAATGATGAAAAGATAAAGCTGAATAAAAGGAGTGAGTGGCCGAAGTGAAGATATATTGGACATGAAGAATGAAATGAGATTGAAAGAGTTGGACGCTCCTTCCAAATGGTCATGGACCAGAGAGTGTCACAGGGTTTACAGAAAGAGGCATAAGACCCATTGAATAGAGAGCTTTTCAAGAGAGTGAAATATCCAAGTCACAAAGTATTATTGGACATCAGAAAAGAAGAGATCGTCTCTGTTAACCATGGGTAGATATGTGAGGACTTCGTTGATCATAGACCTGCAATTTCAACAAACATATAACGGCAGTATGGAGGCAGGGTTGCAGAGTATGGATCTAGAATTCTTGGATCAAAATTCCAACTTTGCCACTTACCATCTGGACAAGCTTCTGTACAACCCTGTAGTCTATGACTATGTTAAGTGCTTAAAACAAAATACTGTACACAGTATCAGTGCAAGACATGTTACCTATTAAAATCCTTTAAGGGTATAAATTATAAGGAGGCAAGGAATACAGGTTTGATCTAGGGGTGCTGCTCTATCAGCTTATGGAACTAATAGAAATTATTCTCACATAGTTTTCAATTAATTAGTTCAGATTGAAACTGTTCTGGAATTTTAAAGAACTGTGACCTTTCACTATCTAAAAGGGTCTGTTCTAAACCCAAACTACAGGTAGAAAAAAATGAATTATTCCATTTGTTTCCCAACTTCTTTGCTTCTATCAAACCCTTAAAACTCCTCATATGGAAATAAGAACCAGTAAAGTGTAAGAAAATATGAACATTGAGGGCATAATGAATATGCTGGCCCATAGAGGTGGTTTATGCTTTAACTTCAAGTTCAGAATTGCCTTATTTCACATGCACATGCTCAGACACTGCTCTGAAAGTTAGACACTGTGACAGGGTGCCTGGTTTTACAAGGTGTTCTATCACAAGCAAATTACTGTGTGGGAGCCTCTATTATATTCATTAGGCTTCTGTGTTGAGTGAAAATTACCACCTCAAACTCCTTTACCTAATGAGAGAGCTTTACTGGGTATGTTTGATGTGTGGCAGAGAGAAGAGGTGATCTTTTGTATCAAGTATCTAGAAGGATATAATTTAGGAGCTGTTAGCTATAACTTCTCATGCTCAGACAGTACAGTTCTGTCAACTAGTTTAAATTCTGGGGTCTTGTTTTATATCTAGAAAGACTTACCATGGTCTTGCAATTTAGTTATTTTTTTCTAATGAATAATCTTTTTAACTATAACAGTTTAAAGGAAAGTTTTGTCAAATCCTTCCAATAAGCTAATGCCTTTCAAGTAAAAACTAAAGTGACTTCAATTTAAAATTATTTAAGTCATTTTATTTGATGCTATGTCTTAAGATCTTCACTTGAGAATTTTATTCGTATCACTGTTCACATATGCATGCTTCCCATCTCTCACCAATGTGGTCTGCTAGGACTTGAAGTGTGGTCACCCAAATGGGAGTCCAATGCCCTTAACCACCACACCACCCGCCAGCCCTGAATATTTCATTTTTAAAACGTTGTTCAAAAATATTATATTCCTTAAATCCCATATCTACAGGCGAAATGTATGTCTCATCTCATCAATTTTGGCTTGGTGATGGCACTTGAAGGGAAGGATTAGGGTCAGGCACTGAAAGGAGGATCATGCAAATTCAAGGCTAGGTTCTATCTTCATTTAAAATAGTGATATTTGGCTCATTGAGGACCTTTCTGAATTTTATTTTTTCAAATTGTATTTATTTGTTTTGTACTGTATCGCATTACAGCTTGTAAAATGAATTTTCCAAGTATGAGTAAACTGTTTATTAGTCCAGTTAAAGCTATTATCATACACATTATCATCAATAGATGATTTTCTATTTTTGTGTCCCTTAAATGTTTTGTTTCTTGTTTTCTCCCTTATACTCTTAAAATACTGTATTACAATATTTATTTTATTTATTTATTTATTTTTTTTGGGGGGGAGGAGAGATTTTCACTGTAGGGCGCGTGCGCTCGCCAGACAGACAGAGAGAGACATAGAGACAGAAAGCGAGAAATCACCCCCCAGGGGGGATGGTCACGCTGCAATCCCTTCTCCTCCATTCTCCTCTCGGGATCTTGGGCACGCACGCACACGTGCCCGGCATGAGTTTTAAGCCACCGGGTCCAGGACGTGAACCACGGTCGACTACGTGGGAGTCCAGCGACATAGCCATTACGCTAACTGCTGGTTCCCAATATTTTAAAGTCTTGTTTGCTGAAGTTTTCTGTAGTCCCTTAAATTCTGGCCAGCACATGAGTACCTACCTCACCTCAGCCTAGTCCTAGTTAAGGTCTTACCATCTAATTGTTAATGGAGATGGTAGAGGGCCAGTACTGAACCTAAGTATTCCAAGACCTGTTGTGGTGCTGTTGCCCTTTTGTACCTCTGCCATCATCCCCAAAGGAGAGGAATACAGACTAGAGAGGCTGCTTATCCCAGAAAGAATAAAGACATGATTTAGCCCTGCAGCCTGAAAGCATGAAGCAGAGCTTTCCAGGTACCTCAGTCAGAAGAAGGAGCCCTGATCCTCAGCCAGCCTACAAATTCAACACTCTCATTATCTACACTCAAATATAATCCCCTGGTTTCTGTTGATAACTATTACCCTGATCCTGCTCCTTTAAATTGTTCCTTTCTGTCATTTTCATATTCTTCCTCTGTCTCTGTCTCTCTCTCTCTCTTCCTTTTCTTCTCTATGTCTTTTCCTACCTCCCTCTTTGATAAATAAGACATTTCCTAAGTAACATTTCACTGGCGGCAATCCAAAGCTATAAAGGAGGAAGTTCTGCTAGCTTAAGTTAAAAGTGATCATAGCTTTAAAATAGAAAACTCTTTGTATTATAGATCCTGAATTTCTCTGTACAGGAAGCATGCTGGCTGCACTACTTAGTCACCAAGAGTGTGTATTCTCTAGTGCCCACCACAATGTGCCTAAGAAGGAAGATGAAAATGGAAGGATTGCCCAGAAGCAACCCTGAAGAATAAAGATTTAAGGAATAACCTCAGGAAACAAATCTGGGACAAAGAGTAAAAGAATCTTGAACCTCTGGGTAATGAAACCTCAGAACGGTAGCTCATGGACAAGTGAATTGCTATGGACAGGTGAATACTCTGGAATTTCCCTTGTGGTTATCTTCTCTTTCCTGCCAATATAAATTGAGCTAATGGGCGGTAGATAACTTTTATATTTATTTCAGGTATTGGGTCAAGAGATTCCTTTTTCATACATGATAAAAATTATAAGACCCTGGACCTCTAGCCTATGTCATGTGACTGTGGCTGTTCTGTGGAGGAATTAGTTTAATTGATATGTGTAAGATATGTACGTGATTGTTACCAATACAATAGACTGTGGCAGATTTGAATCGTTTTCTTCATTCTTTACATTTTTTTTCCTCTGCAATGTGATTATGTCATGCATCAGATAAGGAGATGCAAATATATATATAAGTCAGTTTTGTCCACACTTTGTACTTGACAATAAACATGAGATCATATCCAAAGTAGAAAATAATCTAAGAAAATGTCAGTAAACATTGAAGAAATATGTCCCAAATTAAAAGCTTATTACCAAATCCAGTCAATCAGTGGAACCATACCAATTACACTGTACCCCTGTGGGAAGAAAAACAAATGTATCTGTGAGATGTTGAACTTTGAAGTGGTATGTTATGTATCATAAATCTAGTAATAGTTAGCTAATCTATAAGAGTTGACAGTAAAATAATAATAAAAAGCTTTCTAGTGTTAATGATTGTGAGGTTCTGGAAGAGTTGGGTCAGGAGGCAGCATTAACTGTGGAAGGCAAGATGAGTAGAACTGCCATGATAGGCAGCATGCTGAATGACGACAAGCTGTCCTTGGCATGTGGGGATCAGACAGTGGGAAACAGAGCCTAGTACTCCAGTGGAAGACAGATGACAGCCAATGAAAACAGTGTTTGGCCTATTAAATTAAAAAAATCAAGAGTCATCAACAAGAGGACTGGTGTGATTGTGTTCATGGACAACTATTATATCTTACCCAGTGTTTAGAGCTGTGCCAGTTTTCAAAACTGAGACGAATAATTGATGAAGAGAACTATTCTTTTGAAGAAGAAATCTGCACTGCTACAGAAAGTTTATGATGCTTTTTTTTTTTTCCTAATTCTTTCCAAAGGAATCTACAGTCACTTAGTGGGAATGCTATAAACTATAGGTAAAGAGAATATAGAGATGTTACAAAAGTAATTGATTAGAGAATGGGTTAACATTGATACCAGAGGACTCACACACACACACACACACATATACACAAAGAAACAATCACAACTCCTCCAGTAACATAGGAAGAGTAGAGGTTATAAATTGATTTTAAACCCAGTACATTTCTGTATAAGTCTAATGGCTCAGCAGACCCACATTCTGGTCTTTCCCTGCTCCTTCATTGCAGAATATGGAATAACAGACATAGCAGTGAACAGAATTCTCACAGTAGTTCCATGATTTACGAAGTAAGTAGAATCATATTCACAGAGGTCGAGTTCAAGACCAGAAGCTACTTCCCCTTCAGTCAAAAGAGCCAATAACAAAATGAAAATGCATGGGGCCAGCAGGTGGCATGGTGGTTAAGGGTGCTAAATTCCCAAATGGCCAGCCATGGTTTGAGTCCCGGATCTGGTGGCTTTGTTTCTTACTTTCCTTCTCTCTCTCTCTTGCTCTGTCCCTCTCTGGTCAAATTAAAATAAGTAAGTAAAATAATAAAACCAAATAAAATAACTCAAAAAAATGAAAATGCAGGGACCATCAGTTGGCAAAATGGTTATATCGTTGAACTTCCATGTAGTTGACTGCAGTTTAACTGCAGACTCAGTGGCTTAAACTCACTCCAGGTGCATGTGTGTACGTGCC
The DNA here is from genome assembly GCF_000334495.1 of Tupaia belangeri chinensis. NCBI lineage: Eukaryota > Metazoa > Chordata > Mammalia > Scandentia > Tupaiidae > Tupaia > Tupaia belangeri. The sequence goes on from NW_006160065.1 coordinate 217,986, forward strand.
CAAGATCCCGAGAGGAGAATGGAGGAGAAGGGACTGCAGTGTGGCCATGCCCCCAGGGGATGATTTCTCGCTTTTTGTCTCTCTCTGTCTTTCCGGCAGGTGCACACACCCTATAGCAAAACTTCTCCAAAATAGAAAGAAAAGAAAAATTAAAATGCATCAAATAACACAGCAGAGATTCTTGTCACCATCAAAGTCAAAGTGACAAACATTTAGCCATCCCTGTGAAGGGTGAAAGATGTACCCTATACAATTTTGAGTTTCTTCAACACTAGTAAATTTTTAAATATCTAATGCTTTGAGACATCCTCTTCCTGATATGGAACATACATGTTATTAAATATATATAGATTTTTTTGGGGGGAGAGATTTTTGCCATAGGGTGCATGCACTCGCCAGAAAGACAGAAAGAGAGAGAGAGACAGAAGCGAGAAATCATGCCCCAGGGAGGATGGCCATGTGACAATCCCTTCTCTTCCATTCTCCTCTTGGGATCTTGGGCCTGCATGCACACGGGCCTGGTGTGATTTTAAGCCACTGGGTCCAGGACTCAAACCGTGGTGGACCACATGGGAATCCAGTGACATAGCCATTAAGTCATTTTCTGGTCCCTAAGTATTTCAATTTATACCATAAAGAGGCACAGTACATGATGACAACTAACTTTGTATTTTGCAGATAGCACATAGTGCAGTCGGGAACTATACCAACTGAACATTTAGAGGTTATCATATTTGAGGTCCAGAGAAAAGGAGAGCTATATGGCAAGTTCAGTCTTTGATATAAGTTTCACTGCATTCAACAATAAGAACCAACAGACTTTATAGTACTGGAGTTATCCATGTATAGGAATGGCATATGGTTTTTCTGGCAACCTCCAATAGGACAGACATTCTTCGGATCCCTAGAGTTCTGGAACAAGACCATTTGTAGTGTATAAAATTAGGCTATTCAAGGGGGATGCCTAACAGCCTCCTGAGCAAACTATTTGATCAGAGTCATCTTTCATGAGCTAGAAATACCATCAAGGCATTGATTTGGGAGGGCACAATTTCAATCCAGGTATACATTTAGAATTAGGTTTAATCGTGTGGAGAACATACACATACACAAATGTGCAAACATAGCAAACATACACCAATCCACCATGTGAGAAGATAGATTTCATGTGTCTATGGATAGTGTCATGGATTGGACTGTGTTATTTAAATATTCATATCTTAAAATCCTCAGCCACAATCCCTCAGAATGTGAACTTTTTGGGAACAGAGTTATTGAATATATTATATAATTAGTTAATATGAGATCATCCTGGAGTGAGAAGGACCCATAATTCAGTATGACTGGTGTTATTGTTAAAAGGGAGGAATATGGACATAGGTATATATACACAGAGGAGAATGTGGGGCTCCTTGTAAAGATGATGGCAAGGATCTACAAACGAAAATGTAAAAGACTGAAAGAAAACCACCAATAGATAGGAAAGGATAATGGAACAAATTCTCCCTCACCATTCTTAAAAGTACACATCCTGTCAACACCTTAATCTTGAACTTCTAGCCTCCAGAACCAACCGTGAGACTGTACATTCCCATTATTTAGCCTATTGAGATGATGATACTTTGTTATGGCAGCTCTAGCAAGCAAATACAGATAGTTTAGCTAAACTTGTTACTTCAACCTATTGACTTATGCATATAGATGTGGAGGGTTTTTATGACCAGTTCATGGAAAAGAGAAAAAAGTATATAAATAGTTTACCATGATATATTGATTGAACCTACACTATAGTTGAAATTAGTATAGTCTGTGAATCATGAGGGGTTAGTCAATACACTTGATTTAGGGAAAAAAGTAGCCAAGAGAAATAATTTACTATCATTTTTAGGCAGTGCTAAAAATCCTTGATAAATGCTTTGATGGTTGGAATGAGCAAAACTGAAGATGATAAAGTGGTCTGGAGAAGATTCATGCGGATGTTGGTATGTTAGTGGACATAAAGAGTGCAGACCTTTGCACCTCATGTTAAAGTCTATAGACAGTACACATAAAAAAAGTTTGCACATTATTTGTTCAATGCATATCAACTATCTTTTATCTATGGTCATCAAAATGCTATACAATGGGTCCATAAATGAAGTGATCATTGCAGCACAGAGGGAAGCCAATCATGGACCCAAGCAGTATGTCCTCATTCTCAGCAATCTGATCTAGCTACTGCTATGGATGTATGTGAAACGAATTGGTAGCAGAAACTGATCTTATTTGAGGTAACTAGCCAGCTAACTTTTGATATAGTTTGAGTCCAGCAGACCTTTTCAACTCAGGGGAAGAAATAGGGATTTATGTGCTCTTAATGTAATTGAGATGTATTCTGGACATGGTTTAAACTTTGTCTCAGTGACTAACTGCATCATTACTCAAGCTCATAGTGCATTAATTTACTGACACTGAACCCTGCATTAAATCACCTCATCCACGTGGCAAAGAAGTACAGCAATGAACAGATGCCCAGGAATACGTAGGATTATGATATACCACATCACTTGGAAAGTACCATCTTGTGATGAAATTTTGAAATGGTCACTTAAAGAATTATCTAAGGAGCTGCCAAAATATAAAAAAAATACTCTTGGTGGGATTGAGACTACTACTGTCTTTTCAGACATGTGATATACTCAGTGAACCAAGAGTCATGATGTTATACTGTGCATCTGACAGGTAGACTTAGAGTCCAGGAAACAGGAAATAGGAATATCCCCTCTTTTCTCCATTATGCCTAAGAAATATTTTGTAAATGTCTCCTTCCTTAATTTGTAACTTTAAACTCTATTTAACTGGAATTAAATCAATTTCATAATTGGGTAATACTTTCAACAAGGTTGGAACACTTGGGTCAGAATTGTAATAAGAATTCCATGGGAACTGAAAACATGACTGCTACCTGGTCCCTTCGCTGTTAAGGACATAGAATGAGTTACCCTTATGCCCATGGATGAAAAGTGTTAGCTATGAAATGAGAAAGTGAGGAATAGGTCTGTAATGTAAAGGATTCACTAGGCTGCCTCTTGGTGCTCCGTGTACAGACTTGAGAGGATTAACAGTAGTGCAACCATGACCTGCCTCAAGAAAAATAACTGAGCATCAGATCTCTCAAACATGAAAGTCTCAATTTTGCAATGGGAAAAGCAACCTAGATGAGCAAAATTATTATAAAAGGTATAAGTGGCATCTAGAATGAAGGTATGAAACAGTGAGCAATAATTGTGGCCTTAGGCACAGATAAGGTGTGTTGACTTTAAATTGCACCCTTATGTAGTTGAAGGTCTTTTTGGAAGCATTTTTTCCATTGTTATCTTGAAGAGTCATTGGCTGGAAAGGATGAATTTAATTTTGGATGGACTGTGTTAAAAGAGGAGGAACTGACCAGAGATGTACCCATTTTGCTTTGAGCCCTACCTCAGTTCCTCAGTTCACCCAGAAACAGTTCCAGTATATTACAATGGCTTCCTGGTTCTTTCCTCAGTAAGTTCTCTGTTCACAGGTATGTTTTCAACTAGTACACAAAAATACTAAGAAGCGACTAGCCAGTGGTGTAGCAGTAATGGTGGACGCATGTGAAAAAGTCCTGAGTTTATATTCCAAGGTCACCTTGTACACAGCAGGCATGTGCAGACCAGTGATCCTTGCTGAAGCTGAAGGTGAATAATGGTTTGAAAACTTTGTCAGAGGTGCCTCTTTCTCTCTCTCTCTCATGGAAGAAATAAATAAACTTGATTTTAGATTTTTTTAATAAGAGAAATATCAACAAGTTAACACTCCAAAATTTATCCTGCAAAAATGAAGACTGTAAGTTGAAAAATTATCTACTTCCTTGGGATTGGGGAGATAATTTTGAGGAGCAATCTCGGCGGTCTCTTTAAAGGACAACTATGGGACTTAGTGCCAATTTCTGAAAGCTATAACATCATTTATTGACTTTCTTCTCTTCCTTTCTCACAAATTCATTATGTTACATCAAGATGAGGAAGGACCATGAAGCACCCTAGTAAGTCCCTTAAGTGAGATATATTCCTTCCAAGACCTTGAATATATTTTGGGTTCACTCATTAAATAAAATGCCTGTACCCAAAGCTTTGTCATAAAATCTGTCTTTGAAGAACCCAAACTAAATATTGGAAAGCAGGAAGCTTAGCTCAAAACAGAATGATTGCCATGACTACAATACCATTTTTTGTTTGTTTGTTTGCCCTAGATCACTGAGGCGATGGCTTTCCTAGATGTATCCTTCTGGACAACTACACCAAGTAAATGAATTAACAGCTGAATTTGCTCACATTTTTTAAGCAAAACAACCAGTGACAAATCCTTCTCTAACAAAAGCAATGCAAACGAAAGCAATTTTTGACATCTATTTTCATCTACTATGTTTACAAAAACAAAAGATTTGAAAATAACTAGTACTGATAAATGTGTAAAAACATTCATACGTAAGAAAAAAATGTATATCATTTCAGAAAGTAAATTGTTAGGTAGTTTGAAATAACCCAAAATTCCTCAATTTAATTCTCTTATGTTGACCACCCATCCTTCTTAAAATGTACCTCTCATTTGTTTGTTCCTCTATGGACTCCCATTGGGAGTTAAGTGTACACTCACTTGGGCTCTCCTCCCTCTTCCCTGTTAATCCTGTTTCCCTGAGACACAGCTGTTTCCCTGAGACACAGACTCATCCAACTGGCCTTATAAACATCTTGTGAACATTTCACTCACCTCATGGAATTGGCCCATGGCTAGGGCTGTTCCAAAAGTGTGTTCAACACTTCTGCATTCCCATCACAAGATTAGGGGCACTAAATTCTAAACATACATGGCTGATTCTATTAATCAGTAAGTTAGGGTTTTATTGTAACCTTCAGTAATAAATGGACAAATCAGACTCCTGTCTCAGTGAAAGGGAATAGGATTGGATCTTTAACTGTTTTATGGATGTTTTATCCTTAATATGTATAACCTGAGTCTTTGCTCAATGATAGTTTTCTGCCTGATCAGAGGAAGAGCATCTCATCCCATGTAGTACATTCAAGTCTTCTTCTGGGGACTTCTAGATGTGTTCTTTGGAAACAGTAAGTAGTACAGGCACACCTTCTCACATTTAGGGTTTCTCTAATACAGAAAGCATTGATAGGAGTCTGGAAAGTAGGAGAGAGAAAGAAGCCATGTAGCCCTCTCTTGCTTCTAGGTATGCTTCCAACACAACCTTGGTGGCATGAATCTTCCCAAAGTTTCTAATTTTGCAGAGGCAGCAAAATCAGTTAAGTTACATTAGTTTCCCATGCTACTATAGCATAAGAGTAGTGAGAGCTCCTAGATTTTGGAAGACCGGTGGTGTTGTAGTAAGTATGAAAAGATCATCCTAAAGTATTTAGTATGGCTGCAGAGTCTCTTCCATCTTCAGCTGCAGAGCAATTCTGCAGTCTAGCTCTTTCAGTCCATGAATGTTAAGGCTTTCCTGAAATTATGAATCTTTAAATAATCTCAGTTTTTTTTTACTTTTTCTGTCCCAGTCCCTGTGATACATTTTCAATCAGTTCTCTGTTTCCAATCCTCCATTTAATTCTCTTATGTTGATCACCCATCCTTCTTAAAAGAAATAGACAGAGTGGCTCTCTTTTCCAGAATAAACACTGACTGCCAGCCTCCTCCTCCCTAAGTCTACTTTATCCTTCCATGTGTTGGCCCACTTTTTATTCTGCTTTCTCTTCTATTACTTATCCTCTGAATGTTTGCTTTCCTCAGGGTTCAATTATGTGCTTACTTTCCTTTGTGTTATATTTCCCTGGTGATAGAATTTACTCCTTTGCCTCATGTGAAATCTCACTATGAGGTCAACACTGTCAGCTAAAAATCTCCTCTTGGCATTAAAAATATAAATATTTAAATTGATCTTATCATCTTCACAGTGAGCTATCAGGATGTTTGTTCTTCCATCTCAGCCAGTTGTTCCTATCTATCCAGTTTCTTGAGTCATACCCTGAATTTCTTCGTGATTCTTTCTTTATTACTCTCTCAGTCTTTTACCGAGTTTCATTGCTTCTGGTTTCTGAGTATCTTTTAAGTATCTTGTCCTACTGCTTTGTTATTTCTTTCTTATTGTGCAACAACTTTGAGAACTCACTTTTTAACCCCTCTAACAAACTTCAGCATTTCTACCATAACAGTTCTATAAATTAGGATTTAATTGCTTACTTCTCTTTGTTAAAGTTGCATTGAATTGCCAAAATCCTGGGGAAAAGCTTTTTAGTGGGACAGGAAAGACAATCAGGGACACAGCATGTGTTTACCTTGTTTGGCTTCATCACTAGCCAGTGTCCTCTTTGTGCTTTTTAGTCCAGTTTTATTGAATCATTAGCATTTCTGTTAATGTGCATTGCCCTCTCTTCTTCAGTGCCCATTGCATCTATTTTTCCTCCTGGCACTCTTTCTCCATTTCATTCCTTTGGCTAACCCTCAATGATCCCAGATATCAAGCATGCAAGCTCCTGGGACTTCTTTCCTGTGAAAGCTATGTATCATTTCTGTGTGTTTAATAACTCTTGATGAATATGTTTCTCATAGCCCTCTTTTTCCCTGCATTATATTCCCTGGCTTACTAATCTAACTCTCCTTATAACTATAAGTAAGTTCATCAGGGATTTCACAGTCCCCAACTCAATATGGGGTTTCATTGCAGACATTCAATAAACCTCTTTCCTGGTATTATTTTCTGTATTGTTGGCAATCTTATCTTTGAAATTATGGTTATTTTTATGCTGATCGTTAACTTTTTTTTTTTTTAACAGAAGCATTATGCTTCAAAGCAATCATGTCCTTGATAAGCAGGATCAGTAATTATTTTGTGCATGTTTAACTGCATATTATACATTAATTTTCTGAGTAAACATGAATATTGGGGGGATTCAGAAACACAAAACCTAAAACTTTTCCATCATATAGTCTACTCTTGGATACATATTTAATTCATGTGATAAAGTAATAACATAATTGAAAACTAAATTCTAACTAATGGTAATGTGCTTATAAGAAACATAGAAGGGAATTATTGCAATCAGTCTGTTATTAGTTTTTAATTTATTTCCAAAGAAGGATTCTTTTGGCATTTAATGTCTTGGAGCCAATTTATGAAACTAATACTGAGTCATGGCATGAGAATTTTTCGATGGCCAAGGAATGGAGAAGCAAGAGCCCAACTCATAAATCACTTTCTCCCCAATTCTGAGTTGGAGAGTTTAAGATACAGTAAATGGCATAAAGAGGGAATAGGATAGGAAATGAGGGGAGGGCTATTCAGAACTTTTCCTGGACAAGGAGAGTTTTTCCAGAATGCCAAAGGCTGCCTCCCTTTTCTCGTTATAAGGTCATTTCCAATCATAACCATGGTGAGTGTCAATAATCATGGAGTAGGTAGATGTGTCTTCTAACGTCCTCATGCAGTTCAATAAGGGTATAGTGAGTTTGAAGGTTAGGCAGTACTGTTCTGGACGCCATCTTGGTTCTAACTGATTCTGTCTGGGTTTTATATTTGAGGTCCTATCTTAACTGGCATATATCGTATTGTCTAAAAACAAAGACTACTGTTAGGGAAGGCCTGGGTTCTGACAAGACCCTGAACTATTTCATGAGTGAAAATACACCTTAGGGGAGGAGCTGGGGAATGGTATAAGCATAGGCTACAGGTAAGTGACGAGTCTGTAGGAGCCAAATTCAAGTCCTGCTAATTGCTAGGCATTCGACCAAAAGGACATTATGGAACTTCTTTCTTTATTTTTAAGTTTGTTTATTTCATCTATGAGCAGGAGAGACAAACACAGAGAGAGAAACAGAGACAAAAAGACAGTACCCCAAACTGGATCTCGATGTTCCAAACATCTCCAACTTTAGCCAACCATGCATGAATCATGAACATGCAGGTGCCCAGCATACTCAGGGAAGTCCCTGGATGCAAACCCAGAGTTTCCCCATATCAATTACTCTTAAAGGGCATCACATTTTAACCTCTGTACCACTGTCTGGCCCCCATATAGCCTCTTTCTGAGTTTTCTCATCTGTGAAATAGGTGTAATGATTATGACTTCAAGAATTTTTATGAAGATTAAATGATATGCTGTCCTTAAACTACTCTTCCCATTTTGACATCTCATAAGCATGAGTAAAATTTAAATCTCATTCTTATAGCACATTGAACTTGAGATGGACTTTTAAAATAGGAGCATAATTTGTTAGACATAGGAAAAAGAGAAGGAATTGTAAGGAAACAGACTGACTCACCAATAAAACTCTTAAGAACTGCTGCAAAGACAGTAATTCCAGCAGAGGGGGCAGTGAACTTAAAGAAATGGGGCCTCCCAGTTTTGATATACTATTCAAGAGAGCTGAGCCAAAATATTTATATTTCATGAAACTGATGATTGTTTGCCACCATGGTTTTGTAAACAGGGAAGAAAATCATAGTGTTTAAGGAGGGCTGTTATCCTGTCATTATAAAGAAAGTTTGTATATTTCTAAGTGTAAAAAGATGAAATAATGTAAGACTTGAATAATTAGTGCAGACTCTTTCTTAAACAAGCAGCCACCCCATTCACTCTGAATCATGAGTCCCTTAATTGTGGGTTGTGACTTTGTGCTAAAGGGCAGACTGGTTTGTTTCCTCCTTAACTGTGAAATTCTTCACTTTTATTGTTTCTCACTTGCACTTTAAAACCCTGTAAATGTTGTATTATTACACTATTATGTAACACAATAGCTGTTATCTCTCACTTCTCTATGCTGATCTATGCAAGGCACCTTCTGTCAAATAAGTCAGGACCTCTTGCCAGATGAGAGTGATTCATCAAACTGCTGAGCTTTTTCATAATCATCATCCTCACAATGTATTACAAAAGGCCATTAGCAGCCTTTAATTTTCCAGGTTTGGTGCAGCATAACAAGTTTAGTTTATGTTTCACTGCTTTTCTTTGTTAAGAAATCAATGGTTTTAAAATGGAACTACTCATGACAAACAGGTTAGATTCATTAGCATCTGCCCTGGTTGTATGGAGGGTATATTGCAAACCTGATTTGCATTTTTATCTGCAAGGAGCACAAGCTTTGAATTACCTAAATGTTTACTTAATTATTGCTCTCATTCTCCTCTATACCCAGTCACCTCAAACCCTCTTCAAGCAGAGAGCAAGACTAATTAGTATCTAATTGATATTTTTTCAATAGTGCACCAGAATCACTTTCAATACAAAGAAAGTAATTTCATTATATACTGTAGAGAACACTTAATCAGTCATAATAGCAAATATGGGAGTATTTACTAAGTTTTTCAAAATGATGCATTTTAAATAAGAAGCACCTGATTGTCTTCACTAGCTTTTACTTCTTAAATGGGAAGAGATTATACCTGCTCATTTATTTTTCACACATTTACTAGGAGATTACTGTACACTCAGAGCCGATACAAAAATGAATAAGATACGATTTCTCTCAAGAAACCCATTAGTTATGGTGGAAATAGACTCAAAAAATAATTTAAGTATTTGGGATGACAGATTTGTACAGAGTTTCAAGGAACTGCAGAGGAGGGTAGACTAATTCAGTCTAAAGAGGTCAGGGATAGATTCCTGGAGATGACATATGAGCCAAAGAGAATTCAGCAAATTAGCCATCAGAATGAAGGAAGAATGGGGAAGAGACATTCCAAGCAGAGAACAAACTACTAGGAAAGATAGCAATATGAGAAATATGTTCTGAAATTCTATTGCTGAGAATGTTTCATATTCACGGAATTTATTCAAGTCTTACAGTAATTTTTCAGCATTTATTTAACAAAAATGTAAAGTTTTCACAAAATGTTGTGTAAAAGTCATTTATGTTGAAGCAGGGGAGACTCCAACTTGGAGGAGTGCCTCCATTATAAACTGTTAAATTCCTATGACTAGAAACTTGCCTTCTCCTTGGCCTAAGAGTAAACAGAGTGATTAACACTCCTTTTGTCTTTAAAACCCACTCCTGATATGGAAGACCCCGAAGAATTCATGAATAACTCAGGGCTGATAGGTGTCTAAGGTTTTTGCCCTCTGGCAAGCTTACTGCTCCTTGCTGGAGCTACAGGGTAATCTGAAAACCTTGGGTGGATTAGTACTCTGAATAGATTAGTACCTTGAATAGATCAGTCTTTCTGCTTCTCTGCCTCCTCCCATTGTCACTGAGCAGGGCAGGTTTTGAGCCTGAGACCTCCCTTTCCCCAATTCCCCAGTAAAAGGCCCTGTCCAACTCCCAGGAGGGGCTGGAGATTTAGAGTGTAAACTCTTCCATGCCTCCAGTGTAATAAACAGTTCTCCTAATCTCTCCAAGTGCTGCTTTGAGCATACAAATCCTCTGGCAAATTGAAAACATAAAATAAAATATGATTAATTTTGAAAGTCTTAATGAATATGGACTCCTGACAGCCAAAGATTCAAAGTTAGACCTATTTAGATTTTAACAACAAGAGTAATGTGAGTATATCAGAGCTTGAACACAATACCCCAAAATATGGACCGTTGCATACTACTTATTCTAGCGGAAGGAACTGAGAAAACTGTAGACAGTATGGTTTCTTTGACCATCTCCTGCCCCCTTGTTCCTAAAGAAGGACATGTTAACTATAAGAAATTCCCTTCTCCCCCTCTCTGAATCAGGCCATAAAACCTAGGTGGGCCAACAAATGGTATGGAGGTTAAGGTGGTTGGATTCCATGAGGCTGGTGGTATGGTTTGAGACTCAGACATGATGGCTTGAAAATACACCAGATTCATGTTTGTGCACATCCAAAATCCCAAGAGGAGACAGGAGGACAGGGATTGCTATATGCATCGCCACCAGAGGGGTAATTTTTCACTTTTTCTCTCTCTCTGTGGTAAATACACTTGACCTATAATAAGGAGGGGGAAATCTATGAAGCTCACTCTGGGATTCTCCCTCCTCTCTGGGAGATTGTCATATGCCAGGTGTCTTGCTCTATACTAGAAAAGAAGGAGTGTCATATAGAGACACAGAAAAGAATCTGAACAAACAGGCCTTCTGATTTCCCTCACTTATTAATATTAGACAACTTTCTTTTCTTTTACAATCATATTTATGCATAACTATTCAAAAAAATTAGTTTTTTGTGGGTTCTTAGATCTTCATTTCTGAATGCTTTTTGTGTCACATAAAACTTACATTAAATAAATTTATGTGACTCTCTTGCTAATATATTTTATCCAGAAAGCAAGAGAAAGTTTAACTAGTATTGTCAGTATAAAAGAAGTAGCTGGAAGTTAAAGACTAATCATTGATTTGAATTTGTAGACCCTTTATATCTACCTTACTTCAGAGATGTCACAAAGTGGCCATGGATGAACATTGTCAGATCTCTGTGTGTGTGATTTGAGCATTGTGTGTAAAGCCTAACTGTTTGCTGTTGACAACCAGGCCCTGGTCAGCTCATGATATATTTTGCAATTCTTAATTCCATGCATTTTCAGAATTCTGTTGATGAGGAATCAGGCTAGAATAAGTTCATAGACCCTTATGTTTTTATCTAGTTCTATTTATGTGTATGTGTGTGTGTGTGTGTGTGTGTGTGTGTGTGTGTGTATGACCGTACCTGGTTTAGTGCAATCATCTTACGTGACAAATTCTTCACAGTAGCATTTAAGTTTGGACATAATATATTGACCATTTGCAATACAGACAATTTCCAGTTGCAAAACAATTATGAGTCCTAATAATAGAATCTGAAGGCAGAGGCGTAGATTACAGACACAATTCCTCAAAGAACAGCTAGGTTTGTTTAGAGCTAGGTTGTCATTCTTATTAGATTATTTATGAATTGCTTGATGTGATCACTGTGTTTTACCTATAGTTACAACAAAGAGTATCACTCTACCATTGAGTACCCCAAGTAATTGTGTAACAAAACATGATTTTAAATGTTTATCATCATGGGTCATTGTTATAAATTGTTCAGATGAACCACCAGAGCAGGCCTATATTCATGTATTCTAAAAAAGAAAGCCAGCACCAAAATTCAGAATGCGTCTTAGTTTCATTATTCCATGATTGGACATAGCATACGTGTCAGAGTAGGGTAATTCCCCAGGGGAAGTCTTCAAAATGGAAGTCTTGCCTTCTTTTAGAGAAGGATATCCTTCATCCATGTAGACTGAGCATAATATAGACCATGGACATTTTGAGCAAAAGCGTGGAGATGCAAAGTTCTTCAGTGAAAGTCCCAGCGAAATTTGTATCCCTGACACAAGAAAAGTGAGCTGGAATTCCCCAGTTTAAAACCAAAACAAATAAATCAATTTGCTACTATTAAAACAGTAGTTCTCTGACAAGGAACACCCGTAATTCAGTCCGAGACTAAGACAACAAATCGCTTTATATTTATAATCCATACCTGAGATGACTGGTTTGTTTAATGTGCTTTTTAGTGTGGTCATCAGCTAGGATTCTCGGACTCTAAGTCAGTATGCTTTTAAGGACATTACACTTTTATTCTGGCTACCTATGCAACAGTGAGTCTTCTAAAATTCATCTTTGCTTGTTCGGCTTTATGAGAGACCTTATGGAGGTCAGGAAGCCTCTATAATCTTTTGTCAAGTCATTCAAAATCAAAATAAGTGAGGCCTTTCTCAAAACCATAGCGAATAACTGTTTTGATCTATTGTTATGCTTTGTTTTGGTAAGGAGGAGCAATTTAGTCATTGGAGTTTATTTAACTTCTGGAAGTTAAATGGTGAATCTATATTTATGATAGAATAACCTTCTTGACACCTGTTTGGTATGAATCGTCAACACACAACATTAAATCAGGGTTCGCCAAAGGAATTTTTATGAGGCCTGCACTGGGCATGAATATTTCCCTAATGGAGTCACTGGGTTCAGGGTGTTACAGTGATGGATAGTGGTAAGTGAGGCAAAGTGACAATGAGGACATTAGCAAAACTCCAGAGACTATAATTTATCCTCTGAAGTATATTATGGATGTCAATGATTGACAAGGGTATTTCACAATTGTTTTGTTCATTTAAAAATGATTTGTTGACAGTTATGTCAGTCCATGCATAAGACTTTAGTACGTTTCTTCTAACCTGAGAAATAAAGTCATTAAATCATATCCTTATTAACAAGTTTTAATTGATCATAATTAACTTAGATTGACTTTGCATATCTTTGGCATAACTGTATTTTTAAAGTATTAGATTTGATAAACAAAAGTGCTCTCACAATAATGTAAAATAATTAAAATCCAAAAGATGTCAAAGTAAACTCTCATTTTTTTATATAAATAAAATAAACAACAAATGTTTGCTTTACTTGTGGCCATAGACTTTTTTTTTTTTCGCTACAGGGCGCGTGTACTCGCCAGACAGACAGAGAGAGACAGAGAGACAGAAAGCGAGAAATCACCCCCCCAGGGGGGATGGTCACACCGCAATCCCTTCTCCTCCATCCTCCTCTCAGGATCTTGGGCACACACGCACATGCGCCCGGCGTTAGTTTTAAGCCACCGGGTCTGGGACGCAAACTGTGGTTGACTACGTGGGAGTCCAGCGACATAGCCATTACGCTAACTGCTGGTTCCCTGGCCATAGAATTTTAACAGTTTTTTTATCTTAACATTCTAACAATGTAAATTATCAGAATTTGAAGCTTAAGTCTAGAAAAGGCAAAATAAGTAATATTTGGAAGTGATAGATATAAATATAAATAATAAAAAATTACATGTTAGAAATAGTTATAGGCAATGCATTTAAACCCAGGAATGCACAGTAATAATTACTAGAAATCTTTAATATTTCTTTCACAAAAATAAGGAATGTTCACAAAAAGATGATTTAATAGAAATGTGATATAGTGTTGCAAAGAGGTAAACTTATGATTTCATCATCTTATGAACTATTACCTTTTGAAAGGTTTTTAAAACTGAAGGTCAGCAGGTAGTGTATCAGTTAAGGCTCTGGATTCCCACATGGCCGTCTGTGGCTCAAGTACCTGATTGAGCAACTTGAATTTCACACCAGGCATCTGTGCACGTGTGCCCAAAATCCTGAGAGGAGAATGGAGTCGAAGGGACTGCAGCATTGTCATCCCCCTGGGGGATCATTTCGTGCTTTCTCTCTCTGTCTATCTCCGAGATGCGCTCATGCACCCCATAGCAAAACTTTCACTCTCACGAAAAAAAAAAAAAAGAGAGAAGAGTTTTTATTTAAAGCTAAAGATGTTCTGTATATGTGTATCTTATATACCATAAATTAATTTAGCTTGTCTTTGTCATGTAAAATATTATCATGCAAAATAAGGTAATGCAAGTCCAGCTGCAGTAGCATGTGTTGTTAGGGTATAATCCGCAGGCTGGGACTCTTTAGGAGGCCTGGTTGAATTACTGGTCCTACCTAAAGACTGGAGTTCCAGCTGAAAGACTGAGGTAAAAAGATTACAACAGCAAGAAGCCATCTTATCAATATGTATAGGATATAAAACACTGCGATGTAAATAATTACGTGTACAAGTAGATAATTTTAAAGATCATATTATGGTAAGAATAATTCTTTCATTTTCAGCATATGAAATAATCTAATGTACAATATTAAACGTGACATTTTAATGAATTACACAGGTTCTCTAGGAAACTGCAAGCTGTGGGAAGCAGGTGGAGTAATGGTTAAAGTTCTGAACTCCCACATGGCCAACTGTGGTTCAAGTCCTGGACCTGGCAAATTACTTTCTCTCTCTCTGTGTCTTTCTCTGGTGAATGCATGCACCCCAAATAAAATTCTTAAATAATAATAATAAAAAAAATGTAATTCTTAAAATGAGTAAACTATGGAAACCATGTTAATCATCATAAACATATAATTCTATACATTTGTTTTATTATTATACCCCATATGGTTCCAATTACATTTGATTAACATCTTTAAATGAAGGAATAGAATTGTTTTTTCTTTTTTCCTTTTTTTTTTTTTTTGAGAGATTTTCACTATAGGGCACGTGCGCTTGCCAGACAGACAGACAGAGACGTAGAGACGGAAAGTGAGAAATCACCCCCCAGGGGGGATGGTCACGCTGCAATCCCTTCTCTTCCATTCTCCTCTCGGGATCTTGGGCACGCACGCACACGCGCCCGGCGTGAGTTTTAAGCCACCGGTTCCTGGACGCGAACCACAGTCACTACGTGGGAGTCCAGTGACATAGCCATTACGCCAACTGCTGGTTCCCTAGAATTGTTTTTTCAGACACACAAAAAAAATGAAAATAATTCTCTACTTGTTTTTCTCTAAAAACACATATATCATATAAGGAGACCAGAACAGAAATACTCTTATGGACATAGTCATGCTGACCTTGCCTTCTGATATAATGCCTCAGGATTCTGTGAAACCCTATCAGATGTGGCCTTTGAACCTGGGACCTCCAAATCGTAAGGTGAATAAACCTCATTTTTAAAAATTTTATTTAGCTATAGGGTAATGTGTGCTTGCCAGAAAGAGAGAGGAGAGATAGAATGACAAAGCACCTCCGGAGCAGAGATGGTTGTGCTACAATCCTTGCCCCTCCATTCTTCTGTTGGGATTTTTCACATACTTTCACACGTGACCAGTATGCTTTTCAAAGTTGCCAGGTCTAGGACTTAAACTGTGCATCAGACATGTAGGATCCAACCACTTTTACCACCATGCCACCAGCTGATCTAATGAACCTCTATGTTTTTAAGAATTATTTTATTTAACCTTATTTATTTATTCATTTATTTAAATTTGACTAGAGGGAGAAAGAGAGAGAGAGGGTAAGAAAACAAGCCGCCGGGTCTGGGACTCGTACTGCAGTTAGCCATGTGGGAGTCCAGTGCCCTTAACCACCATGCCTTCTGCCAGCCCCATAAACCTCTACTTTTATAAATTCCTCAGTTGCAGATATTTTCTGTTACTAGCAACAAAATGGAATAGAAAAATAATCAATTTTTAAATAGATGTATATTTTTCTACTTTGAAATGGCCAGGTATATTATAGATTAAAGAAAACTAAGTTATTCTTGGTGATTTAAATATAGTATAAAAAGACAACCATGTTCATGGAAGAGAAACAATGAAAAGAAAACCATGTAAACATTGTTTCAGCAATAATAAGCAAAAGAAGAGATAGGTCAGTTGTTCAAGGGAGAATTCACCATGTAATTAATGTAAAACCCACATTAAATTTTGTTTCATTTTATTTTAGTCTAAGCATTGCATTTTGTCTTTTTCTTGAAAGAAAATGGCTACCATTCAATGTCTAAAACAAAATAAATAAATAGAACTATCATAGGATCTAACAATTCCACCCCTAGTCATCTAGGGATGGAATAGGATAGGAAAACAGTTGGAAAAACGCTTGCACATCCATGTTTATTACAGCATTATTCATAATTGCTAAGACTTGGAATTAATGTAAATGTCCAAGAATGAATGGGTTAATAGGTTAAAAAAGTGTAGCACATATATATTATGGAATACTTCTAGGAAAAAAAAAAACAATGAAAACATGGCATTTGGTAGAAAGCAGACAATTATGGGAGACTTAACACCAAGTGAAGGAAGTCAAATGATGAAAGAGAGGTATCATATGTCTCCACTTAATATATATGGAATAATTGCACTTTATAGGAGAAACTGAAAGATTCAAATATATAAAAGAAGGGAGAAGAACTGAGGAGACTAGGAACAGTATGGATGGAGAGTGGACAATGAGGATCTGGGAAGGAACAAATCAAAGGGGAAAAAACATTTAATGGACATAAAAATGGAAAACAATTTGTTGATGATAAGATGTATGGTAATATCTTTTTTTTTTTGAGAGGTTTTTGCTATAGGGTGTGCGCACTCACCAGACAGACAGAGAGAGACAGAGAGATAGAAAGCGAGAAATCACCTCCCAGGGGGGATGACCATGCCACAATCCCTTCTCCTCCATTCTCCTCTTGGGATCTTGGGCACGCATGCACATGAACCTGGCGTGAGTTTAAGCCACCGGGTCCGGGACACAAACCACGGTCGACTACATGGGAGTCCAGCAACATAGCCATTATGCTAACTGTTGGTTCCTATGGTAATATCTTTGACTAGACTAATATGTAGTCTACTCATGCCCAGAAAGTCTGTTTTATATCCTGTAAAGATGTACAGTAACTAAGCATAAAAAAGTAAGAATTGTTTTAAAAAGATAAAAAATAAGTAAATAAATTTATTGTTGACTAGATAAAAGAAAGTATTATCATATCGTGACACCTCGCTAACAAGTTTGAGGCAGCCTGGAGTTCAGGGATCAGTGGCCTTTCAGAAGCAGATGTGATGACTAAGACTGAACATCCACTATGAAAATGTGTTTACTAGAGTTTGGGTATTTCTGGTTGCATGGTCACTGGAGTAAATCTATTACAGACTAGATGAATCCCCAAAGAGTGCGGCTATTACTGTTTCACTGGCTGTCAGAGCTGATGCTGATGAAGATTTTCATTGATTGATTGGTGTTATGGACTGAAGTTTGTCTTCACGTGGTGAAGCCCTAACCTCCATCAGACTGTATTTGGAGAAAGAGCCTTTAAGGAGATAATTATTTAAATGAGGTGATAAGGGAAAGGCCCTAATCCAGTAGGACTGGTGTTACCAACAAAGAATAAGACACCAAAAATGTGAAGGCATAGAGAAAAGTTCATGTAAGAACACAGAAGTTGACAAGCTGCAAGCCAAGAGAGCTTTCACCAGAAACCAATCCCGCTTGCAATCTGATCTTGGACTTCCAGACTCCAGAACTGTAAGAGAATAAACTTCTGTTGTTTAATCCATCTTATCTGTGCATTCTTTTATGGCAGCCCAAGCTAACTAATATAATAGATATTGACTTTAAATGGATTGTTATGATTTCACACTACTATAGGCAAAAAATCACTCAGTCATTTCTAAAAAGTAGGAATTTCTTTTAAGGTTTTGGCATAGAGCACATTTTCTTGCCAGAGGCAGTGAGAGGGAAAGTGACAAATCAGAACCTGGGAAGATGGCCACAACACAATCCCTTCCCCTCCATCCTCCTCCTGAGATTTTGGGCACACATCCAAGCACACCCAGCATGAGTTTTAAGCCATCAGATCTGAGTCTCAAGCTGCAGCCAGCCATGTGAGAATCCAACACCTTAACTGCCGTACCACCTTCTGGCCCCAAAAGTAGGAATATTCTTTCCCAGTTATTCCTGTAGGAGAGGCTATTAATAGTCCAGATGTTCAACTGCCTATTGCTCTTCCATGAAGTCAGAATTTATTTGCAGACACTCTAATTTTAGTTTTAAAGTTGACCAACAATATTTTACACTGTTTTTGTTTTAAATCATTTTCTACTGGCAAGAGACTTAAAATTCTGCATAACAGATATGATTTCCAAATAAAAATTACAGAGAGCATTCAAGTAGGTACAGACTACCTTCTGCATCCATTCATCAGACCTGACCAAAAAATACTAATCTTAATTATGCCATGAATCCACCTTAAACAGACAACTTTACCTTCTTTGCATTTATGATATTAGGGTAATACTAAGCGTACTAACAATGTGAATAGTCTCTCTCTCTCTCTCTTTTTTGGTAGTCTCTCTTTTGGTAAGCAAATAAAACCTGAGATTATTTTATTATCTATAACTAGTTGTCTAAAAACTTAAGGTATGTTAAAGAGCATTACATATGAGAATATAACTTAGATAATGACAACAGAAATGATCAAAAGATAAATTAAAAGTGCAGAAAACATGGACTACATGTAAATGAGTGGTCCCAAGTTTCTGGGAAATTTTTTTTAATCATCTTGGCAAAACAATTTACTTGGTGTTATTAATAGGTATTCATTTTGAAGAATTTAAATCTGTCTTCAACTTTTTACATTAAACAAGAAGTAACAAGGTTATATCATTTAAAATCATTACACAAATTTTAAAGAGATTAATATATAAACCAAAATGACAATTCAGCAATATAAAATGATGAAGTAGCCAAACACTAAATTTTCCCAATCATTGTTTCAAAGCATTTTCTTCATATCAGGAAATAAAACTATAAATTAGTCAGTAGGTCTAGAATGAGCCTTTTCCATCAAACTATTTAGCAAGAATAATACCATTCTACTTCAATCATTTCTTTCTCTATGTAGACAGATTTAAGTCCAAAATATATATTGCTAAAAACATACACATATATCCTAAAGTATGAACCCTATTTTTTTTCTAGACTCCATGGAATCTATAAATATTTTATTAAGAATAAAGTCATGTTGAGCCCAGAGACAAGTGCAGCGGTAATGCAACTGGACTCACATGGGAAGGTCTTGGGTTCATGTCCTGAGGTCTCCTTGAACACACTTGCATATGTGGGTCTGATATTTGGATTGGGTAAGACTGAGGGTGGATACCAACATTAAGATCCTATTAGGGGAAAGGGTACCTCTCCCTCTTAATCTGCTAACACACACCCCCTCAGGCAAAAAAACACAAAGTTTTAAAGATAATAGTAATAATAATAATTACACAGATTACTCAGATTTTAGTAGCTTAAATAACAAGTTTATTTCTCAAGTAATAATTTTGGGCATGTGTGTATCCCAGCTGAACACTTATGCCAGAAGCTAAGACTATAGCAGCTGTTAAATTCAACAAACATTTCCAAGGTCCTCTCTGTTGATATGATACTAATCATTCAAGATGAAATTTGGAGGATCATACCAGAAACATTTTATAAGGGAAGAGAGAATTTAGACACATGGCTATATCTATTTGTTAAAAAGGGTGGGAAAAATAATCTAGGTATTTTCTCACTAAATGGGAGAATACGTTTCAGTGATTACAGCTAGCAATCATGTACAGGTCAAGAAAGTTTCTACATCAAGAAAGTTTCTGCAAAGAAATAGTTTCATACAAATAAATGTGTACAAGGTTATATATATTGTTGTAATTTTTGTAAAAGAAAATAAGAGTCAAAATACTTATTCAGTTATTGAAGATTGATTAAATGATCATAGTATAGTTTTGGAGCCAGCAAGTTGTGTAATGGTTAAAGCTCTGGACTCCCATGTGGTCAATTGGGGTTCAAGTCTTGGACCTGGAGGCTTGAAACTCATGCCAGGGGCATGTGCATGCATGCCTAAATCTCAAGGAAAGTATAGAGAAGGAATTGTGATTCACCCCCTGTGGGGTGAGTCTTGCTTTCTGTCTCTCTGTCTCACTCTGCCATGCATCCGATAGTAAAAATATCTCAAAAAAAATTATAGTTGATAGCTTTTTCACTAAGAATTTATTATTAAGCCATTCAGAATGGTAATTTGGAATATTTAAAAGCATGCCATCCTACTACATATTCACATATTGAAATTTTTAAAATATTTGGCACATATATTTTTATAGATTCCACAGAAATATAAATTACATGGGACTAGCAGGTGATGTAATGGTTATGTCTCTGGACTACCACATAAATGGCCCTGGTTCAAGTCCTGGACCTGGCAACTTAAAATTCATGCTGGGCACATTTGCGTGCTTGTCCAAAACCCAAAGGAAAATGGAAGAGACGGGATTGCAGTGTGACCATCCCCGCCAGGTGATGATTTTTCTCTTTCTGTGTCTCTGTCTCTCTCTATCTCTCCAGTGAGCACATGTACCCTATAGCAAAAATCTCTCTAAAAAAACCCCAGAAAACAAACAAAAAAAAAACTATATAAGCTGGACTAATCTTTGTACATGGATTTTTACATTTCTTTAAGAAGTTCTGTGTTTTTAAATAGTTGTACAATGATTATACATCATTTTTATAATCAAAATAATAAGTGCAAAATTATTTATAATAGTTATATAAGCATTGCCATTTGAACTACTTTAAATACAAATAGGTAACAATTTATTTTTACAATAAAAAATGTATTTTTCCACTTTCTCACTTGTTGGAAAAAGAGAACAGATTTTCCTCCCACATATGAGAAAAAAATCACCTTGGGAAAGAGGCAAAACATGCGACACTTTAGTGCAAACCGAGACTTCTTCAGAATCATGTCAGGTTCTGAAAACAGAAGTTTATAATAGAAACTGTTTAGTAACATTAATCGTAGCATTTGGTACAGTCTTGCCATAATGTCTAAACATTTATTTAAAGCTCTTATAGGGCTATAAAAGTAATTGCATTCAGGGTGTTTATTGAATTTCATATTAAAATATCAGAGCCTTTTGGGATTTTTATTGCTACATATAAAGAAATTTTAATGTTATTAATACATCAATAGTTATGTTAAAATTAGGTCTCAAATAAGAAATATGCAACTTGATATTAAAAATATGGGGTTTTTTAAAAGTTGAGAATATTCCTAGTTTCTTTTCTTTTTTTTAAGATTTTTAATATGACCTACACCTTTCCTATAATCTATCAGATTAAATATTTTTTAGCAGAGTCAAGCACCCAAAATTTAACTTTCTACCTTTAAACTTTGTAGAATTTCTTAGATACCCAATTTGAGTGCTTTCACTCCCTTGCAAAGCTTAAGAAATATCCAAGTTTCAAAGAAAAATTAGGTTTTTAAATTTATTTTTATTTATTTATTTTAAATTAAGGCAAGTGTGTTTGCAGGAGAGAGAGAGAGAGACTGAGACATTGAGTGAGAAAGTAAGAAATCATTCCTCTGGGGTGATGTCCACTCCACAATCCCTTCTCCGTTCTCCTCCTGGGATTTTGGGCATGTACACATACACACGTGCCCGGCATGATTTTCAAGCCACCAGGTCAGGGACACCAACTGTGGTCTGCCATGTGGGAATCCAGTGTCATAACCACTATGTCATCTGCTAGCCCCAATGAAATTCCTTAGGAGTGTGTATAACCTTGTCAATGTTTAAGAATTACCGTCTATCTTTCTCAATAAAGTACTGCCACAGATGGTTTCTGGCATTATCATAAATAAAATCAGAACAGTCATTTAAATAGTCTCTCCCAACTTCATCTTCAGCCTACCATGGAGAGATGGCAGAACACCTTCTTTTCCCATTGATGTACTACTGCATATCACACATAGATAAGGATTTTCTTAAGGCACTGGACTCTCATATAACCACTTGTGGTTTGAGCCCAGATCTGGGGTCTTTTTTGTTTTTTGGATCCAGGGTCTTAAAATTCACACCAGGTGCATGTGCATGCATATCCAAAATCCCAAGAGGAAAATGGAGAAGAAAGTGCAGCGAGGTCATTCCCCCCAGGGAGGTAATTTCTGACTTTTCCTCTCACTGTCTCTCTCTGTCTCTCTAGGAAGTGCAAGAACCCTAGGCAAAAACCTTAAAAGAACAGCAAAATCTATTCATTTCCTGTAATGACATTCCATACTGATGTTTATCTAATACCAAAAATACATTTTTGCAGTTATTTTTGGTCGCAATTTCAACTAAGGTCCAAATAGAGAAGATTATTTATTACAGATTCTTTCTCAGTTTGTCTTGTTCATGCCTTTTAGTTACTCAGTTTTTCCTTAAATTTGGTCACTTACTCTAGAATTTTCCACTTTCTGGATCTGGATTATTTCATCCTGAAGGTTTCATTTAACACACTCATCTATTGTCTTAAGATTTAGAGTCTTGATAAGCTCTGATAAGTTATTGTGTGTTATTCTGACAAGGCAAGAAAGAATATAAAGCTTATTACCTTACAGTGGTAAAACATGAAAGAAATGAACACTTGAATATCCCTTGAAATTTTTCAAATGGCATGTGAATTGGTAGGAAGAGACACTAGACATATGCAATCAAGGATGCAGTATTTGATTGCACAGGGCACAAAGAAATGGAATATAAATTGGTGTGGCCTTCCCATCCTCCACTGTCTCAGTGGGAATATTCTATACGCTGAGAATGTCTTGTCAGAGGTGTAAACAGTGCCACATGATTGTCTCTCTGTAATCTTTTTTTTGTTTGTTTCAAGTTGTAGCATCTTCCTAAAAGATTTATACTACTAATCCCTGAACTTCACATAAAATAAATATTTATAACTATTCACATTTCCTAGTATCTAAAGAAATACAACTTCGGCCAGTCTACGTCCTCATAGCAAAGGTAGCAGGATCGCTCCCCCGATGACCCTAAACAATGTTCGTTTTTTGTAGGCGCCCAGATAACTTATTTCTATAGAGTATCTCTTCAAAGTCAGATGGGAGATGATAACATCAAGCATATCCTAACAGAGTGTAGCCATACATTTTTTTTAAGAATTATTTTATTTAACTTTATTTATTATTATTATTTTCCAGTTTGATCAGAGAGAGAGTTAGAAAGCAAGCCTCTAGGTCCGGGACTTGAACAGTTGTCAGCCACGTGGAAGTCCAGCATCTTTAACCATCATGCCACCTGACAGCCCTGCCATATATGTATTTAATGTCAGTCTTTTAAAGGATCCAATGAGTCTATGAGAGATTTGCGATTAATTTGCAGAATACATTAAGATAAAATTTTCTGTGTTAGAGACAGCAGATCAGTTCAGCTTAGTAGCTGAAGAATAAAATGGCAAGATAATAGACCTGCTAGAAATGCCGCAATGATGTTAGCTGTATGTACAAGTCTGTTCCCTCTATTTCCTGACTACAACACACTTATTAGGTGACAACTGAAGATTCTACTCATCTCACTAAAACTTTAAGGTGGAACTCAATTTTCGCTAAACTCTGATAATAGTTTTGTGAATAAAATGTGGTAGCTATTAATATATTAGTGCCGTTTATGGCTTAAATCTAAATATAGAAAGGCTACAGTTACCAATACTCAGTACTTGGAGCATGGAGTCAGAGACATGGCATTCACAGAAGAGATCCCTGATGAATTAGATGACTTTTATGCATTTTTAAAAATCCTGATGTTGAATGAATATATTTTTTCTGAAAACATCTAAATTTATTTTCATATAATTGGATATTAGTAAAAGCAAATTACTTTCATCTCCTCAACTGCAGAAACTCCTTATTGCTTATACTGACTATAAAGTAACACACCACTTAGAAATCATTTCTGAAAATAAATACATGACTCATTGATAATCATTTTATTTTGAGGGCAGATGGTGGTGAAGCAATAATAAAATACACTGTTGGCTGACCCGCAAGGGGAGGTTTCAAGTTCAGATCCAGAGATCTCCCTCAGTACATGGGAGACATGTGTGCCCATGATCGAGGGGTCAATGACGTTGTGAAGACTGTTGAGTACACTTGTCACTCTGTCCCCCTCTCTCTGTCTCTTTCATGAAAAATATAAACAAAAATATTTTATAATAGCTAATACTACATAGCATTATTAAGCATAACATTAATGCATTTTCCATAATCATATTTCCTATCAATAATTGAGCCTAGCTAAATTACTTTATCTGTAGTTAGTTGGGGAAGATGAGCTCATGAAAAAAAAACTAACTTGGATGTCAGATAGTATTATTTGCTAAAAATAAGGTGTATATTTCTATTTTTTGCCTAATAAATGACAAGTGCTTATATTTTTGAGCAGCTTATTTTTCTAATCTATCCAGTGTCTTTCTCTGTTTTCTCATTGGCTATGAAAGTAACCACTCTTTTGAGAAATCACCCTAATGTCTCTCACTATAATGTGGCTCGTGTTGACCCTTCTACCACTCTGTTCAACTGCAGGGGAAAATACAGGCTAGTTAGCCCAGTCTTTCATAATATCAAACCTCTGTGAAAAGTAACCAGGAAAAGGGAATCAGCAGTTAGCGTAACGGCTATGTCGCTGGACTCCCATGTAGTCGACCTCAATTCCCGTCCCAGACCTGGTGGCTTAAAAAACTCACGCCGGGTGTGTGTGCGTGTGTGCCCAAGATCCCGAGAGGAGAATGGAGGAGAAGGGATTGCGGCATGACCATCCCCCCTAGGGGTGATTTCTCGCTTTCTGTCTCTATGTCTCTCTCTGTCTGGCGAGCACATGCACCCTATAGCGAAAACCTCTCCAAAATAAATAAATAAATAAATAAATAAATGAATAATAAAAAAATAAAAGTAACCGGGAAAGAAAATAAACAGTAGAAACAAATACTGTTTCCTTCCTTCCTCAGCATACATAAAGATATATCCTCCTGAATGTAGAAAGTATGATAGGAGTAAGAGCCAGGTATGAAGACAAGGACATGCTTTTATCAGACTGTTGGATATTCTGCAGTAGTCACATTTCATTTCCTTAAGCCAATAAACTCTTATGTCTTAAATCATGATATGTTTTTGATCACTTGAATTTTGAAGAACTAAAATTGATAATGACCATAGACTTTTCCATTCTTTTCCCACAAATATGCTAAACCCACACTTTAACCTTTGAACAAGAGTCCCATTTGATTGATGTATTCTATAAATGCAGAAATCACAGTAAGTAAAAATGCTTTGCTTTTAAGTGTCTCTTATTTTAGAGCCAGCAGGTGGCGTGGTGATTAAGGGCGCTGGATTCCCACATGACCGGTGACCGTAGTTCGAGTCTCATACTTGTGGAATTGCTGTCTCACTTTATCCCCAACCCTTGCTCTGTCCCTCTCTGGTCAAATTATAATAAAATAAATAGATAAAGTAAAATAAAATAATTCTTAAATAAATAAATAAATATCCCTTATTTGATATTCATATATATATATATTCATATTCATAATCATAAAAGCTTCCCAGGGAGCTTTTATGATTGTGACTCTGAACTGATTTTGTGTTTTGCATTTCAATGCTACTTAATAGGAATTAACTTCTGGTTAGTTTTTGTATGTCACATGTTGTGTAAAATCAAACAAATATACCTGTACTTGTATTGCCATTTAAAAAAGTATAATTTAAAAGTAGTAGTTAAATTCTGATTCCCCAGGCAATCATAATATCCACTCTTATGCTGAAAGCATCTTTATTTTTGAATCATATTTTCAGCTATGAAAATATCTTAATCCCATCACATATCTGCTGAGCTCTAGAAAATCTCTGCTCTTTAAAAATCAATTTTAAAAACCTAATTTTTCTTGTTTTCTCAATTTTATTAGGTTAAATCTTATAAGCTCTGAGTTAAAATTAAACTTTGAAAACTTTGTGAACCTTATTTTTATTGATTTTTCTAGAAATAGCTTTTAAAATCGCTATTACACAAACACTACGGAAAAAAATTGTTCTATGTATGAAGACTCTGAGAGATTATTTATAATAAGGATTATCTATGTGAATTTGAATCATGGAAGCCTTAGTTTAATGTAGTGGGCTGTATTTACAACTTTTAATTTTCTTTATATAATATCACAAATCAATATTTTCTGACATAATGGCATATTTATTCTACTTTTATGGTTATGTGTCCCCGACATTGTTTCACATGTAAAATAACATTCTCTAGAACAGCACATAATTTATTTTGAAGATAATATATTTAAAAATATAGGCCAATCTTCTATAGCTACAATCTTACAATAAAATAATGATCATTTTTTAGACTCTAAATTTTCTATACCTTTTATAATTATCTTTGCACTAATTTATTTATTGATTTATTTAATAATTATGTACACCTACTATAACCATAAATATTAATCATGTTCACAAAATTTGTCTCCAGACTGAACTCAATACTACTAAAATAACATCACAAAGTGCTGTTAAGAGAATTGTAGATTTATAGCACAAGTGCACTCACTGGAGATGTAGAGAGACAGAAAGTAAGAAATCACCCCCCGGGAGGATGACCACATTTAATCCCTGCTTTTTCGTTCTCCTCTTAGGATTTTGGGCACACATGGACATGCATCCGGTGTGAGTTAAGCTGCTTGATCTGGGCCTCAAACTGTGGTCAGCTACGTGGGAGTCCTGCAACTTAACCATTGCACCCTCTGTTGGTCTCAAGAACTGTTGTTGCTTATCCTTAGGTCCAAATATCAGCTGAATAATGTAGACAAGCATGCTCAGTTATTTCAGAAAGCAAAACCTCAAAGTAGATCAATTGAGATTCCAAGAACTTTGTTCATGTGGGCTGATTTTTTCCAAAAATTATGCACAAGGTTCTCTATTGTTTTTTTTTCTCTAGGTACTGGCAAAGAGTTCTAGTCTAACACAGCCATTTAGATCAGTCATATTAGTTATATCAAACTACTTGTAGGCTTTTGTCAAAATTTTGAAATCAAATTTTGTCTTTATTAAATTATAGAATAAAATATTATAGAGAAGAAAAAAATTGTAGGAAGTTCTCATAATGAGTCAATATTAATATTGGTACCATTTAATATTGGCTCATTATTCAACTTTTGTGTTTTTTTTTTTTCCAAAACAACTTTAAACAAGAGCAGAATCTGGTGCATATCTCAACCCATCATGTACAAGTTTCTTTATATAGATTTCAAAATCTAGTTACGTATAATAATGATCCATTGTGTCTTGATTACGGGTAAGTACACTTGGAAAAGATATATCCACTGGCTCAGGCACATGTGTGGCTTATCATTGGCTTCATTGGATGGCTGCATCATCGGGATTTAGAGAAAGCCATTTAAAAGCATCTATTTAATATCCAACAGCTACACCCCATGGTAGTGTGTCAAGTGATGGAAAAAGCAACAGTAAACTATTAGACCAGGGCTTCCCACAACTTGATTGTAGATTTAGTAAAAACTCTTATTTATTTTAATTTGCTTTAGGATGCGTGTGCTCACTAGAGAGAGACAGAGAGAAAGAGACAAGGAAAGCAAGAAATCACTCCCCAGGTGGGATAACGATACTGTAGTCTTTTCTTCATTCTCCTCTTGAGATTTTGGGATACATACACACACACACACACACACACACACACACACACACACACACCCGGGATGATTTTCAAACTCTCAGGTCTGGAACTCTTAATTGAGTAATCTGTCATGCGAGATCCCCTAGACTTAACCACCACTTAACTGGTTGGGCAGTAACAACTTTTCTTCCTGAATATATGAGCTAGATGTTACAAAATGTAAATTTTCAATAGTGCCTACTTTTTCAATTTGCAAGGGCAGTAAAAAAAATACCTATTAAAACGAAATTTTGGATATTACAGATGTTGCCTGATCAAGTGACACAGGAGAGAGGGCATAGTTGTGCTAGGTTGAGAGACCAGGGTTGGGTTCCGGGACCAACCTAAATAATGTCAGGCACATTGGTGAGTGTGCACAGTATTAGGCAGTTAAGAGGTAGGGGGACAAAAGGATCTGAGGGTGGTGAGACTTTGTCAAAAATTTCTCTCTTTTCACAGAAATACAAAATGGAAATAATAAAGAGTAGAAATCAATACAGATTACAATAAATAAATAGAGAAAATGGATAGCACTAAAAGCCCTTTCAAACAAATGTTACTTACATTTATTTTTTAGGTACTGAATGGGCCAATAATTTAAAGTCTAAACAAGATGCATTAACCAAGAGTTTTCTACATGAGTGTCCTAAGTTGGTTTAATGGCCAAGAAGGCTCAAATAATACATAAGGGAGATAGAAGAGAAGAAACAACACATTGGAATACACCTGCTGGTAAACCAGTGTATTTTGTGACGAAGAGTACCTTACTGTTTCCTTCACCTTGATTAAAATTTAACACAGACTTTTTCTGACCCTGGACCCTGACCTCCCTTTTTGTGGGACATTTAAAAAAAATTTTTTTAGGAAACTTTTAATTATAAATGTTTCCTTGGCCCCTTAAATATGTAAACCTTGAAGATCTTAAGAACTTTTGAGAGTTTATAACCTAAAAAATGTCTACGTTAAAGAACTGGGCATCATTCCTTTGAAAAGTTACCATCAATGTGGCTAGTGCCCCTATCTGCCTGTCTATGCAGGAGGGTAGAAGCCTAAATTTCATGAATACTAATTAGCCATCACAGAGAACCTAACTACAGAGTAAAACAGGACTCAATTTAAGGATAACTAAATGTGCAAACACATCCCATTGATCCACTTTCCTCCCAAATCCTCCAATGCTTTCCCCTAACTCACTCCAGCACATAAAATCCCTCGTGTCTTTCATCTCAGTAGAGTTAACTCTAGACTGAGTTCTGTTCCCTCTCCTATATTGCAATAGCTTTGAATAAAGTCTTGCATATTTAACTTTGTCCAATGATATTTTTGTCTCAACAATGGTTTTCACCACTTTTAATTTAGAAATACAGGAGGAATATGAGAAATTACCTTGCAGACACGTGCTCAGACTACACATGGCAATTACCTGTTTACTAACCCATAGTTGGGCAGATTTGTAGGCAAGGGTGGACCAGCCTTCTGCTCCATACCAGACAACTAAAAGAGTATTTGACCGACAACTCACTAGAGGTGTTATGAGTGAAGTGCCTGTGCTACTGAAACAGCCCTGTCCAATCCACCAAAGGTGTAGGAATAGAAAGGGATTGCATGTATCTCAAGTATAACAGATATACTGAAAACTTATTCTGATATGAAAATAGGTTTACTGTATGCATACCTCAGAAGAGCCCAAGTTTAGAAAGAATTGAGATTGGAGGGAGAGAGAATAAAAACTTTCTCATAAAAGGAGAAGGGATTGCAACCTTGTTATACCCAAAGTCAGGGGATATCTTGTTTGCATGGATAACAAATTTCTGAGAACTTTTATTGCTGTATCTAATAGAGAATTTCATGTAGATTCATTACTTTTTAAAAAAGAGAAAGTAAGTGAGAGAAAAAAGGAGAGACTAAAAAGAGGAATTATATGATGCCGATTATGTTTTACCAAGTTAATGATGAAACTTCATTTTCTTTAATACTCTGACGAATGAGAAGCATAGAAATACAAATCACGCCTTCTTAATTAGAACAAATTAATTACTAAAAATGATGAAAACAATTTGCCATAGCTTCATTTTCCCTAAAATTACATATTAGTTTCTATATGCATTTCTAGCTGGAAGTACAATTTCTGTTTATTAACATTTGTTGCCAAGTACTGTATATCATCCATAATTCTGGGTTATTAAATTCTTGAAGCATGCAATACAGAAAACTTAATAGATTTTATGCAAATTGTTATATAACAAAATAAGACCAGATGGTACTCATCATAGCAGAATCTTTCCGTAACAGTTTCATATTTTTGTTAAAATTAAACAAAACATAAAGACACCTCTGTGGCTTTTAACTTGCTTTAATTCATTACCTTTAGCCATTTTTTAGCTATTCGTCTAATCCTTTACACTGTGTAATGATATACTTTCTATTTTAACATTCTTTTGATATCAAATAAATTACTATCTTTGACTTGTTATTTGGATCTATGGCATAACTTGTGCATACCGACATTTTAATTCTAAAACAATCCAGACATACATGGAGGAAAAAATTCAGCTTTGGTTATAGCACAGTCATTAAACCACAAACAATATCGAAATGGTAAGTTGCTAATGTTACTTGTAGATTTATTAATATATAAAGTAGATATGTAAACACATGCATACACACACAAAGACCCCTACACACACCCCACATACTTTTCAATTATTTTCTCTTCTTGTATTCAGGAAACTGAATAAGGAAATAATTATTTTAAGGACAGGCATACATAGGTAATTCATGTGAATGCAGTACACATGTTTTCACTTCTGTAACTTCTGCAAATTCACTTTAATTTTATGGAAAGAATATTACATTTTATAAATACATTTAACTTTTTTATAACAAGATGATTTACTAATCAATGTATAATACATTTAAAATGCATTGTATATGTGAGGTATAATACAGGTTCTACAAAAATAGTGGATAACTTCTGATTGTATAGAATAAAATAAACACAATTATCTCCACTCATAAAATTCCAAATTAACAGCTGTAAATGATCAAGAATGTTATTTAATTTATCAGGGTGACAAAATTAAAATAAAAAATAGTGTACAATGTAAATTTATTAAATTTTTACAAATTATAAAGCACAAAACAAATAGTAACTTTTATCTGATCAGGAGGGAGGAAGAAAAAGACAAATAAGATTGGCTTATTAATTTTTTAATAATAATTAATGCGTTTTTTTCCTTTTTTAAAATTAATTTATTTACGTCTAATCACATCTTTACAGAGTACAATTATTTCTCCAGCACAAATACTATGCCTGCCAGTCAAGCCAAAGATATTACTCTATAACTTATCAGCAAACAACTTCTCCTTTTTTTGTTCATTAAGCATACTTTTTACTTGTTTTTTTCCTTCCCTTTCCCCCTTTCTCCTTTCCATACTAAACTTTTTTTACACATTTTATTGATTCCAAAATTTCCCTCAACTGAAAATATAGACAAAACTGGAATATAGCTTTCCATAAACTGAAAATATAGACAAAACTGGAATATAGCTACAAGTGCATTGTAATTTTCTTCTGAAACCTTTTCTTAAATTAATTAATTAATTTACGTTCATTCCCTAAGCATTATCACAGCATACAAAATTTGATTTCCTATCCAGAATATACTGCATAGTGGCTTAATCATACATGTCATCGTCAATTATTTTCCACTTCTAGTTTTATATATATATATATACACACACATGTTATATATATGTATATGTATATGTAAATTACATATAGTTATTTATATATATATGTGTGTGCATCTGTGTGTGTGTTTACCCCTGTTTCTCATCCACTGCCATTTCTCACCTTCTTCCTACACTACCTCAGGTGTCTACAGTTGTTTTCCTTTCCTTTTTTCCCCACATTTTATTGATTTACATAATTTCTTAAATAATCTAACTACTTTCAATAGCAAGTTCAGCTGGTATATACATATCTGTGAATACATGTCTGACTTTAGGCATGAAACTCTGAGTAGAATGAATAAATTATAAGGCAGCACCTAGCTGATGCTATATAGGTTACTATAGTCATTAAAGAGTTATTTTTAATGTATATTTTAATTTAAAGAAAAGCAAATTTAGCTTTAATAAATCAAAGAAATGCTAAGGAATTTTGCTTAAAACTTAAAGACAGGAGACTGTTTAGAATTCTATTCAAATAGTAGGTACATGAATCTATCAACAGCTCAATACAGGACAAAAATCCTTAAAACCAGAAAACAAAGCCTAGAAGAAAATCTGGAATGTTTTAGTCAAAAGTCATAAAATGCTACTTTACCAGTTAAGTCTCCTGTACTTAATCTACCTTCTGTTACGGTTCGATTGTCCCAATTAAATTCTGGGATATAATATAATTCAATTCCAGACTTGTCCCTATAATTACGTTGGTCATTTTCTTAGTTATTTTTGAACTCTTATTTCTGTGTGTCTGTATTTAATTTTCCTGGTATAGCACTCCCTTGAGAACTTCTTGGAGATCTGTTTTGGTGTTGGTAATACATTTGAACTTCTATAAAGGGGCTCTTTGTGAATTAGCTGCAGTGGTGCCATGGTAGCATTCTTTCACCATGCAGATACTGTATGAGAAGTTCCTGGGTTGTGTATCTCAGCGTCTCAAGGTGTGTGCTAGAAATGCATGCACATGCCCATGAGCCTGGCTGACTGAGATTGTGGAGAGGTGGAGAGCAGCATGAAGATGCTGTAGAAGGTGTCTGTCTTTCTACTTCATATAATAAATAAGCAAAACTTTTTTTAAAAAAGATTATCGTAATTGTGCAAATAAAAGAATAACTTAGTAGAAAATTTACTAGTACTTTTATGTAAATTCAGAAAATCATACAGAGCAAATATTCATTTTGGGACTGGGGAAAGAAAAACATCAGTGTTTATTTTTTCAGAGGTTTTTGCCATAGTGTGTGTGTGCTCACTGAAGAGAGAGACAAAGACTGAGAAGGAAAGCGATAAATCACTCCTCAAAGTGATGGCCATACCAAAATCCTTTCTCTTCCTGGGATATTGGGTACAGAGGGGCCCCCGTGTGATTTACAAGCCACCAGATCTAGGACTCAAACTGTGATTGGCCATGTGGGAGTCCAGTGAAGTGACCACTACACCACCTGCTGGCCCCCAAAACCATCTGTTTTGATAGTTGAAGTATGTCTAAAGAAGATCATTTGATTCGTCTATTGGCTTCTTATAAGCCCATAGAATTGCATGAACAGGTATATATGTTGATGTAAAAATAAGAGTGGTTTTGCTCTTTGCAAAATGAGAATTTTTAATTTGAGTTGTTACAGAGAATAAAAGGAGACAAGCAGTATATCTCGATAGCACACAAGAAAAAAGATAAAAGAACCTCATTTGTCCAAGTGAAGGGCTACATAGGGTTCTTTCATTGTGTCTATATTTATGATATATATTTCAGAATATAGTTCATAAAAATTAAAGTGAGCATAAGAACTAAAAACAAACAAAAAGATGTCAGAAATTAACTTGAGAAATAAACTGTTGAAATAATTTATACACAATATTAGTAAAATAATTTGTCTTGAATTGTTAATAAAATTTGTATTACAACAGTACAGTACTACTGAAATATATAAGAAGACATAACCACCTGAACATTAAGTCAAGCTCAAGATATCTACTCAATGTAAGGGGAAGTTATTTCATTTTTAGAGAGTATTTGGAAATTAATATGAAATTCTCTGTGTTATGGTTAGAACTCTTCTCATAGAACAGGATTTTGTATTTTTTATTAGTTAAGAACAATTGAAAGTAAATGGTAGAACATGATTATTTGGTTGTCAATGAGGTTACTATTTAGTACTAAAAGCTTTCATTAATATTAATAATTTCCCAGAAGGAGAAAAATTAAAGTTAGTTTTCAATAATAACACTCAAAATTATATAATAACACCATAATAAATAAGCAAAACATAAACCATAATTCTAGATTCAAAAATTAAGACTACAAATAAAAATTGTATTTCAATAAATGGAAATTAATGAATTTTTTTTGGAGAGGTTTTTTCACTATAGGGCGCGTGCGCTCGCCAGACAGACAGAGAGAGACAGAGAGACAGAAAGCGAGAAATCACCCCCCAGGGGGGATGGTCACGCTGCAATCCCTTCTCCTCCATTCTCCTCTTGGGATCTTAGGCACGCACTCACACTCGCCCGGCGTGAGTTTTAAGCCACCGGGTCCAGGATGCGAACCACAGTCGACTATGTGGGAGTCCAGTGACATAGCCATTAAGCTAACTGCTGGTTCTCATTAATGAATACTTTTTAGATAGCTGGTAAATTAAGTGATTACAATATCATCTATCGTTAATTTATTTAGTCATATGACATGATTTTATTTGAAATATTTTTTTCTGTAAACCTTAAACATTTACTTTAAAATTCAAGTAGAAAATTAAATGCATTAAAAATAGAATAATATATGTACAATTTGCCATGAATGATATAAAGTATTCTAAAACTTCATTGATTAAATCATTGTGATGCTGGCCCAGCAACAGATATGCAGATCCATGAGCAGAAGACAAGTTATTAATTAAAAGAAAAATTTATTAGGTAAAACTGGCATTTTGAATTAAAGAAGAACGGTGTTTTATTCAGTGAATATCAAGATTTACAACTGCTATTTCTAATCTGTCTGCTTTCTTATAAAATAATAATATGCCCCTCTTCTTACTGCCTAGAATCTTTATTATATGGGAATTTTTTTCTGTAGAAATCTTTATATACATATGCTGGTGTAAGTATGGTTTTAATTGAAATGTATTTTGCTTAATAATCATAAGCCATTTGTGCAATTTGAATATCATAATATAGATATATTTTAATATTAATAGCTTCTGTCTTTTTAACTGTGATTCATACTAAACTTACTTTCTTATCTTTCAGTTTTATAATTTAAGTGTTAAAAGGTATCAAATAGGTGGATTGCACACACATATCTCTCTAGCATGGAAAAAAAAGTTTCTTATGTTCTTGGTATTCCTCCCCTCAGGATTATAGAGATTACTTTGTAAAAGTATTAAAAACATAAGTAAGCTCAGAGGTGAAAAAGAGTCTTTGGCTGAGACATTTTGAACATATTATTATTTGAAAGTCTAAATATAATTTAAACTTAAAATAGATATTACATAAACCTCTGCTACTTTTTCTTTTCTTTTTTGGGGGGAGAGGTTTTTGCTATAGGGCGTGCACTTGTCAGAAAGACAGAGACAGAAAACAAGAAATCACCCCCCAGGGGGGGATGGCCATGCTGCAATCCTGCTCCTCCATTCTCCACCCAGGATCTTGGGCACACATGCACACGTGCCCGGCATGAGTTTAGGCCACCGGGTTCAGGATTTGAACCATGGTTGACTACATGGGAGTCCAGCGATGAAGCCTTTGTGCCATCAACTGGTCACAACATCCACTCCTTTTTCTAACGTGGTACGTAAGTATAGAGTTACATAAGGTTTATAAACAATGCTTAACAATCTTAACAACATAGAATAAATCTAGGTTATTATAAAAATAAGCCCTACAGCAAAAACTTTTCAAAAAAAACCCAAAAAATGGAAGTCCTGTAGCCTGAGACATAAGATTTTTTTTTTAGAAATGGTGGTAAAGTTGTAGCAGAGAACACCATGGGAGTGCTCAGCATATAAAAAAGTACAGATGGGAACTCATACAATTTGAGATCATTTATATTTTGAAAACAGTTCAGTCAAGAGCAGTTAATTTTTGAAAACCTAAATTATAAATATTTTTATAACTCACCATTTAAAAATCTGTAATGCATTTGGGAAATAAACACAAAGTTTGCACACACAAAAATTAATATTGATCAATTTTTCAAAGTATGTACAAAAATTAACATAAAATGAGCATAGTCCTAAATAATAAAAAAATACTAAAAATCTTCAAGAAAAACCTACGTCATAATATGTGACCTTATAACTTATGACCTTAACTAAGGCAAAGAATTCTTAGAAAATCATAGAATAATCTATAATAAACAAATCAATGAATCACATTTTATAAAATTAATAATTTCTCAAAACATTAAGGAAATGAGGGAACCAGCAGTTAGCATAATGGCTATGTCGCTGGACTCCCACGTAGTCGACCGCGGTTCGAGTCCCGGACCTGGTGGCTTAAAACTCTCGCCGGGCGCATGTGCGTGCGTGCCCAAGATCCCGGGAGGAGAATGGAGGAGAAGGGATTGCGGCGTGACCATACCCCTGGGGGGTGATTTCTTGCTTTCTGTCTCTATGTCTCTCTCTGTCTGTCTGGTGAGCACACGCGCCCTATAGTGAAAAGAAAAAAAAAAAAAAAAAACACCTCTCAAAAAAAAAAACATTAAGGAAATGAGAATATAAGTTACAGATTGGGAAAAAATACTTAATCAAAGAATTGTAACTAAAATACATATGGAAATCTCAACATTCAGTAATAAGGAAGAAAATAACCTAATAAAATTGGGATTGTATTCTTTGAATTACACTATAACAAAGTAGAATTAGAGATAGAAGATAAGTATGTTAAAAGATACTTATCATTAGGTATTAGAAAAATGGAAGTTACTACTAAAATGGAATACTTATGCAAACAAACCTACAAGAATTGATAAAAATTGAAGCAAGCAATGACAACAACAAAACTGACAATATCAAAAGCTGGTAAGGATGACAGAGTAATTGGAAATTCTATGCATTGTTGGAAAGAATGCAAAATCATGTCTGGAAAATAGTCCAATATTTTCTTATAAACTGAAATATACACTTTCCATATGAACTATAGATCCCACTCTTAGAAATTTACTCAAAAGAAATTTAAAGCACTCATGTTTCCACAAAACCTTTATGCAAATGTTTGGGATAGCTTTATTCATAATGTTTCTCAACTGGGAAATATACAAACTATTTCATTTACACAACGAAAGTAATAAAATGGAGTTAACTACAGGTGGATTCAACAGAATGAACTTCAAATGCATCATGTTTAAAGGAAGTAGGTAAATTCAACAGATTAAAAAAAAACAGATTATACAAATGTCCTCAATAAAGTGTTAACGTGTCATATCCAGCATGGTTTAAAAAGAATTATATTCTATGATCACTCTGGACTTACTTTAGTTGTGATATGCTGGTTACTTATTTGAAAATCAATCAATGTCAACTAACATATCAACCTGCTAAAGAAGAAAATGTGATCATATAAATAAATTTTCAAAAGATATTTTTAACTCATTCATGTTAAATAGTCTTCACAAATTAGGATTAGAGAGGCTCTTTCTCTACTTGATAAAGAATAACTATAAAGAAATACAACTAACATCTTGCTCAACAGTGCAACAGTGAATACTATCTTTGTAAGATCATAAATAAGACTAAGATATCTATCCCTATTTAATATAGAATTGGAAGTTATACCCAGTTAAATTAAAAAGAAAAAAGTAAATGATACAGAATTTAAAAACTGTATCACTACTTGATAGTGATATAAAACTCACACTATTTGAAGATAACATGGCTGTCTACATTAAAAAGATAAAACAAAACAAAAAATACTTTTAAAACTAGCTAAGTGTATTCAGTAGGGTCATTAACATAAGATCAACTTACAAAAACCAATCACATTTCCACATATTAACAATAAGCATATAGAAGCCAAAATTTAAAATTCAATACCTATTACCATTGCCTCAAGCAAAATGAAATACTCAGATATAAACTAAACATGTACAGAACCTATATGCTGAAAATTACAAATTACTGCTGAAGGAAATCAAAGAAGCCCTGAATAATTGAAGAGATATAGTGTATTCTTGGATGGAAGACTCCATATAGTAAAGATGTTAACATTTAATGAAATACTGAACAAATCCAAGCAAAGTTACTTTCTTATAGACACAGACAAGTTTATTCTAAAGTTTATGTGAAAATGCCCAGAACTTAGAATAACTGTAACAACATCGAAAAGTGAGAATGAGCTGGGAAAGATCACTACTATTAAGGTCAACTATATACTTACAGTAGTCAGGAGAATGTGGTTCTGGCAAAGAGATAGAACATATATCAGCAGAACTGAAACAGAGATCCCAGAATTAGTTCCTCACAAACATGCCCACCTGTGTTGTCACAGAGATACAAAAGTAATTCAATTGAGAAAGGATAGCATTTTCAACAAACTGGGTTTGAGCATCTGAACATTTACCACCAAAAGAAAAAAATGCATTTTATGCCAATTTTGTTATTTTTTTCATTTTTAATGTATTTTATTTTATTTTATTTTATTTTATTTTATTTTATTTTATTTTATTTTATTTTATTTTATTTTATTTTATACATTCAATAATTCTACATCACTTAGCTTGTAAAGTGAACTTTCCTACATAAATACATTTCACACAGACTAGTTGGGAATACTACACATGTTACCATCAACAGATAATCATTTCTGCGTCACATAAATTTCTTGCCTCTCTATTTTTCTCCTTAATGGCTTTCCTCAAACTCTCCTACTTCTCCCATTCTCTTCCCACACTGTATCCAGTGTCATAACCATGTTCTATTGTTTCTATATCCTCTAATATTTCAGTGTCAGCCAGAGTGTGGACAGTTGGTATATATTAAGTGGAGACATACAATGTTTCTTCTTCACAGCCTGATTTCCTTCATTCAGTGGTAAATCTCCCAAATTCATCCACTTTCTATCAAAAACCAAGTATTGGTGTTTTTTTTTTTTCATTTTTAACAATTTTATTTCAAGTTATTTTATACATTATTTAGCTTGCAAAGTGAATACTGCAACATGTGTACATTTCTCCCCAGTCCAGTTGATAATACTATAAAGTTATCTCCAACAGATAATACCCCATTTCTTTATCCCATTAATGCTTTGCCTCTCTATTTTTCTCCCTAATGTCTTTCCTCAGATTCTACTCCTTCACACACCCTCTTCCCAAACTATATCTCATATGCACAAATATTTACTGTGTTTCTATATCCTTTAGTCATTCAGTTTCAGCCATAGCATGTGGATAGTCAGTATACATTAAGTGGGGACATACAATGTCTCTCCTTCATAGTCTGGATTGTTTCACTCAGCAGTAAATCTTCCATATTCATCCACTTTCTGTCAAAAGTCAGAGATTGGTTTTTTATGGCTGTGTAGTAGTTCATAGAGTATATGTGCCACAGTTTTCCAATCCATTCATCTGTTCGTGATCATTTGGGTTGGTTCCATATCTTAATAATTGTGATTTAAT
Source organism: Tupaia belangeri chinensis (assembly GCF_000334495.1). NCBI lineage: Eukaryota > Metazoa > Chordata > Mammalia > Scandentia > Tupaiidae > Tupaia > Tupaia belangeri. The sequence continues at coordinate 257,202 of NW_006160065.1, forward strand.
GATACAATAAACATTGATGTACAAACACTTTTCTGATTAAGAATCCTTCTGTTCTTTGGGTAGATACCGAGAAGTGGGATTGTTGGATCATATATACTTCTATTTGTAGATTTCCGAGGAATCTCCAAATTGTTCTCCACAGTGGCTGGGCCAATTTACATTCCCACTAGCAGTGTAAGAGAGTTCTCCTTTCACCACACACCCGCTGGCACTTACTTTTTTTTTTTTTTTTTAATCTTAGTCATTCTGACTGGCTTTAGGTGGTTATTTCATTCTTGTTTTGATCTGCATTTCCCTTACAATGAGGGATATTGAGCATCTTTGCATATGCCTCTTTGCTATTCTTATGTCATCCTTAGAGAGTGGTTTTTTCAAGTCAATCTCCCATCTTTCAATAGGGTTGAGCTGGCACTTACTTTTTTTTTTTTTTTTTAATCTTAGTCATTCTGACTGGCTTTAGGTGGTTATTTCATTCTTGTTTTGATCTGCATTTCCCTTACAATGAGGGATATTGAGCATCTTTGCATATGCCTCTTTGCTATTCTTATGTCATCCTTAGAGAGTGGTTTTTTCAAGTCAATCTCCCATCTTTCAATAGGGTTGATCATCTTTTTTTGGAAAAAATGCTTGAGTTCCTCATACACTCTGGTTATCAGTCCCTTATCTGATGCATAGTTTACGAAAAATATTCTCCCAGTCTGAAGGCTGTCGATTCACACTAATTACTGTGTCTTTTGCCATGCAGAAACTTCTTAGTGTGTAGTAACCCAGCTTGCCTATTTTGGGCATTATCGACTGTGCTTTGTGGGTCTTATTTAAGAAGTCTTTGCCTATCCCAATGTTTCCCAGAGTTTCCCCAGTGTTTTCCAGGAGCAATTTTATAGTTTGAAGTCTTAGATTTAGATTGTTGATCCACCTTGTTTTGATTTTTGTCAATGGTGAGAGGTAAGAGTTCAGATTCATCTCTCTGCAGGTGGATATCCAGTTTTTCCAGCACCATTTGCTGAAGAGGTTTTCCTTTTACCACTGGATTGACTGGTATCCTTTGTCAAAAATCACTTGACTATGGGACCAGCAGTTAGTGTAATGGCTATGTCGCTGGACTCCCATGTAGTTGACCGTGGTTCAAGTTCTGGACCTGGTGGCTTAAAACTCACTCCAGGCACATGTGCATGCGTACCCAAGATCCTGAGAAGAGGATAGAGGAGAAGGGATTGCAGAGTGGCCATCCCCCCTGGGGTGTGATTTCTCGCTGTCTATCTCTCTGTCTCCCTCCGTCTATCTGGCGAGCACACGTGCCCTATGGCAAAAGCCTCTCCAAAAATAAATAAATAAATAAAATTAAAATAAAAAATAAAAAAAATCAGTTGATTATATGTTTGGGAATTTATTTCAGGGGACTCTATTCTGTTCCATTGGTTCACCTGTCTGTTTCTGTTTCAGTACCATGCTGTTTTGATTACCACAGCTTTGTAGTATATTTTTGGGCCTGGGAGTGAGATGCCACCAGCTCCACTCTTCTTGTGCCAGATTGCTTTGGCAATAAGAGGTCTTTTATGATTCCAGACGAATTTTATGATTGTCTTTTCTAGATCTGCGAAGAACATGTCTGGTACTTTGATTGGGATTGGAATAAATATGTATATTAATTTGGGTAGAACTGCTATTTTGATTATATTAAGTCTTCCCATCCAGGAACATGGGATGTCCTTCCACTTTTTTGTGTCATTTTCAATTTATTTTTTTAGGTTCTTATAGTTTTGATTTTGGAGATTTTTAACTTATTTGGTTAGATTTATTCCTAGGTATTTTATATTTTTTGTGACTGTGGTAAATGGAATTACTTTTTATTCAGTTCTCTCTCAGTCTGCTTGCTGTTCATATATAGAAATGCTATAGATTTCTGTATGTTTATTTTGTATCCTGCAAATTTACTATATTCATGTATTATTACCAGGAATTTTTTCATGGATACCATTGGGTCTTTTATGTATACAATTGGGTCTTCTACGTATACAATTAAGTGATATGTGATATGCAAATAGAGAGAGTCTCACCTCTTTTTTTCCTATCTGAATGCCTTATATTTCTTTTTTCTTTTCTGATTGCATTGGTGAGGACTTCCAGCACTACACTGAAAAGGAGTGGAGAATGTGAATATAATTGTCTTGTGCTAGTTTTTAGAAAAGCTTACAGCTTTTCTCCACTCATGATGATGTTCACTGTGGGTTTTTCATAGATAGCTTTTATTGTGTTGAGAAATGAGCCTTCTATGCTGATATTGCTTAGAGTCTTGATCATAAAGGGATGTTGTATTTTATCAAATGCTTTTTCTGCATCAATTCATATGATCACATGCTTTTTATCTTTCTTTCTATTAATATGGTGTATTACATTTATGGTTTTATGTATGCTGAACCAACCTTCCATTCCTGGTATAAAGCCTACCGATCATGTTGTATAAACTTTTTTTATAAGTTGTTGGATAATATTTGATAGTATCTTGTTGAGAATCTTTGCATTCTTATTTATCAGAGATATTGGTCTACAGTTTTCTTTCCTTGTCCTGTTCTTATCTGTTTTAAGGAGAAGGGTGATAGAAGCTTCATAGAATGAATTAGGGAGAGATTCACCCTTTTGGATCTTTAGAAATAACGAGCAGAATAGGGATTAACAGTTCTTTGAAAGTTTTGTAGAATTCAGAGGTAAAGCCATCAGGACAAGGACTTTTCTTTTTTGGGAGGTTATTTATTACTGATTCAATCTCCTGGCTTGTTATGGGCCAATTCAGACGTTCTATATCTTCCTGGCTCAACCTTGGTAGATTATATGTGTCCAGAACTTTGTCCATCTCATCCAGAATATCTTGTTTCTTGGCATATAGTTGTTCATAGTATCCTCTAATGATGTTTTGTATTTCTACTATGCCTGTTGTTATATTGCCTACTTTACTACAGATTTGGTTTACCTGGGTTTTTCACTCTCTTCTTTTTAATAAGTCTTTAGTTGTTTATCAATTTTGTTTATCTTTTCAAAGAACCAGAATTTGCTTTATTTTCTGCATAGTTTATTTATTTTCTATTTCATTTATTTCTGCTCATATCTTTATTATTTCTCAAACTCTTACAAAAAATGTAAGAGGAATGATTACAGGTTAGTATTACCTTGATATTAAAGTCAGAGTAAGGCATCACAAGAAAACAAAACTAAAATTCATTACTGCTTAAGAAGAAAAATGTAAAATGTCCTCAGTAAAATATGAACAAAACAAATCTTGCAGTACATTAAAAGATGTATACACCATGACTGTACAACATATAACAATCATTAAATATAATTTTCCACATGGATAAACATAAGATATTATTGACTTGGACATGGAAAAAGCATTTGACAAAATTCAATGCCTTTTCATAATAAAAAGTATCTACAAATAAAGGATCAATGTTAATTTTATTCAGACAGAGCAGCTATAAAACACCCCCAACATAGTGCTTAGTGATGAAACATTCAGTAGCTTTCTCACAGTTATCTGAAGCAAAACAAGGATGTTCATTCTCACTGGTGACTTCTATGTTCACTCTCACTACTTCTATTCTGAACACCCAAGTGCTATGTGGGCTGACTAGACTAGAAAGTGAGGTAAAATGCTTTCAGATTAAAAAGGAAAAGGAAAAACAAACAAATAACAAACAACAAAAAAAAAACCCTCTATTTGCACATGACATGACATGATCTGATTTGTAGAAAATCCTGAAGAATCCAAAAAACATAGTCAACTAACAAATAATTTGTTCACGTTTGCAAGATACAAGATGGATATGCAAAAAATGAATTTTATTTCTACATGCTAAGACTAAATATCCTAAACTAAAAATAGAAAAACAATTTCATTTACAGTAGCATGACAAACACTAAAATAATAAGAAATAATTTTAGCAAAAGGAGCTTAGGGAGTATATAGACTATAACAAAATATTATTTAAAGACATTGCAGATGTCTTTAACTGTAAAGACATCTTTTTCAATAAGTAACACTTTAAAAATTATCTAAAAATTCGGTTCAATCTTTATAAAAAGTGCCAGTTGGCTTTATTACAGATATTTAAAGGCTATTCTTAAAATCATTATAGAAACTTCCCTAGCAAAAACGTACCTATGCAGTTACAGTAATCAAGATACTATTGTACTGATAGAATGAAAGTAAGATGATTCAATAGAATGGAATTCGGAGGCCAGAAATAAATCTATATATTTATGGCCAATTGATTTTTGACAAGGGTGTCATAATGTTTGATGAGAAAACAACGGTGTTTTAAACAAATAGTACTGTTGCTTAAAAGCATGTCAATAAAATGTAGTTGGCCTCCCTCCTTACACATGAACATTAAAGAAAAAGAGAGAGAGAGAGAATTAAATATCTAACTGAGAGCTCAAACTACAAAGGTCCAGAAGAAAATGTGGAAGTAAATATCTGTGATATAGAGTGAGGTAAATCTTTTCCCCTCACTGAATTTTTTAAATTTTATTTTTAATTGGTAAATAGTAATTTTATATATTTGTGAAGTATGATGTGATGTTTTGAACACATTTACACTAGGATTGAGGAAATCAAGCTGGTTAAATTTATCACTACACATACTTACCATTTTGTGAGTAAATGGTGAAAACATTTTTTTAGTTTTGTTGATGATGGTGGTGTTTTAATCTTCTATGTGAGAAAGACAGAAACAGATGGAGAAACAGGCACTCCCAATAATATCTTCATACCATAATCCACTCCCAGCTTAATCTGCTGAGGACACGAGCATGGGCTTATGGATCTAGCTAGCATGCTTGGTATGATACCAGGACAAAAACCCAGAATGATTTTTGTGTGATTCCAGTTGCAAAATGTAAGCAAAAGAACAAGGGTACAAATTATACTTGATAAAAATTTCAAAAGTGTTTAAGTATACTATAGAGAAAAAAAAAACAGAATGAGAGAAAATATTGGAAATTTTCTATCTGATAAGAGAGTAACATTTAGAATATAAAAATGAAAATCTTACAGATCATAAGTAAAGTTACTATATGACTCAGCAGTTCAACCCCTAAGTGTATACTTGTCTGTGAATTTTGTGCTGTTACAACAGATTACCACATACTGGATAATTGTACTGGGGGTCAATTTTTCAACACATTCAATCCATAGTAATACTTAAGACAACTGAAGACTTATGTCTACTCAAAACAAAAAAGTACAATTTCATAGGAGCATTTTTCATGATAATCAAAAAGTTGTCAAAACCCACCTCCACAAACCGATAAATGGTTAAACAAATAGTGATAGATTCATAAGCAATAGAATATTATATGGACACAAAAGGAATAAAGTAACTACAAATACCACAGTATATATGAAACTTGATAAAATTCAACAGACCAGATAAAATCACCATAATTTTAGTAGTTGTAAGTAGTTGTAACATATCCAGCTTTGCCAACTTCAAAACAAATAGATTGACTAACATGTAAATAAGACCACAAGGATCATTAAATGTTTATCCTCAATAAGAAAATATAATGTTACATAATATCACAACTACATACATGACAACCTTTAAGGCAAGTGATGAACTAGATTGCATATTTGCGACCCAATTGACAAACATAAGAAAAATTAAGTAATCTTATAAAGTGTAATATGTTGACAGATTATCAAAATTTACTGTTTATTAATGCTGCCCTCCAATTTAAATAATATAATTTATGTGTAAATAATTCTCCCTTGCTAAATAGTCATGTTAAAAGGTTACACTGTGATTAGGTTGTGTGCATTATTTAGAAATTTGCACTGTGCCTATAATTCTCAACCAAATTTACATCAGAATCCCTTTTCTCTCTATGACTTCTTTAGGTCCCTAGAGAGCTTCTAATTATGTGAGTGTTATAAACTAAGTATTTGTGTCCACTCATCAAATTCATATGTTGGATACTAATACCCAAAATTACAGTATTTTGAAAAGCAGTTTTCAGAAAGTGGTTAGTTCGTGAGAATGTAACCCTCATTAAGATATTAGTGTCCTTAAGACCAGCAGATGAGGTAACGGTTACATTGCTGAACTCCAACGTAGTTGACCAGGGTTTGTATCCTGGACCGCATGGCTTAAATCTCATGTGGGCACGTGCATGCATGCCCAAAATCTTGAGAGGAAGATGAAGGAAAAGGGATTGTGGTGTGGCCATCTTTCCACTGAGTGGTGATTACTCACTTTCTGTCTGTCTATTTCTGTCTCTGGTGAGCACATGTGCTTTAGAGCAAAAATCTCTCTCTAAAAAAAAAAAAGATATTACTGTCCTTCTGTCTTTATATATTGGGTTGTCTGGAAAGTCATGATGTATTTTTGCATAGAAAAATATGTCATGACTTTCCTGGTGACCTAATCATAAAAGAGACCCCTTAGGAAGGATAAGTGTAGATACTAGATTCTGTAAGGCAGGGAAGTGGATGGTAGAGGGCGGGAGAGAGGGGTAAAAGGAAGAAACAATTAATAGACCAAAGAATGTAAAATTCTCTATTGAAAATTATGTATATGGTAACATCCTTGATTTGATTGTCAGTAAATAAATCAATGAAATGAAATAGAAAAAAATCTGTTGTCAGCCATGCAGGAATCAGATCCCTTAACCACTAGGCTACATGGCCAGACCTCTATGTCATTTTCTTAAGGTAAAATTCCTCTTCTCTGGGAACCCTAAGTTTCAGTTTTGAAAGACAATCAAGTGAGGATGAAGACCATATACATTATAGAGGATAATCTCTTTTATTCTTAACAAGAATATCTAGATTAGCATTTGGCCAAACAATAGAAACTATTTCCTAAACAAGCTGTCATTGAAATTAACTGTACATTATCTTAAAATGTGTATTTGCTGAAGAAATGTTTCCATGGAAAAAAAAATGTTTAAAGTTTATTGTGTTGTTGCATTGACACAAACTGATTATTTTTTCCTCTCTGTGATTTCACATCCCAGGGCTTACAACATGGAAAGGAGATACGATTCAGGAAGAAAAGTTCAAAAATAGTGTGTTCCATTTTTTTGTTTGTTTGTTTTATAGCCTCTATTTTAAAGCAGTCAGTAAAAATCAATGTTCATCATAATTAGAAAAAAGTGACATGTAGAAGCTAGAACAAGGAAGAAAAGCACATTGCACTATAGAAATAGAAAAAAAAATACCTGATAATAAAGATATACTTGCATCAGTCCTAATAAAACAATTAAAAGTAATGGTTGAGTCCTAACAAAAATAATAACTGTAATTAATTTTTTTCTACTTTTAAAATCATTCAGATATTCTTATATACCTTTAAATAATGATTCTTACTTCTTCTCTATAAAGTTCAACATTTAGTGCTGCCCTAGATATAAGTAATTTAAAACTGTTGTTTATGTTAAGTATGTTGAATTCATATTTTCCCATTTGTATGCAAATATTATATTTATTTTTTACTTTCTGGGAAATAGCAATTTTTCATTAGTTAATTATGCCTCTAAGGAAGAAAAATCCCAGAGCTAAAACAAAACAATAATTTAAGGCTAAATAAAATTATAAATTCCAAAATATGTTATTTAAAAGTTAGATTAACATGTACACCTGCAAGGCCTTTCATTAAAACCCAAGGAGACCAAGATAAAATCCCATGTGATTCAATTATGAGTCAAATTTTTCTACTTAGAAGAAGTAGCTATTCTACATATGAAACTAGTAATGCATAAAATAAATAATCTACATTTTACAATTTAGCATGAATAATAGCAAGACATAAGTGGTTTGATCCCCCCAACCCTTCAAAAAAAGCAGGCTCATCTGTGCTCAATGTCTAATGAAAGTCAATCAGTTATAATTTTTGTCCACTTACTTAGTTGGTCGAATAAGTTTGTAGGTTATCCACACTGAACTACTTTTGCTTAAGTCCTTGTGATCCTATCTAAACACAGTAAAGTAGTGAGATGACCTGGATGTTAGAGAATTTGTAGATGTAGTCTTGCCCGAGTTTTATAAAAGTATGATCTTTTCTCCCCTGTTTTTGATGGAGGGTGCATACATCCACCAAAGAGAGACAGAGAAAGCACTCCCTAATGCGCCCTAATGAGACATGGTTATCCTCATAGTCTTCCTCCCCCCATTTCTCCTCAGTTTCTCCATTCTCAAGAATTTGGGCACAGGAACCAGCAGTTAGCATAATGGCTATGTCGCTGGACTCCCACGTAGTTGACTGTGGTTCGTGTCCCGGGCCGGTGGCTTAAAACTCACGCCGGATGCGTGTGCGTGCGTGCCCAAGATCCAGAGAGGAGAATGGAGGAGAAGGGATTGCGGCGTGACCATCCTCCCTTGGGGGTGATTTCTTGCTTTCTGTCTCTATGTCTCTGTCTGTCTGGCGAGCGCATGCGCCCTATAGCGAAAACCTCTCCAAAAAAAATAATAAAAAAGAATTTGGGCACACACACTCACAAGTGAATGACATGATTTTCAAGCTGAAGGGACAGGGACTTGAATTGCATCCATTCAGATGGAATCCATTTTTCTATACACTGGGCTTAACCACAGAACTCTGGGGTCAGTTTTAAAGGTATAATCTAAAATTATTATTTTTTTTTTTGAGAGGTTTTCGCTATAGGGCGCGTGCGCTCGCCAGACAGACAGAGACAGAGAGATAGAAAACGAGAAATCACCCCCCAGGGGGGATGGCCAAGCCACAATCCCTTCTCCTCCATTCTCCTCTCGGGATCTTGGGCATGCACGCACACGCACCCGGCGTGAGTTTAAGCCACTGGGTCGGGGACGTGAACCATGGTTGACTACGTGGGAGTCCAGTGACATAGCCATTACACTAACTGCTGGTCCCATTAAAATAATTATTCTTAATGACTTTTCCACAACAAAATGAGTGCAAGCTTAATTTGGGATAGAACGCTCAGCAGTAGTGTGAAGTGAAATTACAGGTGTTCCTTGACGTGATGGGGGTCACATCCCAGTAAGCCCATTTTATTTTAAAAATATAGCAAGTTGAAAATACACTTACTACAAATAATCTACTGAACATCATAGTTTAGCTTAGCCTCCTGGAATATGTTTTGAACAATTATGTTAGCCCACAGTTGGACAAACTATCAAATACAAAGCATATTTTATAATAAAGCATCAATTATATAATTCATTTAATACCATACTGAAAGTCAAAAACTGAATGGTTGTCTGGGTACCAAAGAACAATTTCTATTGAATGCATATCACATTTGTATCATCATAAAGTTGAACGATTATAACACAAGTTAGGGACCATCTATACTGGGATTATCTATATTATTTCAGGTAACATTTTTACAAATATTGTATACCTGGTAAAAACAGCTAAAAAACACAAGAAGAAGCCTTGCAAGAAGTTAGATGATACTGAGTAAAGTCACTTAGAGCGTTTGGCTTCAGTGCCTCTATGGGTTAGAGAAACTATTGGGTTTGATCAGAAATTCCTAAAATATTATTCCACAGAGGAATTCAAGATTATTTAAATGGCACATGGATGGGGTTGAAAGAATTGTTACATTCATATTTTAAAATGAACTTAAAAATGCAGACAAATTTCTAACATTTCAACTGTAACTACTGAACATAAAATCAATGAGTAAAAAGATTTTTATCCTTGAAATGGGAATGCTAGCTCCTGCTTTTTGTATGCAGATGTTTCCTTATGGACATAAAGTGCAAAATTAGCTTTAACTAACTCTTAGTATAAAAATCAATGACCATGAATGAAAAAAAGCATTGATTTAAGCCCAGCTCAAATGGCCTAGGAATCATCTCAGTAGTGGCCTTATGTTTAAAATCTTTCCTCGGTGTAGTTTCTTGTGGTATTCTAAATGGAATATCACTCTTCATTTCCAGCAGAAAGAGAAATTGATTTTACTAAATAAATGTGCACGTCAGTGACTACAAAGTTATATGGCTGAATCCATAAAAAAAGCATACAAAGAAAAGCAATGAACCCGAACTTTTCCCATGATTTAAACAATCATATTGTCAATAATGGAAAAATAAGGTAAAGGAGATATTTGTAAAGGTCAAGCCTACAAAAGCTACAAAATATATAGTGTATTCTTGGCAATAGTGTATCTACTTAACTCAGTTTGAGAATGGATTGCACCAACAACTGGAGAAGTCTTTTCTTCAATATCCATTTCTAAATTTAAACATGAAATTTACCTTTTCACTATTGAATGAAAGGACAAGCCAACTGGGCATCTATATCAATTATTCCTTACCATGAATACATATATATAACCTATCTGGAGGTATCAGATATACCTGAATATGTACTATACATGTATGTGTATGTGTGTACACACACTAAAGTTTTATTTCAACAACTTATATCTTTGATTTTAATTAGTCACAGAGTACATACCTCACCAGGAGAGACAGCGAGCAAGAGAGAAAGGGAGTGTAGAAAGCATCTCTGGGGAGATGATCACATTGCCATCTCTTCTCTTCCAAATCCTCTTGGGATATTTTGCCTGAAAATGTCTGCTTAATGTAGGAGTCAGCAAACTTTTCCTGCTAAACACCCCATAGTAATTATTTTGTGTTTTGCAGGCCATTCAGCCTATATGACAACTTCTCAGTTCTGTCATTATAATATAAAAGCAGCTGTAGATACAACATAAACAAAGGATATGGCGCTTTCCCAAAAAACCTTTATAAAAACAAATCTTGGGACTATCAGATGGCAAAATGGTTATGTTGCTGGACTCCCACATAGTTGACTGCAGTTCAGGTCCTGGACCTGGCGGCTTGTAACACGCTGGCACGCGTGCGTGCATGCCTACAATCCCCGGAGCAGACTGGAGAAGGGATTGCAGTGTGGCCATCCCCACTGGGGGATGATTTCCTGCTTTCTGTCTCTCTGTCTCTCTGGCGAGTGTACATAACCTATAGCAAAGACCTCTCTAGACAAACAAAACCCAAAAAGCAAAGCAAAACAAAACAAAATAACAAGTCTTAAGCCAAACGAAGACTACTGGTTGGATTTAGACTTTTGACTGGATTTGGCCAGTAAGTGGAATCCTGATGATGAATGTTAATGCAAGAAGACTTACAGATACTGAAAAATTATTTCTATGAACACTGTTGTATCCATTTCCAACACAAAATCAACTCATATCAATAAGTATCAGTTATCAATATTATATTCTTACTTTTATGCAACTCTTGTATTACCATTTTCTTCTCTATAAAATGCTGCCCATTTTATTTTAATTAAGTTTAAGAAAATGGAACATTTTTAAGCATTTAGATGTGTTATCTGGTTATTTAAACTTACAAGGAGAATTAAAAAATATAATTTCAAACAGCAAAACATGTCTATGCAGATAATGAGTTTTAATATTACTTACAAACCATTCAGCATCATTGAAATGATTAGAAACTAAGTTGATTACCTTCAAATGTAAAGCCAGTACTTCAGCAAGTGTGTCTTTTCTATTGGAGACTTAGGATGGAAAAAGGTGAACGTAGCCAATATTGAGCTTAATTATCAATCTCCCATATAGACAATTACATGAGAATCTATACTAGCACATTTTCTTCCTAATTTTACATTTTGTTATCATATCAAAAAATAAAATATAAGAAACTCAAACATGAATCTTTTTTCAGGCATTTCCCCCATACCATAAGAAATAGTGAATCAATTTCTCCTTCCTTCAAACAAACAAACAAACAATATTAATAAAGTTGGTCAACTACATAAGTGATTAATCACTGGTTAATGGAGTGAAAAATCAGGTAACAAAAAGGAAAATGTTTCACTTACTTTAAGAGGTGACAGAAGCATGCTTTGGAAATGAGGAAATGTTCTGGAGCACATTTGTAAAAGGTAAGGCTGTGTATCTTTGTGTTTTTTTTTTTTTTTAATTATTTGCTAAAGGGTGAATGTGCTCTCTGGAGAGAGAAAGAAAAAAGAAAAGAAAGAAAGCATGACCCACAGGAGATAGTCATACCACAGCCCTTTCTCCTCCACTTCTTTCAAAAATTGGGGCACTCACTCACAAGCACCTGGTATGAGTTTTAGGTCCCTAGGTCCAGGACTTGAACTCTTACATAGTCTACTATGTGGGAGTCCAATTTATTTCACAAGATTACTATAATAGTTAGTTTGGAATCTTCAACCTATATTCACATACATGCCTCTATCATTGAAGGAAAGACAAATGCAAATAAATTTCGCTTAGAAATTTGAGTTTGTAACTGCTGGGATGAAATTGTAAGCTTTGCAGGTGAATCTATTAGAATGCAGAAACAAGAATAGAGCTAAAGGATGATAAGACCTATGGGCGATGCCCTTAAGGAATTTGGGAAAGATGAACCATTGCTGCCATAATAGTATAAGGCAGGACATGATAGATGGGCCATAGAGAAAGTTTTTTTTTTTTTTTTTTTTGAGAGGTTTTCGCTATAGGGCGCGTGCACTCGCCAGACAGACAGAGAGAGACAGAGAGACAGAAAGCAAGAAATCACCCCTCGGGGGGGATGGTCACACCGCAATCGCAATCCCTTCTCCTCCATTCTCCTCTCGGGATCTTGGGCATGCACGCACACGCACCTGGCGTTGAGTTTAAGCCACCGGGTCTGGGACTCGAACCGCGGTCAACTACGTGGGAGTCCAGCGACATAGCCATTACGCTAACTGCTGGTTCCCAGAGAAAGTTTTTGTTATATAAGTAAGGGAAAGACAAATTATGTCTGTAATCTGGGTGCTCACACAATAATAACTTTTGAATGGAGCTGAGATTGGGGTCTAATACACAGTTCCACATTGTGACATCTAGAGTGCATTAGTGGGTTATTTGCAGCAGTTCTGTATGAGATGTGTGCGGAAGAGAAAAATGACAAAGAACCTGGATTAAGGAAATGTTCTTCCATGGGAGAGAGAAAGGGGTGAAGCAAAACAAACAAGTGTTTTAAAACAGATTTAAGAGAGCTAATTTTGTATAATGTTTCTTTCCTTTTTTTCTTTAAGAGGTTTTTTGCCTTAGGGTTTGTGTACTTGCCAGGGAGAGAGAGACAGAGACAGAGACAGTGAGATGGAAAGTGAGAAATCAATCCCTGAGGGGATGACCATGCTGCAATCCCTTCTCCTCCATTCTCCTCCTGTGATCTTGGGCACACAGACACACATGCCCAGCATGATTTTCAAGTCACTGGGTCTGGGCCTTGAACCATGATTGGCCATGTGAGAGTCCAGCTATCTTCTGGCCCCTATAATGTACCTTAATTTTTCTCTATCTTGCATTTATTCTCTATTAGACATTTTTGGCCAGAATATCATGCAAATACAATTGAAATCTCATTGTTAATAATGTTAATTTTTGTCATCTGTCAAGGTAGTCTCTTTAATGATTTCCATTCTCAAGCTGCTTTTTAGTCTTTTTCATCAGAAATGATCTATAGGAAATAATTTGACACTATATATATACCTTAATTTTTATCATTTCTTTGATGCTTATTCTTTATTTCTTTTCCCAAGAACAAAAGAAACAGAGAGAGAGAAATACCCCCAATATGGTCTCCACATCACGATCCTATATCCAGAATCATCCAGACCACACCATAGTCCTATGCGCAGGTCAGGTCCTCAGAAAGGGTCTCAGGAATCTGAGAACTTGCTGTTTGGCCTCAGCATAGTTGAGTGCTTCATTACCACTGTGCCACCATGGCTCACCATTTCTCTTCATAGTTTCAAAAATGTTAGCATCTGTTGATGACTTTTGCCAGCACCTTTAATGCTATATTTCTAATCGCTCTTTTTGAGTTTTTAGGGTGAAATTATATTAGGTTGTTGGGAAAGTCATGATATATTTTTCTATGTCTTTCTATGCAAAAATGTATCATGATTTTTTTCCACAACCCAATAGTATAAAAACTAAGTTTTCCCTTCTGTAATATTTATTTGTTTATTTGTTTATTTATATTGGCGTGAACTCATGATCCTTATTTTATTTATGAGTTATCATCTCCTACTTTTATAATTTGCTTAATATTAAAATCATTTCCAGTGTAGCTAACAAGAGTATTTCAAGCTGATTCTAATTTTCATTTTACATGACTTCTCCATTCATTTTTATTTATAAAAATTTTGACAGAGGACTTGTGCACTTACTAAGGGGAGATGGAGAGATCGATAGAGGAAGAAGGAGAAAGCACCCCTTCATGGAGAAGGGTCACATTGCAATATCTTCTCTATTTCTTCATTCTGTTGGGATTTGGGGTACACACACATGCATGGCTTGTTTCTCAAGCCACTTGGGCAGGAGCTTAATGCTCAGGGTCAGCCATGTGGGATCTGGATGCCCTTGTCACCATGCTCAGGCTAGCACTTGCATGCCTTTCTTAGTCTTTGATTTTAGTTGTTGTTGTCCTGAACTTATAGAAAATGTTGAGGTATTGAAATACAAATTCTGGAGTCTTTCCAGATTAAAACAAAAAGAAATTAACATTAAATGCAATATAAGTTCATGGGTAGAATTCTAGACTTTTTTTTCCCTTTTGCTACAAAATAAATTAGTAAATAATTGATAAAATTATACATTTCTTGACTTTTACAATTATACTATACTTATGAAAGACAAATGTAATATAATCTTTTTTTTAGTTTTTAGAGTATAGATATTGACACATTTACATTTGAGAAAATGGCACACACTCTGGCAGAAAAAGAAAGATCTGAAAATATATGGTAAGGAGGACAAGAGTGGATTGCAGAGACTGTAGGGGAGGGAAGTATATAGCAGAGAATGGGTGCAGGGGCTCACGAAAAAAAATACTTGATAGATATAGAATGTGAAGCTCTCTGATCAAAATGATGTATATGGTAATATACTTGATTTTACTTTTATATAGTACATGCATGCTCTGAAAATCCATATCATGTGCTGTGGAGATGTACAATTGTATGTAAATAAGAAATCATAACATCTGGGACCATCAGGTGGCATTGTGGTTAAGGCCCTGGACTCCCACATGGCTAATGGCAGTTCCATTCCTGGACCTGGTAGCTTGAAAATCACATAGTGTGTGTGTGTATGTGTGTGTGTGTGTGTGTGTGTCCCAAATCCCGGGAGAAAAATGGAGAAGGGACTGTGGCATGGCCATCCCCCTGGGGTATGATTTCTCAGTTTTCCTCTTACTGTCTCTCTGTCTTTCTGGTGAATGCACATGCCCTATGGCAAAAGCCTAAAAGAAAGAAAGGAAGAAAGAAAGAAAGAAAGAAAGAAAGAAAGAAAGAAAGAAAGAAAGAAAGAAAGAACAAAAGGAAATCATAAAATCTATAAAGAAAAAAAGGTGACATAGAAGGGAAAAAAGGAAAGTGTATAAAATAATGTTTAAATTTACCAATTGTATATGACCAGCAAAAGAAGGCACCAGCTAATGGTGTAATGGCTATGTCACTGGATTCCCATGTAGTCAAAAGTAGTTCAAGTCCTGGATCCAGTGGCTTAAACTCATGCTGGACGCATGTACGTGTGTGCCCAAGATCCTGAGATGAGAATAAAGGAGGAGGGATTGCTAAGTGGCCATCCCCCCTGGGGGATAATTTCTCACTTTCTGTCTCTCTGTCTTTCTGGTGAACACACCACCCTATGGCAAAAACTTCTTAAAAAAAAGGTGGGGGTGAGTATTTCGTACTATTTTGCTACTTTTACTTAAGGAGGAAATTATTTCAAAATAGAGCCACAATAATAACAGTAATAAAGGTCACAGTTTCAGGGATATGGCCTCTGGGTAAAACTCTTGCATACATGTACATATACATTCATATGCATACCCTATGGCAAAAACTTCTTAAAAAAAAGGTGGGGGTGAGTATTTCGTACTATTTTGCTACTTTTACTTAAGGAGGAAATTATTTCAAAATAGAGCCACAATAATAACAGTAATAAAGGTCACAGTTTCAGGGATATGGCCTCTGGGTAAAACTCTTGCATACATGTACATATACATTCATATGCATTAGGAACAAGACCCTAGTTAAAGAATAAATGGTTTTGTACTAGCTTATGACTTTGTAAGGCTCAACCACTCATAGATAACAAGAAATATGCTCTTTAATGTTTAATTTATTTATTTACTTACTTATTGTCCTTATATGTTCCATTGCTAATAATAAAATATTTGATTTTTTTGTATAATTTAAGAGAATAGAGGTTTATTCAGCTCATGGTTGGAGGTCCAAGTTCCAGGGGTCACATCCATAGGAGTCTTGGAGAGTCTAAGATATCACATCTCCAGGACAAGAGCAGAGTGTGTTTGTCTGGTCTCCTTCCCTGTCCTTATAAACCCTCCAGGAGTCACACATAGGGACCCTACCATAATCACATAGTCATGCCAAATGCCCCACCTTTCAACACTGAAGGCATTAGGTTTCATCTTAATACTTTCACAACTTTATCTAACATATAGCTGGGAGGCAGGGCACAAATCATAGCAATTACTTATTTAGTTGTTTATTTATCAGTTTTGTTTTATCCCAGACTTTGGAAAGAAATAAAATAATGTCTTAACTCTTTCTATTTAGGAAAATTAAAAGATGAGAAGTCTGTATGGTAACAAAAATTTGATGTGTATCATAGATTAATTAAAGCTCAACTCAAATTTGGTATAATATATTAGGAAGTAACATTCTTTGTTACTCATGAGCAGTATAAAGATAAGAGGCAGCAATGCAGATTCTATTGTAATAATGAAACATTAACATTTCCTAAGTTTTAGTAATATAAGAGTGAACATTAAGTAAATAAAAGAACAGATTGAATTAAAATAAGATAAATTTACTTTATTTTCCATTTTTAAGAGCCTGAATACAATTATATTCCCAAACTTCTTTACCTTCTAGAACTTAATTATATTTTTAAAAAGTTACTTTTCCTAGGCAAAATTTTTTTCTGTGTGATATTACTAATGACTTTTACACAGATATTTGCAAAAAAATACAGGTTGTTTGGCAACTATCTCACTTTATGGTAAACTATCAAAAATGATATTTTTCCAACTCTTAACATTATTCCATTTTATTAAGAATAAGACAAGGACATTCAACCTTTAAAGATGAAAGTTATGTATGTAAATAGACATACAGTGCAGACCCCCCTCTTAACCCTAGCTATAGAACTAGATTAAAGTAATGGCAATTGTTAGACTCCAAGGATAAAGAATTTGCTTCATTGTAAATCTGTTTATACATTTTTCTCTAAAACTGAATATCTGATATATAAGAATTACTTGTCTATGGTTGACATTCATGACATTTATAAATCTATAAATTTGGCTATAAAATATGTTGATATTTATATATTTCATTTAGCCTGTAGGTAGAACACCTTTAGATTTTATTAGATTCTCAAATGAAGTTATGGTGAAGATGTAAGTTTATGTTTAATTTCTATTTTTTTACAATGGATTCCTTATAGCTCTTTTCTGAAGGTTATTACCTTAAAACAGATTATATAGTCCTATAAGAATAAAGCAATTGAGACTACTTTCCTTACTAAGGATTTAATAATTACCAAGGCATATACTGATATATACAATCATCAGACTAGCATAAAATTTAAGACATACCAAACCTAGAAGCCTCTAAATTTTACAACTTACAAAGGATGCTTCAAGGTTAATAAAATTAAAGTAAGTATGACCTTCTCTTTAACTACACTGAAGTCGTAGGATAGTACAAAATTTGTCTATAGCACATAAAAAATAACTTGAACGCAACATAAAATTGTCTTGAAACATATGCTAACTCTATTACCACACTGCTGAGCAACTCAGGACAGAGGGATGAATGCGAATATTATAGGCTTGAGCTCTCTGATAAACATTAAAAAGAATTTTATGTCATAAATGGAGCCAAAATGTGACTTTTGTTTTTCATAAATCAAGCAAACAATGCAATGATGACCGTAAAAATAAATGAAAACTGGTGCTTCAATATAAGACATTCCACACCACTATGTACGAGGAAAGGCCACAGAACGCAGTTGGTGTCCAACAAGGTTTCAGGAACAGGCCTAGAGAAGATGATTTCAGGAGCAAGTGTCAAACAAGCCAGAGTATAATTATCTAAAACAGATGGTACAGTGAGAAGAGAAAAGTACAAACAAAAACTCTCCTTTTGGTCCAAAGGCAAAGCCTTGTAGAGGCCGGTGGTGACAGTTTTCAAAGACCCTCCTCTATTGATAAATAGAGAAGGCAAAGGAGTTGTGGGGCTGACAGAGGAAACACTGAAATCCTTGCAGGTCTGTTATTTAGAAAGTTGTAACATCCCAGTGGCTGAAAAACTGTTGACTTGGAGAAAATAAAGAGCTAAAATGAGTCATTAGAATACATGAAATTGTCTTCCTTGAATATGGCCTCACACATCTATATGTTTTCTGCAAATAGCTGATCAGAAAAGAACTCATAATGCTGTTCGATAGTTAAAAGGTATGGGACCAGTAGATGGTATAGTGGTTACGTTGTTGGGACTCCCACATGGCCAACCTCAGCTAGAGTCCTAACCAGCAGCTTGAAACTCGCCAGTGTCTGTGACTGTATGCTTAAAATCCCAAGAGGAGACTAGAGGAGAAGGGTTTATGGTGTAGTCGTCCCCCCTAGGGGAAAATATCTCACTTTCTGTCTCTCTGTCCCTCTCTGTCTCTTCAACTAGTGCATGTACCCTATAGCAAAAATCTTGCTTAAAAAAGAGATAGCCTGTGCAAGACATTCAAAACAAAAACTAAGAATGTAAGCAGAAAGAAATAGAAGTCAAACAATTATAATAAAAACTTGTCAAAAATGAAAAAAAGAGAGAAAAGAAAGGAAAAGCTCAAGTGAGATATACAGAAGCTTAAAGAACTGTCAAGCATCAGGAGAGAATTGCTGGTTAAAGACCTTATGAAGAAATTACAAGAAAAAACTTACGCTATGAATAATGAAAAAGGAATGCAGTGCTGAAAATGTCAAGTACATGTAATATTAAGTGTAAGCTAAGAAAAAAGTGAACAGATTTCAAAAGTTATGATGAAACATATTTCCTACATTTGTTATTTTAAATGATCATTTTTTTCCTTTCATGGAAAAATGGAGAAAGGAAAAGAGAGGTGCTTGACATATTTGTGGAATGGCAAGATCCCAGAATGCCAGGTATCCCGTGTGAGCAGCGGTGTTCTACTGCCTGAACCACCTCGGTTGGGCCTTTACACAGACATATAGCTGTGACTCCAGCATAATCATACTGTGCTGTGTAGGGACAAAATAAACAAGCTTAACAGGGAAAATACTTTTTAAAATGTAATTCAAGTAAAAAAGTTAACGGTTTAAGAAACATGAATCTACATTCATTTTTTTCTAGAAATATTATTTCCCAAGATAAATTGCCAAGGGTAAAGGTTTGTCACACACTCTGAATTACCTTATATTAAAAGTAAATGGACTTTAGGGGCCAGCAAGCAGCGTGGTGGTTAAGTCCCTGGGGTCTCACATGGCCAAACATGAGTTGAATCCTGAACCTAATGGCTTGAAAATCACACCAGTTGTGTGTACATTCATGCCCAAAATCTTAAAAGGAGAATGGAGAAGAAGAGATTATGATGTGGTCTTCCCCTGCGGAATGATTTCTCACTTTCCTCTTACTGTCTCACACACCATATGGCAAACCCCTACAACCCCTACAAAAAAAAAAAAAAGAGGGAATGGACTGTAAATGTAAAGATACCATCCTTTAAACTCACAATGATATACATTTAATCATCAATATAGGCAAAAATCAGGATAGCTTCAAAAGTCTTCAGAGTAATATGTAAGACTGGAAGATGATATGGTAAAGTCTAGATATTTCCACTGTAAGAAAAATATGAAACTTTTTTTTTGCCCAAACTGACATTTATGTGGAAAGACAATGTTCATATATTCTTGACATACAAAAGCAAAGAGAACTAGGACTCAAAGAGGGTCTTAATGCTCTCAAAGACTATGAGATGAAGAGTTAGTTGTGTGATAACAGAAATTACACATGAAATAAATCTTATAAAAACTGATTTTATTTAATCATAAGAATAAGACCACAAACAATTGTCAATTACAGTAAAAGAGGATCATAGAACAGAGCATTTATGCATCAAGTTATATGTCATCAAATTTTATGTCTGAGCATGGCAAAACACACATAAGTACACACAACAGGAGGAAAAAAATCATGATTTCAATAAGTGTATGAATAGTTTAGCAAACACCCTATGCTATCAGAATCTGTACGTGGAATCACAGTGGCGCAGTGGTAACACGACACTGTGAGGCTGACCCACCAGGAGGGGTTCTGGGTTTGTATCTGGAGACCTTTCTTATTAAGCCCTTATGTATGTGCTCATGATCTGGGATTGGCTGAAGCTGAGGGTGGCTGGGGTTGTCAAGACCTTCATGGAGGTACTATCTCTCTGTCTCTGTTTCACTCACAAAAGAAATACATAAGCTGTCAAAACAATTTATCATTTTAAGATGTATCTGCAAGTTGCCAATAACAGAAGTCAAATTTAAATACCCATTTGTGAATTTGGCTACATCCTCATATCTTATATAGCATAGCAATGTAATGTTATCAACAATTTTTTTTTCTTTTATGAAATATAAAAATAGTACCTGCTCATTTAACTTTGCATATTCCTTATGGTGTATAAATTTAAATTAATCATAACGTTTTCTATGTTTTTTTCTGGGAACTCCCTATAAACATATTTTATTAGTTTCTTTTCAGGTTTGGTAAGCCTCTGATTATTAACTTATAGGTGCTCCTTTGATAGGCAGTACTTGAACTTTCATGCTATGATTTATTTTAAAACATTTTTCATTTATCATTTAAGTACTGTTTAAATGCTTTTTTTTTCTTTTTAAATTTTCTCTCAAGTGTGTGCTCACTGGAAAGAGACACAGAAAGGGAAAGCAAGAAAGCATCCCTCAGGTGTATAGTCATGTTAATCCCTTCTCCTCCATGTCTCCCTCCTTTGGAGGTTTTAAACACCCATGATCATGGGTGCAGGACTCAAACCATGTGGTCTGCCATGTAGAATCCAGCTGTTTAAATAACCAGCCCAGAGATTGGCCCCAAAAATGTATATTGTAACAAACAAAGACTGACTCAATAGTTGCCCCTTTGTATGTTTTAACTTACTAAAATACTCATTAAACACAAGTGGCAACAGAGTAGGAACTGAGATGACACTGACAGCAGATGACTCGCAATCCCATAGACCCCTACCACTATATATCAATCTCCAAAATACACGAAAGAGGGACCAGCAGATGGTGTGGTGGTTAAGGTGCTGGACTTCCACATGACTGACTGTGGTTTGAATGCCAGACCTGGCGACTTGCTTTCTCACTTTCTCTCTCTCTCTCTCTCTCTGTCTCTATCTGGTCAGATTGAATAATATTACTACTAATAATGAATAAAATTAAAATAAAACAATTAAAAATATATATGAAAGGATGTAAAAGGACAAATGTTCTCAGGTAACTACATTTTTAAAATGTCTTCCTTAGACTCTCTTGAGCTAGAAATGGCAAATATGGGACACTTACTTCGTTAGCAGAATGTGCTACTTCATTTTACATTCTTTTTAATTAGTCCTACATTGACCTCAGAATCCCTCTCAAGATAACACTTCAGGCAATCATCACCAGTTTTTTCAAAGTTGATTTCACAATTAAAAATGATTTAATACTTAGAATGTGTTCAGCACTCTTGAGGGCAGTGGTACTATAGGAAAGAACAGCAACAACAAAATTATTTTTTTTTTCTTTTTAATGAGCTTTATATTCTGTTCATAAGAGAAAAAAATATAATCACACAAGTTGGCAACATTTTGTACATTGGAAAGGCCATGAAAAATGATACCACATCTCATTCTTGAGGTGGTAGAAGACGAAGGTGGGGAAGCAATGCTACTTACGAAGGGATGAACACAGAGGACTTCCAATGACATGAAATTTGCATTGAAACCTGGTGAAACGAGTGTGTCTTGAGATCTGCTGGAGGGTTTCAGGCAATACAGGAGTAAGCTAAGAGTTTCTGAGACCAGAATGTGCTGCATGTTCGAACAGCTACCAAAAGGATGAGAGGGCTGCAATATGTTGGTCACCAGGAGAATTTTAGATGGTAAGTCTAACAGAGGTGTCAAGACACCAGGTCATACAGAAGTATTAGAATGTCTGGACAGAAAATTGAGATATGATTATGCCATGTGAGGAGCTACTGGAGAATTCTGAGTAGTGATGCAGCCTTTCTAACTTTGGCATATGGAAGTAGACATATGAGAGTAGGTAGGAACACTATCCATATCATACACATTATAGACACACTTAGTTATATGACTTAGGTATTGTTAAAAACTGCTGAGTTTAATAGGAAACAACAAACAACAAATTTTTCATATGTGCTTGAAAACATGCCAAGTGCATGTATGTGTGTGCCCAATCCTGAGGAGAGGAGGAGAAGGAATTACAGCATGATCATTCCCCCTAGGGCATGTCTTCTCACATTCTCTCTCTCCTTTTCTGTCTCTAAACAAACAAACAAAAAAACCTGAATGTCCCTAAAACCAGCAATCACACTTACACTATTTTTTTTATTTGTTTTTGGATTTTTGCCATAGAGTCAGTGGACTTGCTAGAGAAATACAGGGGGATACAGAGAAAGAAAAAGTGAGAAATCAACCCACCCTCTACCCGAAGGAGAGATGGTCACATTGCAATACATTCTCCTCTAGGACTTTTAGACATCCATGTACACATTCCTGGAGTGACTTTCAAACCATAGTGTCTGGGGTTCAAATCGCTGTCTACTATGTGGAAGTCCAGCACCTTAACCACCATGCCACTTGCTGGCCCCACAATATACTGCTCTTGAAGTCAACCACACCACACTAACATATACATTTTGTAATTCTTCATGCTTAATTAAGAACCAAAATCTTTTCTCTCCATATACTTCCCTTGATTGAGCATCTATATCACTAAATACTAAGTCTATCTGTAGAAATATAATTCCAAATTCATGTTTTCAGCCCAAACTTTCTGTTGACAATGCCTACAAAATATAGCCTGTTCAACGTCTTCATTCTGGATGTTTCATAGAATTTTGAAACCTATAATTTCTAAAACTGACCTGTTTTTTTACTCTTACTCTCTTTGCACTTTGTTTTCTGAGAGTGAAAGACTGTCTTCATATTACTCACGAATTCATTCATTCAACAGATATTTATTGGTTTGATGGTAGACTTTAAAAATGAAATAATATGGGGAACCAGCAGTTAGCGTAATGGCTATGTCGCTGGACTCCCACGTAGTCGACCACAGTTCGCGTCCTGGACCCGGTGGCTTAAAACTCACGCCGGGCGCGTGTGCATGCGTGCCCAAGATCCCGAGAGGAGAATGGAGGAGAAGGGATTGCGGCGTGACCATCCGGAGGTGATTTCTCGCTTTCTGTCTCTAATGTCTCTCTCTGTCTGTCTGGCGAGCGCACGTGCCCTACAGTGAAAATCTCTCCAAAAAAAAAAAAAAAGAAGAAATCATATGGACCAGCAAATGGTGTAATGATTATGTTCCTGGACTCCCATGTGGTCGACCATGGACCCTGTGGCTTTAAACTCAGGTGTGTGGGAGTGTATGATCAAAATACCCAGAGGAGAATGGAGGAGAAGGGATTGTGGCATGGCTATTCCCCAATGCTTGCATGTCTCTTGCTTCCTGTCTCTTTGTTCCCCCCCTCTGTGTCTTTGGCAAGCACATGCACCCTACAACAACAACAACAAGATCTCTTCCAAAAAACAAGAAGAGATGTTAGTTTAAAAGGTAATTTGTTCTTGCTTTTATGAAAATTAGTAAGAAGGAAAATACAAACAATAATATTAGCCCTTACTAAACCCTCAATTTTCATCAAGATAAGTTTTCTAAGAAAATAGCTCTGTTAGAATTCACTAGAGAGTAAAAGAAGTCCACTTAGAGTGATTAAAAAACAACAACAACAACAACAACAACAACAAACTGCTATGTCAGAAAGACTCTACAGGGTGAATTAAAAATGGAGGTTAATAAATTTTAATAAACCATGGGACCAGCAGTTAGCATAATGGCTATGTCACTGGACCTCCTTGTAGTCGACCGTGATTTGAGTCCTGGACCCAGTGGCTTAAACTCACACTGGGTGCGTGTGCGTGCGTTCCCAAGATCCCGAGAGGAGAATGGAGGAGAAGGGATTGTGGTGTGGCCATCCCATCTGGGGGGTGATTTCTCACTTTCTGTCTCTCTGTCTCTCTCTGTCTTTCTGGCTTGCACATGTGCCCTCCAGCAAAAACCAGCCTCTCCAAAAAAAGAAAAAAAAAAAAAAAGAAATTTTAATGAACCAGAATGGTAAGTAGTAGCACAGTGCTCAGAATATGCTAGAAAATTTGGTGCAATTATTATACTGATATATATAGAGAGAGAGTCAGAGAGGGAGATAAAGAGACAGAGAGCGATTGTTCTATAATTAGCAACAAGAGAATACTGCTAAAATCTAAGAATAAGCCTTACACCAAACATAGGGTGATGATCATAAATCCTCTCCTAGACATAGTGTGTAGAAGTGTAGAATACGCCTTAGAAGTAAGAAAGTGGAAATATTTGAGTAAACGCTTACCTTTACCAATCTAGAACTTGGAACTGTAAATTGGAATCCAATTAGAATTTCAGAACTCATTAATACATAGAAAATAATTGAAGCTGGTTTTACATGCAGGGATCCTGAGCAGTGGATTTAATTCGTTCTTGTTTCTAATTCCCTACATTTGTTTCATTCTCTTTATATGATTTATCTTTTCTATTTTTATATATATTTATAGATAGATATGGTTAGATACACATATGCAAATATTTATACATATGCAACATATGTCTAGATTCTATTTTGTCATCTATCTGTCTCTATCTCTTTGTTTTCTATCATCATCTCTATTATCTGTCTCCATCCACACAGACATCAGCAAATCACCCATAGAATTCATTTTTTTTTTTTTTTTTTTTGGCTATAGGGCGCGTGCACTTGCCAGCCAGACAGAGAGAGACAGAGAGACAGAAAGAGAGAAATCACGCCCATGAGGGGATGGTCACGCTGCAATCCCTTCTCCTCTGTTCTCCTCTTGGGATCTTGGGCACTCATGCACATGCGCCCAGCATGAATTTTAAGCCACCGGGTCATGACATGAACCGCGGTCGACTACATGGGAGTCAAGCGACATAGCCATTATCTAACTGCTGGTCCCAATCACCCATAGAATTCTACAGTTGTGTGAAGTTTCTGTGACTTCAATATACTAGAGTTTCATAGTGAAGGACCTACAAAAGTATATCTGTGTACCCTGAATAAGGCTAATCCCAGTCATCATTATACTAGAATTATTTCAATATCTGATTACCAATTTCCTTCTTTCTCTCATCCCCCTTTAATCTATTACTAAATGGTGTTAGATAAGATACTATTTCTCAACCTCAGTTTGTGCTGAAGTTTCAACGGCTTCTCCTTTGGATACTTACTCTCAGGAAATTTTTCTTTCAATTATCTTCAAAGACCAAATGCAGGTTTTATTTTTCCTTGACTGATTATTTACTTTGTTTCGAAGAAAATAAAGAAGTATACTGCAAGTCAGTTGAGTCAACCAATTTTGAAATATGGATATCCAAATATTTCTGATTTGATTAGTTGTCACTTGACATAATGTTCTTGATATTATACATACTTTATATATTTCAGTGTAGTCAAATATTTTACTTTATGGCTTCTTACTTCATTCTTGCATAGAAATGTCTCCAGTACTACAGTTCATGCAAGCATTTTTTATATTTGCACTCAAAATCGAGGTATATTTTACATTAACATTTTCAGTAAAAGTTAAATTTATTTGTGTAAAACATGTGTAATATCTAAGTTAATTTCCTCCTGGAATATCCTAATGTTCTCAACCATTTACTAAACAACCCCTGTACTTCTCATCAAATTAAAATACTACCTTTAATATTAAGTTTTAATACATTTTTAAATATGTGTTTGTTCTTTCTATTATTTTCCATTAATCTTTTTGTCTTTTTTTAGATCAATATTATCTTTTCTAAATATAATAACATTATCGTAAACATTAGTATCTGGTAGAGATAAACTTCTACCACTTTTTTTTCTTCCAAATAAACCCAATAATTTCATTGTAAATTCTCTTTAATGGGTATTTTAAAATAGTTTACCGGGCAAGATTATGAAACAAAAGTAGTAAAGAAACCCAGCACATTAGAATTCTAAGTGGGATTATGCTATAATTACACAATAATTTAGAATTTCTATGGACACTATTAATTTCTCCATTTATTCAATGTGTACTTTAAACAAAATGGCTTTTTTAATCAAAATAATATATATTTATTTAAAAATTTTTTTTTGTAGTTTTTGCCTGGATTAAAAATAATTTTTTTTCACTATTCTATTAATAATCTTAAAATTATTTTACAGAAAAAAATGCATAATCATGTATTTACATATACACATGTATTTATTAGCTATCTTCACCTGTTTTAATTTTCAGATGTAAATCATCTTCAGTTGGTAATTCTGTATTTCTTAAATATTTATATTTACAATTTTAGATATAATTTATCAGTTTTTATTTCTACAAGATGTTTGAATTATTATTTAGTTGGTTGCAGTTAAATAGCTTTGTTTTTCTCAGTGTTTTGGCATTCCAAAATTAGGTGGGAACTTTCTCTCCTCTCTAATTAACACAACTACCATTATTAGGTTAGCCCACGTGGTCATCTTTGCCAGCTGCAGACTGCTTTGTTGTTGTTCTTTTTGGGGTTTTCTGTTTGTTTGTTTTCACCATGCAAATAGCTGCCACTTAGGCACTATGAAACCCCAGTAATCATACTCTCCTAAAAAGACATCATTCTCCACCTTCACCTTTGGTGTCTGAAATTCTGAAAGCCTATGTTAGTTTCAAGTTCTAATTGCCTCTGGGAAATTAGAAAGGAAGTAGCCTTGCTAGAGGAAGGAACTATACCACTGAGTAGCTCTATTAAATTGCACAACTTAGTCCTTCATGCTTTTTCTCGTTCTGCAGTCCTTGTTTACTATCTAACAACACAAGCTTACATTTTAGAATGTTCTATAGCAATGCATCTTACTTAGTTTGCTACTCAGGTGTAGTAAAGGCTACAGATGAGTAGGAACAAGGTGCTTAGTGTATACCATAGATGAATTTCTTAAAGAAATTCATTTCATGAATTCCACAACTACTCTATATATTTCTTCCTGTCTTCAAGTTCTACCAGTTCCAGAAATAAAATTTAAAACCTGAATTTTGTTACTAAAATATGTAAAGAATGCCTACAAATACAAAAGTCTTAATAACCCAATATAAAATATGTAGAAGATGCAAAAAAGAACTCCACAAGAAATGATATCCAAAATCATAATAATCAAAACTGCATGGTAGTGGCACAAAAATGACACAGAGACCAGTGGAAAAGAACTGAGAACCCAGAAATAAAATATATCCATGAACATAGAACATAGAGTCAATTTTTTTTTTCTTTTCTTTTCTTTTTTTTTTCAAGAGGTTTTTGCCTTAGAGTGTGTGTTTGCTGGAGAGAAAGAGACAGAAACAGTGAAAAAATCCCCCCTCCCCCAGGGGAGATGAACATGCCACATGTTCTTCTTGTCCTCTAGAGATCTTGAGTTTGCGAGCATATTCTCCCAGGGTGGTTTTCAATCCACCGAGTCCAGAACTTGAACTGCCGTTGGTCATGTGCAAGTCCAGTGAAATAAACACTACACCATCTGATTTTTGGAACAAGACCTAAAGCATTTCAAGTGAGAACAGTCTTCTCAATAAATGCTGCTAGAAATTCTGAATATATGTTTTTAGAAGACTGAAACTAACCATACAAAAAAACCAAAAGAACAACAAAACATTGCAGCTGGCATGTGGGTTCACTGCCATAGCAGACACTTAATAATGATAGTTGTGTTAATTAGAGAGGAAAGAAAGTTCCCACCTCATTTTGAAATGCAGAAACACTGGAAAAAACAAACAAAGCTATTTGAAGTGCAACCAAATAAATCACAATTTAACCATCTTATAGAAATAAAAACTGATAAGTTATGTTTAAAATTGTACATTATAAATATTTTAAAAGTACAGACAAAATTACCAACTGAAGATGATATACATCTTTCACAATATAAAAAAAAATAACTCAAAATGGACTGAAGACATAAAAGTTAAACCCACAATCATAAAATTACTTGATAAAAACATTTCAAGATATTGGTTTAGGTGAAGAGTTTTTTTTTTTTTTTATCTTTTTTTTCTTTTTTTTGGAGAGAGATTTTTGTTATAGGGTACATATGCTTCATGGAGAGAAAGAGAGAAAAAATGAGAAATCAGGGCAGATGGCCATGCTGCAATCTCTTCTCCTCCATTCTCTCCTCAAGATTTTACTATTCATAAACACGGGCCCAACATGAGTTTCAAGCCACCAGGTCCTGGATTCAAGCTGCAGTAAACCATGTGCAAGTCCAGAACCTTAAACATTACACCACCTCCTGGCCTCAGGCAGGAAATATTTTAAAGTAGATGTTTAAAGCAAGGGAAACAATACCAAAAATAGAACAGTGGGATTATATTAAGCTAAAAAGTCTCTGCACAGCAATGGAACAACCAACAGGGTAAAGAGACAGCCTACAGAATAAAAGAAAACATTTACAAATTATAATCTGACAATAAATTAATAACAAGAATACATAAGAAAGTCAAACAGCTCACCTGCCCCCCACAAAAAAGCAAACAAGACAAATAACACAACTTAAAAAAGAACAATCTATCTGAACAGATGTTTTTCAAAGAAAATCATGTAATTGGCTCAAACATGTATGAAAAAAAGGATGTATCTCTAAAATGCCATAACATATATATTTTTATATATCTGAGGTGGATAATTGTTCAGTTTTTTTATGTTAATGTACTGCTTTGCATCAAAAAAATCTTTTTACTTTCCTAAGATCTTTAAATATGTTCATACATACCAACAAGTTTAATGCATTTAAATTTTTTCCAAATATGCAATGCGTCTATCAAAAAGACTTACTGGTTATACTTGGTCTAAATATCTTTAAATGTGAGTAAACCTTCATGTATCAAAAAGTAGAAATTAAAATTTTTATGGTATCAGCCCATCAGGTGGCATAGTGTCTAAGGCACTGGACTCCTGCATGATCAACTGTGGTTCAAACCCTGGACCCTGCATCTTGAAAATCATGCCAGGCACATGTGTGTAGCTCCCCAAAATCCTCAGAGGAGAAGGGAAGAAGAAGGATTATGGCATGGCCATCCCTGTAGTGGGGCAATTTTTCACTTTCTTTCTGGCAAGTGAACAAGCCCTATGGCAAAAACCTAAAAAAAAATAAAATTAAAGTAAATTTTATGGAATAAAATTTTAATGCTATAAAATGAACAGATAATAAGAAAACTACAGTTTATCCCTTTTTAAGCAAATTACTTTCAGATTTACTTGTACTCATTAAAACAATCTCGGACTTTAAATAACACTACATTTTTCAATACCCATTGTAGTAAATGAGGTCAAATAATTGATTACTTGCTAATTACCCTAAGGAGTCCCACAAGGTATATTATAACTTTCAAATCAACAGGAATTTAATATACCTTTAGCTCGTGGTGTATTCTCATCAGTATGTAAATCAGCCAAGGATTATGTACTAAAAATGTCACTGGTATTAAGAAAGGACTCAAGATACTGGAAAACAAATTATTATTAAGCAATGCAACATATATACACTATATATTTAATATTAACTTTCCCAGAAGCTTTGTGCATTTGCCAGGGAAAAATAGAGAATGAGAGGAAAAAGTGAGAAATCACCCCTCTCCCCCCATGGGGAATGGTCACACTCCAATCTCTTTTCCTCCAGCTGTCTTCTCAGAATTTGGGGAACTAACTCACATGTACCTAGAAAGTTTTTCTTTTTCTTTGCCTTTTTTCCCTCAATTCCCATTTATTTTTGGCTCTTTTGGCAATGTCATCTTTTCAATATGAATAAAAGCAGAAAGTTCAACAGAAAATAGAAATCTGAAGTGTAGCACAAAACCAAGGGTGGGAG
This sequence comes from Tupaia belangeri chinensis, assembly GCF_000334495.1. NCBI lineage: Eukaryota > Metazoa > Chordata > Mammalia > Scandentia > Tupaiidae > Tupaia > Tupaia belangeri. The sequence continues at coordinate 287,474 of NW_006160065.1, forward strand.
GGAAAAGGCAGAGCAAAAAAGATGAGACATTGCAAAAAATGATGGAGGGTGTCCTGCCCCTCCCCTCTGGGCAATGACCTAGACATTTCAGGGGACAGATGCCCCTTTCCATATATGTCAGGCATGATACTCCTTTTTTAGGAGGTAAAAATAGATTGGTATTGGGAGGGCAATTCAGGAAGCTTAGGGACTAAAACTTGTCTGTCGTTGCCATCTTGAACTCTGATCAGGGGAAAGGAAGAAATTCCATATATTAGGGAGTGGGGAGGATCCCATAGAGTGGGGCAGACCCCTATGAAGGAAACAGAGCTCAGGTCGGAGCTTGGAGGGAGACTGAATTGGAGATAATATTGTTAATTTCTCCTGTGAAGCTGGGAGATGGAGCATGGAAATATCTGAAATTGTGACTTTTATAGATAGCTTGAATTCTCCTAAGACTGTCTAGAATGAAAAAAACAATCCCCTTCCTTTAGTTGCTTGAATTGATTTCTACTTCTCTTCCTCGTAGGGCTTTAAAGAGTAGCTATTATCTGAGTTTTCAGCACCCAGTTGGCTGTTACATAGGATCTATAGGAGACCCAGCAACTCTAATTACTTTGAAAAGAGAAGGAAATATTAACTGGACAGATGGGAGGAGTGGGCACTATAAGGACATAAAAGGTTACCCAGAACAGCAGAAACCTAGGTTTCCCAGAGTGGAAAGAGAGAGGAGACATTCAACAAACAAATATTTATTAAGTGCCCACACTGCACCAGGCACTGTTCTAGACACTCCCACCCCATCGCCCCAAAAAAGAAAAAAATAAGATAGAGGTAGCAAATGCAAATTCTGAGGGAGAGGAAAGGGGTAGTTCAGGAATAAGGCTGAGGGAACTGAGAAGCCTGAGGCAATGTGGGGCTCCATTTTCGGCCTCCTGGTCAGCTTCCTCAGTGAAAGCCTGCTCCTCCTCTGCAGTGGCATCTAAGGTATGTGAAGGGCGCCATGTTGACTGCCAGCTTGTGAAGGTCAGCATTGAGCTGACCAGGGAAGTGGAGGCAGGTGCTGACTCCACTCATGGTGGCTGACATAAGGTGGCTCAGGTTGCCACAGGTTGGTGTGGTTAGCTTGAGGGTGCAGAAACAGATGTCACAAAGAGCCTCATTGTCAATGCACTAGGTCTCATTGGTGTTTTCCACCCACTGATGGAAGAAAAGGGCAGCATCGTAGGGCTCGACCACAGGCAGACACCAGGGTGAGGGTATCACATTGAACGTGTTCATGATGGTGTCAGGAAGCTCTTCTCAGATCTTGTTGATGAGGAGGGCGTCCATTCCAGAGACTGTGCGCCCACACAATGAGTGGGTCAGTAGGAAGCCCTGCAGGCAGTCACAGCTCTCAGCCTCCTTACACATCATGTCCAGGACCCAGTCAACCAGCCTCCTCCCCTTCTGTATAGTGGCCCTTGGCCCAGTTGTTGTCTTCCCTAGACTGGCCCAAAACAAAGTTGTCTGGTCTGAAGATCTGGCCAAAAGGATTTGAGCAAACAGAGTCCGTGATCCCAGGTTCTAGATCCACCAAGATGGCAGAGGAACATATTTGCCCTGTGGCTTCTTTGTAGTACACCAAAATGTGGTCCAGCTTTAGGCCAATGTCCCAGGGGCAGGTACCCTGGGGTCCATGCCATGTTCCATTACTGATCACTTCCCAAAACTTGGCACCAATCTGGTTGCCACACAGACTGGCCTGGATGTGCACGATTTCCCTTATGATTACAGTGTAATGTTTTTCTGGCCTCAAGGTATGTCCAGGGCAAGAAGACATGCAATTCTTTTTCTCTCCGCTGCTCTCACGCCGAAAGGATGGAATGCACCCTGGATGCTGGAGCAGCAAGGTCCAAACTCAGAGGTGGCAAAGTTGTGAGAGCTTCTTATTTATTTATTTTTTTTTTTAAGAGGCTTTTGCCTTAGGGCACGTGCCACATTTATTGGAGAGAGAAAGACAGAAACAGTCACAGGGGCTCCAACCACAAATTTGGCCACATGTGACCCAGCCGTCTTTTTTTTTTCAGAGGTTTTCACTATAGGGCGCGTGCCCTCGCCAGACAGACAGAGAGAGACATAGAGACAGAAATCGAGAAATCACCCCCCAGGGGGGATGGGCACACCGCAATCCCTTCTCCATTCTCCTCTTGGGATCTTGGGCACGCAGACACATGCGCCCAGCGTGAGTTTTAAGCCACCGGGTCCGGGATGTGAACTGCAGTCAACTACGTGGGAGTCCGGCGACATAGCCATTACGCTAACTGCTGGTTCCCTGATCCAGCCATCTTAACCACCATGCCCTGGTTAGTCTTATTTTGACGGACAACGATAATCAGTGCTGAAAATAAAAGGCATTAGTGAGAGTATATATTAGAATATAAAGTGATTTGTAAAATAAGAACAAAAGTCTATTAATAATAATAGTAATAATGGAAATTCTGTTTGAACTGAAAACCAGCAAGACTGTGAAATATACACACTTTATTGACAACATGCTAGTGACATTTTCTCAGATGAGATCGTTCTACTTAGTCTGCAATATCCAATCAAGTTTTAGTTTATAAGTCCTTAGGCCTGATGCTTCAATAGCAAAGCAGTCTCACGTTTTAAAAGGATGGAAAAAACTTTTCTCTAATGTGATTTTCTTTTTCTAATTAGAATTCATGACTGAAGCAAATGATGTTTTTCTAAAAATGAATTATTTCAATGTATTAGTGCCCTGGATAAAGCGGCAACTAAATCACTCTCTGTCTATATTTTATTTATTTATCTATCTATTTATTTATTTTTGTTAAAGGGCATATGTGCTCACCAGAGACAGGAACAGAAGTAGAGGAGAAAGTCCCTCCCACAGGGGACACCTACGACACACAGTCCCTTCAGCTCCATCTCTCACTCCTTTCAGGACTTCACATGCATGGACTCTTGCTTGGTGTGTTTTTGTAAGCGAACTTAAGATTTGGAAAAAAAAAATTATCATATGGCCTTTTCCTTTACCCTGATTTATAAATAATATATGATTTATACATTACTAGATTTTCAATGCTTAATAATGAATTGATGGATTCTTTAATATCAGAATTAATTACGTGCACAAAGAGGCTTACACAAAACTATAATATTTAGTCTTAAAAACTGATTAGTCTATAACATTATTAAATTATTTTAAGCATTATTAATCAGGCTTTTAGTTAACAGATGATTTACATATAATAAAACCTCAAGAATATAAAAAAACAATTTTCCAGTAAGTACTTAAATAATGATTAAAAATTTATTCAAATTGTCTGCCTAAAAATCAAAGTAAAATCACAAATCTGGTAAATCAAATTACTTGAATGTTTTAGGTATTATAAGCTCAGACAAAACCCTTCTATTTATTATGGCGGTTAGAAAACCAATATCCCATTTTTATGAAAACTTAAGTATTAACATTTTGCCCTGAACTTAAATTAGCATTTTTCATTTCCTTTTTTCCTTTTGCTTCTCTTGCCCTAGATTAACACTCCAGAACTTTTGTAATTTATTCTGATACACTTTCAATAATTCCTTGTGTTTACATTAACTTACAATGTAAAAGGGGAAAAACACATCTCAAGCTAGGCATGTCTGGGAGGACTAGTCGGATGATTTATTGATTCTTGTATCAAATATAATGCTTAGTTATAAAGTCCAGGGACAACCAAATCCAGCCCAGTGATTATTCATCAGTGCCTTTTTCTTTCTACTGTAGTAGTTGTTTCTCTTGTTATGGTATAAAGCTTTAATACCTTCTCTTTCATGAGGTTGTAATTTGATTAAACCATACTGTCTTTCTCATAAATAGTCTACTTCATGTTTGAATTTAACAAATGCCCTAGAAAGTATGATGTATATATAATGTCTCGGTATATTGATGTGATTGAAAACTCACAAAAATCCTACTGGAGTCTCATATTATAAATAGCATCTCCAAGACATTTCACCTACCAAGAGATGAAAGGTTGTCTGCTCTTCTCTTCTGTTTTTGTTTTCTTGTTGTTGCTGTTGTTTTTTCTCAGTTAATTTGCTATAGGGCACATGTACTCATCAGAGAGAGATGGAGAGAGAAAGACAGAGAAAGCAAGAAAAACATTCTCAGAGGTTTGACAGACCGCAATCCCCTCTTCACCATTCTCCTCTTGGAATTCTAGACACACATACATGCATACCCACTGTGCTTCTGAAGGTGCCTACTCTGGACTCAAACCACTTAGTCAGCCATGTCAGACCCAGCATCTTTAACCGCCATGCACCAACTGGCCAGAGTCTGCTCTTTTAGCTGTTAGGGATATATAACCCATTTCTTATCGCCATACACACTATTGATTTGGATTAGTATCTTTACATCTGAAGGGTAACTTGGCTCAGATAAAATTCAATTTTGCTTACTTTAAGTATTGGGAAACAATATTCACAGCGTTCAAAGCATTGAATATTGCTTTGGAGAATGTAGTTATTGTTGGAATTGAATCACTGTTTTTTTGTTGGACCTCAGAATTACATCTTACTGTTTGAAACACTGTAGTTCACTGATCTATTGGTGTTGATCATTCTGAATAAAAATTTCAGAAATATGTATAATATGATTTTCATGCTCCAGCTTCATTTGTTCCATCTTTTCTATAGTTTTAATTATAAATTTGAACACTTTCGTTTATAATGACTATAGTTTTTGCAGGACATCTTATCTCTTTTTAAAAACGCTGTTTCCGGGACTAGCAGATGGCATAATGTTTATGTCACTGAACTCCCTGATAGTTGACTACAGTTCAAGTCCTGGACTCAGTAGCTAAAAACTCATGTGTTTGTGCATGCCCAAGATCATGAGAGGAGAATGGAGGAGAAGGTATTGTGGTATGGCCATCACCCCTGGGGAATCATTTCTCTTTCTGTCTCTCTATACCTCCCCGGGCACATGTGCCCTATAGCAAAAATCTCTCTAAAAAGAAAAAAAAAATAGTGTTTCTATATTTTAGTACTCTCATTCCAAATATCTGTAAACATACTTTGTACGCTCTTGCATTCTAATGTTTTTATAAGCATCTTCACAATGTCAGAATATTTCTCTGGTAGATATCAACTCTTTTCTTTAACTATTGCTTTTTTTTTCCCCTCAATTGTGTAGTGGGACTGTTTAGACCTCAATATTTTTCACTAGTTCTGAATTTTCTCTTTGCATCTAATTGTGTTTTCTTATCATCACATATATGATTTCTCACTTATTTTGTATTCTACATAATTATGATGTGAGCTATATATATGATAAGATAATTTCTTTTGCATATATTCCACTATGGAATATATGTTTTCTATACACATACATGTCCAAAGACACACACAAAATACATGCATTTATTTTAGCCTTGGTTTTTTTTGAATTTTTTTATCATCTTAAATACAAATTCTTTCATAGTGTTTATGTTTTATTGGAAAGTCTATCAGCATGATCTGGGCCTTTAAATGAGATATGGGTATATTTTCTTTTATTTTTATCCATTTCACTTCAAATTTGTTCATCTTTGCTCCAAAATTTCATTTTAATGATGATACTAAGATGAATTTATGGGTAGTAGAAGTTGATAGATCAGGACTCAGATTGCTTTTCTGTATGTATTTATATTTTATTTTTATTTATTTGTGTTTTCCCAAAGGATGTGTAAGTATCTTTTGCTCCTTGACTTCTAGAATAGACTTTCTCATTTTCCTGCACACTAACTTATATTTCTTTTTTTTCATTAAGTCTTACTGCTCCAGTTTCCTCCATTTCAAATATATCATATTTATTTACTTCAATATCAATAAAATCTGTAATGTCTTTATTCATATTTCCCCAATAACACATCATTTATTTTATTTTATTTTTTACTGTATTTCAATACAGTAAAAATTAACCCTAAAGAAAATGTATATTAGAATAGGATTAGTTCAAGAGTATTTAAAAAAAAATGGAACAGCAAAATTGGATTACAGAAGAGATGTCACCAATCTTTCTTCTTCAACTGATGCCTGCAGTAACTGTAAAATCTCTTGACAAGTAACTATTAGTCTTTGCAGAGACATCCAGCTGTAGGAGCTCAATTACATTGTCTTATGCAGTAGTAGGGTTAATATTTTCAGGAGCTTCATTGAGAATTACTTTTGCGGGACCAGCAGATGGCATAATGGTTATGTTGCTGGACTCTCACATAACTGACCACAGTTTGAGTGCTGGACCCAGCACTCAAATCTCATTCTAGGCATGTATGCATGCATGCCCAAATCCTGAGAGGAAAATGCAGGGGAAGGGATTGCAGGATGGCCATCCTCACTGGTAGGGGTAAGTGAATTCTCACTTTTTGTCCCTCTGTCTTTCTCTGTCTCTCTGACAAGTGCATGTGCCCTATAGCAAAACTCTCCCTCAAAAAAAAAAAAAAAACAGAAAAAAAAAAGAGAAAGAAAAAGAATAAAAAATTGCTTTTAAATGTTAAATTATTATTAGCCTTCTTTTCATAACCATAAGCTATAAACTGCTATATGAACACATAGTTTAATTTTTCTTATACAAAAAGAACAAAACAAACTCAAAACATTAAAATTTGCTTGCCATAATATTAAAATTATGTTTAAACATTGCAAATTCTCCTCTTCAATCATATGAATTAATTCTGATCAATAACTGTCTTGAAATAAAGCAATGACAATCACATACTGAATTAACGGGCTAGCCAACATAAAATAAAATAATTTCCTTATGTATATTTTCACAGAATCAGAACAAAAAAATCAGTCATCCTTATTAGAGAAACACAGAAGATCAAGTCAAGATTTAAATCTGAGTGAATCAGAAAATAATCATAAAATTTCTCATAGTGACTTCTCCACCAGTTATAATTCACACATACCATTCTCTCACATGCCACCAGAAAGTAAACTTTAGGCCCATCAAATGGTAGCAGGATATCAATTTTAAGCCACATTCCAATGTCAGACATGTTCAAATTTTGGAAATCATGCAAGTAAGAGTTGATAGAAAATAGTATCTCACATTTGAAAAATGTGATGCATCGCAGAATTTTTACCCTTGTTTCCTTTGGTGTGCTTGCTTACCTGGTGCATGGAACAGCTGCTGGATCTATTTTCTAAATACTTTCACTGGGTATGGAGGTAGCAAAAAAAGGAAATGATTAATTTTGATTGAGGAGGGCAAGAAGGGTCAAAAAAAGGCTTTTAAATAGAAAATATTTAACTTGAAAGATAGTAATAAAAAGTCTTTCCAAACCTGCGAGAGCTTGGGCAAAGGCAGAGAGGTATGAGCAGATTGATGCACTCAGAAGAACACAGATCATTTAGTATTCCTGCAGCATATTCACGTGGAATGGTGAGAGAGAGAGTTTATCTCACAAAAGATCGAATGGCTAATTTCCCAAACAAATGACGGGAAAAGCAGTTTCCGGGGTCAGAAACTTTATAGTATTTATATCAAAAAGGCTAAAAGCAAAAAAGTACCTAAAAAGTCTTTTTAAGTTTACCACTCCCCCAATGCATGTGCAGATATTATTAAAGAAATTGCTTCTCCTAATAAATAACTATAGCAAATATACATTTTGGATTAATTAATTTGGCAAACACTTGTAGTTCATCAATCAAATTAGAACAGTCAGAGTTTCATTTGAAAGAGCTTTCTGATCTTTGCTTTTATAGGAAGTCTAATTCATGTAAATACTGCATTAGTGTAGAAACTATATCATAAATTATCAACTATAGTAAGAAAATTAAGTATCTAGATAGAAGGTATCAAATTTGAAGATTATTATTAATTTAGTGATGAGTTTCATTTTTTAAATATTTATTTAATCCTATTTGCTATTATTATTATTAATTTTACCAGAGACAGACAGAGAGAGAGAGAGAGAGAGAGAAAGGGAAAGCCAGAAAGCAAGCAACCAGGTCTGGGACATGAACTGCAGTTGGCCATGTGGCAATCTAGGACCTTTAGCCACTATAACGCCTGTTGGCTCCTAGTTCTATTTGGTTTTGGAACCTATTTTTTCAAATGTATTTAATACAATTCACAATATTACAATTTTAGCTTAATAATAAAATGTCTCTCTAAACATAATGGAAGTTGAATTTATACAAAATAGAACACTGCAATTCACGAATCCCCCCCTTTCAGTGCTATATTCGAGAGAAGTAGCATGGTAGAGGTAAACACTATATGTAGAAGGGAAAATAAAGTAAATCTGAGTCTTAGTGTCAAGTAGTTAAGGACTGGTGACATCTTGAGCATGTGAGATCTAGAGCTAATTCAAACAGTGTATTAATCATGTCTCCTTAAGGAAACTGAAGATTTAAACTGGGCGATAAGAGGACAAGTTTATAAAGTTTCTTTTTACAGAGTTCTGGGTAGTATTTAAGAATACCTATCAAAGGAATAATATGATGCTCTGAAACATGTAACAAGATGAAATTATTCACTTTCCTAATCCTGAAGAGTAAAAGCATGAGATCAATTGTTTAAGTCTGCAGAGGATAAACATGGGAGATGGAGAACAGCCCAATACCATGCCTTTAAGGAATCCAGCAAAATACATACCTAAAGTTTACACTCCTCCAGTATACAGATTTCTTACTGATGCCTTCCATCTGTCTATGCATAATTATATAGCAAAGATAAAGTCTTTGAGACTGTTTCCATGTATCAGTGTCAGGGAGCACCACACAGTCTAAAGAAGGTTAAAGAATGTCTTTACTGAGGAAAATTAAAGCAGGTGAGAGTACCTCTTTCTCACTGCCTGCACCAAGAGCATCTGCCCTTATCGTTTAACCAAGGTTTAGCATTTATGTCTTCAATCCAGGTGGCTTAATACTTCCTTCTTACAGGATCCCAATAGCGTAATGTCTAAAGTACACAGGACAGAAAGAAATACAGAGGGGTAGCAAGACAATAGCATGCTCTGGACTAATTATGAAGAGATAAAAGAATTCTCATAACTCTCAGGTGAATCATTGAAAAAATTTGACAAATATTATTTTATAATGTACGTTTAAGACATAAGGCTTTCCATTTTCTTTCTATAGAGAAGGCACTTGAAGTTTTGCCAGTTGTCAGATTTGAAAGTTTATTTTATTCCTGATAAAAACCATGTGCTCATGCAAGATGGGAGCAGCATCTGTAGCAGGGTCTCATCACCCCACAACCTCCTTCCCTATCTCTCTAGAAAACAGTATCTCAGATACACAAGCACACACCAATATGTTTTTGCAAGCTGACCTGGGATTTAAACTCATAGTTGGCTATGTGGTTTCTAGCACTACAGTTCAGTTTTGCTACCAACTGCATGACCATGTTGGACTTTGCCAGTTATTAGGTATTTCTATTCCCACCACATATTCTGAAATAGAAAAATAATTGCAAAACCACAGAATGACAATAGTCCTGTTGTACATATTGTGAGAAATAATCAAACTGAAACTTCATCAACTGTCAAAAACTTGCATGCTCTACACAGAATATGGTAGGTTGTGAAAGTTTAAACATGAGTGTCATTTCAGAAGCAGTACCATATACCTCAAAATATTTGGACACTTTTCTTATTTTTCATTTCTTGCAAATCTGTCTTCAAATGTTTAAAATTCCATCTGGGCCATCCGTGGTGGCATAGCTCTAAGAAAATTTTGCCTGATGGTGTACCCATGTGAGAAGGTCCCAGTTTCACATCCATGGTCTCCCTGTACAACTAACTGTGTGCTTTCATGCACATGATCTGGACTAGCTAAGTCTGGGAATGGACTATGGCATGAAGACCCTGTTGAGAGTACTTGTCTCTCTTTCTCTCTCTGAAAAGACAAATAAAGCAATCATAAAGAAAACAAAATTCCATCTGCAAGTATGTTGGAGAAAATGTATGAAAGAATCCTTCAAAGACACAGATTTTTCCTCAGTTGAGAACCTATTGACTCTATGACGTGGCATAGACCTGACACCCAAGCTACCTTTTTGTACTACAGCTACATAGCTTTTCTGCTAATATGTGTCATGCAACCCCTTAATAGTCTGTTGTTCTATCTGGAAGCTACACTTTTCTTAATCATCATTACAGATAACTGCATGTTAAGACATTGCTTTTACCTTTCCAGCTTTGATATTTATAAGGATATATCCCTCCACCTTGTCTGTGAAGGTCAAGCCTAAGTTGCCTGTACTAATCTTGGATCTTAATACTTCCACCGAGATCTATAATAGTAAACCCAAGGCTATTGTCACATCCTTTTCCTTAGTTTTAGCCACAAGAACAGGTAAGTGATGGCCACATACAAGCTTTCTAAAATGCTAATGCCTTTCTTTATTGGCTTAAGATTTTTGCCATAGGGCACATGTGCTTGGGAAGAGAGACTGAGAGAGACAGAAAGAGGGGAAGTGAGAAATCACCTCCTAGGGGTGCCCTTCTTACCGAGGTCTTTCTCCATGTGTAATTATGTGGTGACCTTGCAGAGTATGACTAATGCTATCTGATCAGGTGACATATAACACTTCCATTCTAACTTAGAATTTAGATGAGGCTTCCTATCCTATTCATATTTCCTAGAGAATTCTGGTATTTCACCCACATTATTCATTGCTACAGCTTTTTGTTCAGTACAGGCTACAACTGAGACAATGTAGCTGCTGAGCTATTATTAATAACTTCCTGGTGCCAACTCTGTAATCTCACTTGGTATTTATTGAACATCTCTATGGCCCTGAAGATAATGAGGGACATTTAGCATGACTTCTGCAGAAGAAACAGTTACCAAATATATTCAAGGGGAATCTTTCATGAAGTCTAAGTCTAGCTATATCAGATAGAGTTAAAGATTGTGTTGCCAATGGCAAGGGAGTTTCAGGAGAATGTGGCATCCACAATTCTCAGCTGTGTTGGTATCTTCCAGGGGTTACCATCCCATATATGGGGGATCCATTATTTCCCAATCAATGTTGTGAGGTGAGCTTCTTACTGATACAATTTCTACAAAAGGCCCTGGTAACTGATGCTTGGCCCTATCTACTCCACAACTAGAGCAGGTAAGAAACTCTATTAAGCTGTTATTGAAATTTTCTAATTTGTTATCTGAGTTGGTTTTTCACAGCCTTTATTTTGTTCTTTTACTCGAGTGTAATTTCTAGGGCCCTAAGAGTAGCCAACTAAAATAAAAACGTTTATAATCATGGTCAGCAAAATAATATAATCTCCCCCATTCTTTTTAATCTTCCAAAGTCTAGACTTTAATTGCATTTCATCCCATGCTAGTATGAGTGACATTTTGAGCATCTTGATGCCACTACTTCCCTCATCTTAGCAGTGTCCAATATTCCCTAGAAGTCATTTTATCCATGGGCTTCTCAATGTGTGCACAATTCAACTTCAGAATCCTATTTCTAAAGTTGGTTTCCTGGAGTCATTTCAGATACCAATTACTGTGTAAGTTAAGGTTCACCAGGAAAAAGATAGCATATTAAAACTGGTGCTCTGTGGAATGTTTAATAAAGCAAATCCTTTTACAAAAGTGAGTCTGCGTGGCTGAGAGAATTATTTTTTTAAATGTGTGTATGGAGTGGAGGGTGGTAATACAGAGAGAGCCTTTAAACCAGTGATGTGTTCAGGCATTTTTAATAACTGGCTTCCTAGAAAAAAAAATAAAAATGCAACTCCCCCCCCAACAAATTAATTTGTAGGTAAGCTATGTGCTGTGATTGAAATACTCTCGCTATGATTGATTTCAAGTTGCAACACAACCTCGGTGAAGACAGGTGGGAAGCAAACCCCACAGCTGGATATAAAGGACTGGAAAGAGCAATTCGCAGCTCCAGCACACACACCATTGCCTGGGGCTAGTGACAGCAGGAAGGAGTTACTATCCTTAGGTAAAGAAGACAGAAATGGGAGTTAGAAGTTAGCCTAAATCCGAGATGGTGGTTGCGTGGGGAAAGATGTCTGGCATGAACGATGCATTTATTTCAGTGAATCCTACAGGGAGGAGCCCCTGAGGAAATAACTATCTCAAAGTTCCTCCTCTAATGTGTTGGTCCCTTGTTGGTGCCAAATATTGGCTGAATCTAACCAGAAACCTTAGGTCAACAGTCCCCATCGCAGGGGATAGAGGCCCTAGCATCCTATGCACAGATCAGGTGGAAAGAAATGCAGAGATGAGGGGTGGTCAAACAGAAGCTATCCAACATGTATATGGTTTTCTTTCTTATCTACTTCATAAATGGTTGTGAATACTAAATATATTTTTCTTTTCCTTTTTTTTTCTTTGTTCTAGAGGTAACTTGTGCTCTGCAGAGAGCCACAGAGTGACAGAACAAAAAGGAGAGAAGACAGCACTCCTTCTCCTTTATTTCTCCTTTTTTTTCAGGATTTTGGGTGGTGCCCAGCATGTTTCTCAAGCTACCAGGTCTGGGACTCAACCTCATGGTCAGCCATATGGGATCTGGTTGGTTTAAATCACTGGGCCATGGAACTGGCCCAAAACATATTTATCTGTAACATTTTTAAGTGTGATACTTAATATACTTATCTGACCAACAGTGGGTTGAAATAATAACTTACCATATTTCTTATTATCAAAATTTAATAGAAGCATTATCTAGTTGTCACTAAGATTTCAGATACATATCAGGCACAGAATTCTGAATGGTTTGTACATACATGATAATTTCAAAAACTTGGGGACATGTTACAAAAATATGATTGCCTATAAGAAGCATCATAAGCATCTATTTTCTATTACCTTCCACATTTTCAAGTTTTTATGTTTTATGTTTAAAACTTATATATAGCATCTATAATTTACTATTTCATTTTGAACATGAAAAATGAGCACAAATTAATACAGAAAAATGAATGTTTTGGGGCCAGCAGATGGCATAGTGGTTAAGAAACTAGACACCTACATAGCTGACCATAATTCTAATCCCAGACTCAGTGAACTGAAAATCACTCTGGGCACGTGTGTGTATGTTTGCCCAAAATCCCAGGAGGAGAATGGAGGAGAAGGGATTGTGGTATGGCCATCCCCCCATGGGACGATTTCTCACTCCTCACTCTGTCTCTCTCCAATTAGTGCATGCACCCTGTGGTGAAAACCTTAAAAAAATAAGAAATAAAAATTAATATTTGATAAAGGTAGTAATTTGAAATAAACTATAATGATTGAAAAAATATCTAGAATCATACAAAAACAAAATGACAATGAAGTAAAACTATATATAAATTATAATAGAATTTTTAAGACTATCACAAAGTACAACATGCAGACTACGTAAGAAACAATCAGAGAAGAAAGAAGAATTAACATATCATATGTGTAATATATTGGTTAATCTATATTAAAAATAGTTTCTATCAAAAAGTGTAAGTTATCATCCTTTACTGAATAAATAATCTAATTGACACACCAATGTAAAACCTTTTCAATGAAGTGTAACTGCCTAGTAGACCTATAGTAACTCAACAATAAAATCACTTAAAGCACAACTATCAACCTGCTCAGAAAAAAATAAATAAAGGCAGGAAAACACATCAATTTCTCCTCTTTGTTCAATATGATAACTCTTTGAAAAACTAAAATATATTTTTCCAGGGTCAAATAAAAAACATAGTACAAAATTATCCACATATTTTGTGGTATATATACATTTATAAACATATATCTACTAGGGCTATAACAAAAAATACTTCAGACTGGGTGCTTTAAACAAAGGAAATTTATTTTCTCATAGTTCTGGAGACTGGAAAGGCCAAAAATCAATGTGCTAGAAAGGTGAATTTTGATCTGAGGTCACTCCTGTTGGTTTGTAGGTGGCTATCATGTTACTGTGTGTTTACATGAATTACTAAGAGAAAAAGAGACAGAAAAAGAGCAAGAGCACTATCAGGTATCTCATTATTATTAGATTTGAAAATTTTATTTCATGAAAGAGTGCACAGGAGATTGTTCATGCAAGAGTGAGAATGAGAAAAAGGACAAGTGAAAGAGAGAAGAGACAGGCACCATCTACAGGATTTATCGCACCATGACCCCATTTCCCCAGTCCTCCTCCAGTTAGTCTGGACCTTGGGAACACATAGGCCCAACATGTTTTAATCAACTTTGGACCCAAACCTACAGTCAGCATGTAGCTTCCAGTACTATAGATCAGTATGATTTCTCCTTCACCAGTGAGCTGAGACCTGATGACCCATCCTATTAGGACACTAATCCCATATAATCAGGTCCCCACCCTTAAAACTTGATTTAATCTTAGTTACTTCCCTAGTGCCTCAGTCCAAATACAGTCCCTGAGAAGTAGAGTTTCAACCCCTGAATTTGGGAGGTACAAAAACATTCAGTCTATAATGGTGTGTGTAGCTATAAATATGAACATATATATATATAGAAAAATGTATTCATGAATTATAGAAATATGTATACACAAATGTATAGATGAACATCTCTTTTATTTGTGTTTATCTCTAGGTAGCTACTAGATACTTGTCTTTAAAGTAAATGTAATCAGGAAAACATTAACAAAAGCAGGTTTATATAAAGATTCATTTCTGCATGCATTTTTTTTTTTTT